>NW_006399814.1:3266450-3297033 GCF_000299155.1 Elephantulus edwardii | reverse complement strand
GAGAGGGTAAACCAAGTCTCTCCTTGGAGGCACGGATTTTGAAGCTTCATCTCACATCCTTTGGGCACGTGGCTAGGAGAGACTGGTCCTTGGAGAAGGGCATCATGCTCGGAAGGGTGGAGGGACAGTGCAGTAGAGGAAGACCCCAGATGCGATGGATTGATTCAGTGACTGGGGTAACGGGGGTGGGTGTGTCAGAGTCAGTGAGACTGATTCAGGACAGGCAAGGGTTCAAAGCTGCTGTACATAAGGTCGCTATGTATTGCAGGAGACTCAATGGCAAATAACAACAACAACCAGGTCTTGCTTGACTCTAAACAAGAGGCTTCTAGCACACAGTTCATTGTTAGCTAAATCCAGAGGTGAATAGGATTTGTGATGACTGATCCCTCCTGGCCAGGTGCCCAGAGTATGTGAGACAGAGCTTTAAAATCCTTGCCTCCAAGGAGAAACTTGATTTCACATTCCCCAAAACAGACCCATTTATTTTCTTGGCAGTCCATGGTATGTTCAAGACTCTTCAGCACCACAACTCAAAGGCATCAGTTCTTCTTTTGTCATACATAGGATTGCTATGAGTCATATGTGACTCGACAGCATGTAACAACTACATAGGGGTTTTATTTTTATAAGGTCCATTCATCTATTTTATTCTCTCCTGCTGGTAGGGTTTTTTCCTTATGCTTGTACATCTGTTTATGCTATACATAAGGGCTTCTGGAGTTGTTCTGGTTTTTATCTGATGCATTTTAGTAGTCTTTGGTTGTACTCTCCTTGGTCTCTGATCCACCTAAAATTTGTTTTTGTGTGTGGTGGAAGGTGTAGGTCCTGCTTAAATTTTCAGTGGATGGTTTTCCAGTTTTGTCAATACCATTTGTTAAAGAGACTGTTATTTCCCTTTTAATTGATTTTGTTTCCTTGTTAAAGATCAGTTGACCATGGGCTCATTTCTGCCTCTTGGTCTGTGTACAGATTCTGCACAGCATTATCATGAATTCCCTATACTTGAACGAGTGTTGCATGGAGGCAAGGATGGTGACGCTTCCTGTCTCCTGTCTCGGGTTTCAGGCTTGTCGTGAGGAGGGGTCAGACCTTGGAAAAGGACATCATGCAAAGTAAGGGGGAGGGTAAGTGAAAGAGAAGCAGGTCCACAACAATGTGAGTGACGCAGTGACCACAGCCGTGGGCTTGAGTACATCAGATGAGGACGGCACAGGACAGGACGGGGCTCAGATCTGTTGTTTGTAGTGTCTCTGCGAGTCATGCTCGACTCTACAGCACCTAACAACAAGAACTGCTGCAGCTGGTAGCTGTAATTTATTTGTTATGATCCACAATCGAATTATCTGGCATCATGTGTAAACCACCAGTGATCTTTAAAGACTTCTGAATATCCCATAGATTGCCAACATAAAACAAGTGGGGCTTTTTAAAAATATGTAATGCCTTTCTGATTACTTGCTGTGTATCTGAGAGCTGGACGGTTAATAAGGATGACAGAAGAAGAAGTGACACCTTTGAGCTGTGGTGTTGGAGAAGAGCACTGAACATCCCATGGACGGCCAGGAGAATAAACAGATATGTCTTGCAGAGGGAGCAGCTGGAGTGCCCTTTGGAGGCAAGAATGATGAGGTTTCACCTCATGTACTTGGGGCATGTTGCTAAAAGGTGCTAATCTTTGGAGAAGGACATGATGCTGGGAAGAGTGCAGGGTCAGCAGAGGAGAGGATGACCTTTAACCAGGTGGACTGACATGGTGACTGCTTCAAATGGGTTCTTGTGTGTCAGGAAGTGTGAGGGTGGCACCGGATGGAACCGCATTAAGATTTTATGTTCATAGGGTCACTATAGTTTGTACTCGACTCAGCACCTCACGACATCAACAGTGCCTTTTTAATTTTTTTGATTTTTTTTTTATTGTTGCACAGTTTCTCCCCTACCTTCCCCATCCCACCTCCACAGTGTACCACTTGTTCCAGATTTTTGTCAAAAATATAATGACTGATAATACATTCCTTCCGGTCAGTTCTTCCCCTCATCTGTTCTAATGCAGTGTTCATAATCTAAACACTCTTTTTCCATTCTCTCCCCATTTCCCCCCATTTCTGTCCTATTTTAAATGTTTTGCCCTTTTCACTGAGCCTAATGTCCTTGAGCACCCCCCATGCTGTATAATGTATTACAAGTTCATTGTTTTTCAGTACTGCATAATATTCCATTGTGTGAGCTTGGGTTGCTTCCATCTCTTTGCTGTTGTGAATAACGCAGCAGTAAACATGGGTGTGCATACATCTGTTTGAGTTGTGGCTCTGGTTTCTTTAGGGTATATTCGCAGTAGTGCAGTTGCTGGATCAAATGGTATTTCTATTTCCAACTTTTTGTGAGTGTACCAGACCACTTTCCATAGTGGCTGTACAATTTTACATTCCCACTAGCAGTGAATAAGAGTTCCAGTCTCTCCACAACCTAGTCAGCATTTGTTGTTTCCTGATCTGTTGAACTTTACTATTGTTAGTGGGGTGAGATATTTCATATTTGTTTCAATTTGCATCTCTCTGGTAGAGATTGTGAACATTTCTTCCTGTGTTTTTTGCCATCTGAACTTTTTTTATGAAGTATCTGTTTCTATATCCTGTGCCCATTTTGTTATTGAGTTGTTTACCATTTTCTTGTTGAGGTGCTGATGTATTCTATAAATTTTAGATACAAGTCTCTAATCAGATACGTGTTTGCTAAATATTTTTTCCCAGTCTGTAGGTTTCCTTCTTACCCTGTTGGAGAAGTGTTGGTAGGCATGGGGATTTGATTCTTAGAATGTCCCATCCATCTGTGTCCTCTCCTGGTTATAGGTTTTTCATGATGCTGGGAGACTGTTGGTACTGTGGAGCAGGCCTTCTAGAGTTCTTCCTACCTTTTCTCTGATGAATTTTATAGTCTTTGGTTTTACTTCTAGGTCCCTGATCCACCTTGAGTTGGCTTTTGTGTATGGTGCGAGGTGTGAGTCTTGCTTTTTTTCTGCAGATGATTTTCCAATTTTGCCAGCACCATTTGTTAATGAGACTGTCATTTCCGCACTTTTGTCTCTTTGTCAAAGCTCAGTTGGCCATAGATAAATTAGCTGATTTCTGGGTTCTCAGTTATATTCCATTTGTCGATGTGTCTGTCACTGTACCAGTCCCACACTGTCTTGACCACCACAGCTTTGTAGTAGGATTTGAGAACAGGGAGTGAGATGCCTCCTATCTTGTTTCTTTTTTTCAGGAGTGCTTTAATTATTTAGGGTTTCTTTCCATTCCAGATAAAATTGGGAATTTCTTTTTCCATTTCATCTATCCACAGGCAGTCTCCTCCTATAGGATAATTGCCTCTGAAAATCCACTGGACAGTCAGCTATAGGTCAGTTCTGACTTGATGGTACACAACAACAACAACATCCTTGAGCATGGTATATTTTTCCCTTTCTCCAGGTCTCTATTTCTTGTAGTGATGTCTTGTAATTTTCTTTGTATTGGTCTTTCTCTCTCTCGCTTTTATTTTTTAGTCTCTAGTTAGATTTATTCCCAAGTATTTCATCTTGTGATTAGCTACTGTAATTGATACTGGTTTTCTTAGCTCTGTTTTTATATTCTTATTGTCCCTATAGAGAAATCCAACTGGTTTTTGTATGTTGATCTTGTATCCTGCTACTTTGCTGAATTGGTCAGCTATGTCCAATAATGTCACCAAATCTTGAGGGTTCTCTAAGTATACTGTCATACCATCTGTATATAGTATTACCTCCTCTTTGCTAGTTTGTACCTCTTATTTCCTTGACTTGCCTCATTGCTCTAATACTTCCAGTGGAGCTCTGGTGGCCTAATGGTAAGAAGTTGTGCTACAATCCCAAAGGCATGTGGTTCAAATCCACTAGCTGCTCCCCTGGAGAAAGATGGGCAGTCTCCTCCCATTTGATTAACTGCTTCTGAAAACCTGCTGGAGGGTCACCTGTGCATCGGTTCTGACTCAGTGGTAAATAACAACACTATTTCCAATACTGCATTGAAAAAGAGAGGTGATAGTGGGCATCCTTGCCTCGTTCCTGTTCTCAAGGGTAGCGCATTTTAGCTCTCTCCATTGAGACCAATGTTGGTTCTTAGTTTTGTGTATATTGTTGTTGTTGTTGTTGTTGATTGCCGTCAAGTCAAGCACAATTCATAGCGACCCCATGAACAAAAGACCGGAAGCCTTTCTAGAACTATCGTCGTTTCTCTAAGTTCTTAGAGTTCCAGAGGCCTGTGGTTTAGAAAATGGATGCCACTTCTGCTTCCAAATTTGTGTATGTACTCTACACTTTTCATTATACTGAGGAAATTCCCCTCCATTCCTATTTTGTTGAGTGTTTTAATCAGGAAGGGTTTTTTTTTTTTTATTTTGTCAAAGGCTTTTTCTTCATTAATTGATAAGATCGTAAGTTTCTTGTTCTTTACTTTGTTAATGAATGACATCATTTGTTTTTCTTATGTTGAATTCTTGCACGTTTGTTTAGAATACCACTTGGTTATGCTTAATTATTTTTTATGTACTTTTGGATCCTATTGCCCAGCATTTTACTGAGGGATTTTACATCTGTGTTCATGAGAGAGTCTGGCTTACAGTTTTCTATTTTGGTGGTTTCTTTACCTTACTTTGGTATTAGGGATATGTTTGCCTCATGGAATGAGTCTGGGAGTACAAGCAATTCCGTCTTGAAGAAGTGCAACTAGAATGCTTTTTAGAGGCAAAGATCACTTCATCTCCTGCCCTTTGGCCATATTCTCAGGAGGAACCAGTTCTTGGAGAGAGACACCATGCTGAGAAAGGCAGAGGGTCAGGGAAAGAGAAGATCTCCAACAGGATGCGTTGATACGGTGACTACAACGGACTTGGGCATGGCAGGGGGTGTTGCAGGATCAGACTAGGCTCTGATCTGTTGTTTACAGAGTTCCCATGAGTCGACCTGCTGACATCTAGCAACACCAGTAACAAGCATTTTTCTGTGTTCTCTGTTTACAGCCAAAATTCAGCGGCGATAGCCCTTGCTCCATGTCCTCAGCCTCTTTTATGGCAGCTTTATACTGCGAAAGTTCAGTGTGGATCAGTTTCCATTCACGGTCCAGGCTGTGTCTCAGCTCACTGCTCACGGTCTCCACAACATGACATCGCTCAGCACACGTTGGCCTGTTTCCCATTCACCGCCTCTTCTTCCCTGACCCTTCCTTCTCCTAAAATCTGCAGTGGGGCAGTTCTGTCCTTTAGATTTTCAGTGAGTCAGTGACCTGAGGAGTATGTCTCTTCCTAGTGTTGTTCACCTTATCATCTGTTATTTGCCTGAAAATTGAGCTAAGAGGTTGACTTTAGTTCCAGGCCTGAACAGTGGCTACGGTCTGTAGTCTCATGAACTCCACCAGTCTCGACATATTTAGTAAGACTGATCATTTTTAGTTCTATTCTATATCTTTTTTTCTTCCACTATCCAGGACTTTCTAATGTATCTCGTACTATTCTGAATCCAGCTTTAATTTCTAGCAATTCCTGTTACCGACAAGAGATAGCTGGGTTTATTTTTACATTAACCTTCAGCAATGTTGTGATTGATGATGCTGTTCATTCGTTTCTGCCTTCAGTCTGAGTGTCTTCCTTCTCATTGGACTCAAGAGTGGATCTTGTTCAGTGAGTTCTCCGTGTGGTTTCCTTAGAAATTTGGGGACTTAGGTGAGTGAGCACTACCACCGTCTACTTAACATTGAGACATCAGACAGTGTGTCTTGGACTTCTTCAGTACCGTCATTGTGCATTGGGTCCCACCTCCTGAGATGGTTCGGCATTGACTCAACATTGACCAGAACCTTCCAGTCAAGTGACCAGTACCATCAGGTTTCATTGTGTCCCACCTCCTGAAATGGTTCGACATTAACCAGAACCTTCCAGTCGAGTGACCAGTGCCATCGGGTTTCCTTGTGTCCCATCTCCTGAAATGGTTCAACACTGACCAGTCCCTTCCAGTTGAGTGGCCAGGCCATCAGGTTTCCTTGTGTCGCATCTCCTGAGATGGGCCAACACTGACCAGTCCCTTCCAGTAGAGGATCTCTGCACATTTCTTCCATTTTTTTTGATACTTCCTAAGTTGTTCAATATTTGCTTATATTTCTCCTCAATGCTGCAACTTAAGGCTTACATATGTCTTTGTTATTTTGACTCCAGAACTCTCAAGGGTGTTGTCCTCTGTGGTTTTCTCATTTCTGTGTTTGCGTGTTTCATCGTGATACTTTACCTTCTCTCTGGGCCACCGCCGTGATAATAGCAGGGAGGATTGAAATTGTCAAGGATTTCATTTTACTTACACCCACCGTCAACACCCATGAAATCAAATGACATCTTGTACATTAGACAAACTAGTTGTAAACGACCTTTCTCAAAGTGTTACAATAAAGCCTCACTTTGAGCACTAAAGGTGCACCTGGCTCAGGCCGTGTTCTTTTATTCACTTCATATAGATGCGAAATTGGGGCATTTGAAAGAAAATTGGAAAAGAATTAGCAGTTTGAACTGTGTTGTCAGTGAGAAGCATTAAATATACCACAGACCGTTAGAAGAACAAACCATTGCGCTTGAAAGCAGTGCAGCCGGAATGATCCTTTGAAGTGAGGTCGGGCTTGTTCTCGGGACGGGCCAGTCCCTGGAGAAAGAGCTCGTGTAGGGTAATGTGTGAGGGTCAGTGGGAAAGCAGCAGTCCTCCCCAGAGGTGGACGCACCCAGCGGCTGCGTCAGTGGGCTCAAACACGCATGCCAGTGTGAGGATGGCACAGCCGGGCAGCGTCTCGTTCTGTGAACGTGAGGTCTCTGGGGATCAGGGATGTCTCAACAGCAACATCACGTTTTATTAAAGAGTGTGTCTCCCTTTGCAGCGATCTGAGTGTGGCCGTGCTGGGACCCAGCAGGGGACAGGATGGCCTCAGCTTCTCTCTCTTGGTGATGCAGGCCCTTGTGTGATTACTTAAATGGCCCAGCATGCTCTGTGCTGTGGTGCCAACCTCCCTGGTCTTGCACATTTTAATTAGCGTTTGAGAATAATCAGCATTTATCACAAGAAATCTCTTTGAAAAAATCTTTGAGGACATTCTCTCCAGGAAATGGAGAGCTCATGGTCCCAGCAGGTGGGACCAACCCTCGAGCCCTGATTGCGACCGTGGACAGGGGCTGCTGACGTTGTCCAAGGAAGGACGTGCTGTGGGGGTGTGCACCGCACAGCCGGACTTTCAGCCCAGCCTGTTTTCATGCCTCAGGGACACATCCCAGACACCCTGGGCTGGTGAGGAGAGAGGTCCACCACAAGCAAGGCCCTCTGGGGGTGGCCAGGCTCTGTGAGGGGACAGGTGAAGGTCCTGTGAGCACGTCTGTGTCCTTAGTGGATTTTGTATGGTGCCCACGGCTTGGGCACCTCTCAGTTTGAAGTCACTGTTCAGTTCATTGGTGCTCTGCTCCAGGGCCCCCTGCCCCTGTTGGTGAAAGTCCCATGTGGGTGTTTTTAAGGCAAAGCCTCACCACCTGTCTGGGGGTGTCTGTGTGGCTGTGATGCTAGAAGCTGGAACACTGGCATTTAAACACCAGTCACCCACAGAGGACAGAGCTCAGAAATGCGTCGAGATGGGGAAGGAAGGCTTATCAGCCTGCTTCCCAAACTTGGCCCACAGATGCCAAGTGGGTCATAGGAGAGCAGGGAGGCCGTGCTGGAGCATGTGCCCCTGAGGTGGCAGGCGCGTCGGTGACGAGGGGCCAGTTCTCAGTGGGGCGGAGGGTCAGTGGAAGAGGAAGCCACTCAATGAGGTGGCTTGGCATGGCACCTCCAACAGTAGCCTGGGCACATCAGCAGTCTTGAAGATGGTGCAGAATCAGGGGACTGTTCACTTCTGTTGTGCACGGAGCCGTGGGTGGGAACTGACCTTCCAGGGACTAGTAAGAGCAAACTCGTCGGACGTGAGTTCAAGAGCTCTGACAGTCAGCAGCTAAGTGCTGTGTGAGCCACCAGCGTGGGGTCTGGTCAGGGGTCCTGCTGGGAGGAGATGCCAGCTGAGGGGGAACAGAAAGGTGTGCTCCCTTCTTTCTGTCCTTGCTGTGAGGATCCCGGTGGGGTTTGCCTTGGGTCAGGCAGCTGCGACAGGACCACAGGCCACAGGCCTTTGTCCCTGACCATCTGCAGGATGTTCTTGCTGTCTGGGAGGTGCAGGAGCCCGGCCCAGGCTCAGTGCCCAGCCAGGACCCTGCGAAGCAGCTCGCCCACAGCTCTCAGCCTTCAGCCCCCGTCCTCCTTTGATGAACACAAAGCTCTCCTGCGTTCTTTGATGTTGACTTGTGATTTCAAACCAAATTAAATAGCGCAGTGGAAAACAAATCACAGCAAGGAAATTGTAGCTGGAACCTTTTTTTCTGTCTTAGAAGCGTTTTGATTATGTGATATCAGGGCCGTGATAGATAATCACGCCCTTCACTTTGTCTTGGGGTGTGGAAGGACAGAGTTAGAGGTTAGACCTAGGACCCACTGGGTGTTCCTTCCCCTTCATGGTCCCCCTTCTCCTCCGGCACCTACTCCCCAGGATGCCCCAGCAACCAGGCTGCCATATTGAATTTCCTCTAAAGCTTGTTGCCACAACTTGTCATCTGTCCTCCGATGTCTCGATGTCCACATTCTCACAGCTCTCCCCCTTCACACCAAGAGCCTACGAAGTGGCTGCCTCCGAACACTGATTTAATGTGACTCAGGCTCCTTGGAGTGGAGGCTGCCCTTGAGCTTGTCTGGACCAGGTTCCTGGCTGCTGGGTTGTGCGTTTCCCTGAGGGAGGTCCTTGTAATAAAGAGGGTGAGCTACTTCACAGATGCCGAGCACACCATGAATGGCTGCGCTAAGAGGGTAAAAAACCAAATTCTAGAAATAAAATAATAGCGAGAGGTCTTTCCTAAGATTCTCCTCTAGAGAGACTAGTCTTTCCAGGCAGTCACATACAGTTCCAGTGTCCGGCGCCCGCAGAGGTACAAGGGAACCTGAGTTCTGCTTATGGAGCCAGAGGGAGTCACCACGCTAATCTGAGGGCAACCCCTCTCTCCTGGTTCGAAACCATCAGAAGCTCCTTGAGAGAAAGGTGGGCAGTCTCCTCCTGTGTACTGTACAGTTTCCAAAACCCCCTGGAGTGGCAGCTCAGAGCAGCTTCCAGCAAGATGGCGTTGCATTTTGAGGAGCGACTTAGGAGGCATATTCCGTAAGATGACTATGTGTGCGCGGTTTGATGTGTTTGAACAAAGTGGCTGTGGTGGTGGCAGCTGCCTCTTTATTCCTGTACACAGCAGAGCAGAACTCCGGAGGGTGAGTTTTCCTGGCTTTTACTGTTGGCCTGAAACACGTCCTGGTGTTCATGACACCTCGTGTACATGTGGAAGTCAGACAGTGAACAGGGAAGACAGAGTCGGGGCCTTGGGATTGTGATGGGGGCAAAGGCCACAGAAAAGCAAGCTGGTCTGCCGTGGAAAACGTGGTCAGGATGGTCCTTGGGGCGAGGATAGGAGACCCTCCCTCACATACACGGGGCATGTTACCACGGGGGGCGGGCCCGGAGAACATGATGCTTGGTGGAGCAGAGGGTCAGTGAAGATGATCAAGAGCCTCCAAGGGACGGGCTGGCAGTGACCGCAGAGTGGACTCCAGCCCCGCTGGGACCGTGGGGACTGTGGGGACGAGGCGAGGCCCAAGAGAACGTCCAGCGAAATGCAAGGGCTTCACCCTATCGTGTCTGAAGGTTGCGATGGGTGGGAGCTGCCCCCTCGGCACTGAAGGGCGACCCCAGTCCTTGTGGACCTGCGTTTCCAGGCCTTTTCTCCTTTTCTGCCTCTGCGAAGGTTTAACCTCCTTCAATTGAGCGTGAGCCCTTTGAACCACTCAGAGATTTTTATTAATTTTCTTTTTTATTGGTCCACGTACAAAGTTTGTATACATTGTGTTTCCCACCTTCCTTCATTCACATTCTGTTACTCGCGGTCATTCCCACATACTGTGTTTTAGAAAATTAATCACCACTAACCTATGCCCACTCTTAGCCCTTCCTTTCAGGTCCCCATGGGGTCTCCCCTCACTTCTCCACCACCCCCCTTCTGACCACCAGACCACACAGAGACTTTAAGCGACCTGATAGGAAAGGATGAGGTGGGCTGGGCCCCTGCTGCCCTGGCTCTCACTGTGCTGTCGGGTGGGCTCCTGCCTCCCCCAGGCCTCACCTGTTCTCGCTGCAGGATGCCGGTGTTGGGCGCTCCCCTCCCAGGCACTTGTTTTCTTTGTGTGTGTTTCCTTTTGTGTGAACACAAACGTGGCATCTTCACGTGGATAAATTAATGGCATCGCTTACAAGGCATGCCACCATCCTCAGCAGCATTTTCCAGACCGCCTCACCGTCACCACACAAACTCGCTGTCCCCTGCACGTCCCGTCTGAATTTAGAGTCACTGGAGTCGACTTGATCATTCTTTAAAGAATGTCTCAGGCAGATGTTCGTGACTTTGTTGCTGTGTGTCAGTGAGTTGGAAGCATTTCATCGCTGACCCTCCGTTCGATTTTCGGACGCAGTAAATCGCATGGGAGGTGATTGCCCATCTTGGATTTGAACCGCGTGCCTTTGGGATTGCAGCACAGCTTCTTACCACCAGGCCACAGAGCGTCCTGTTTACTACAGTTAGCTCCACTGTTACCTAGTTCCAAGGTGACTGCAGGGAAGGTTCCAGTTCAGGTTATAAAGATTTCAAGGCAAGAGTTCCAGGGGGTCATCTGGCCTGAATCATAGTGAGGTGTTTGGGACGCAGGGTCGCCCAGTCTCGATCACTCCAGAATGCTAAACTCCGTGAGAATTTGAAGTTCTGTTCCTCATTCTCCTCCTTTTGGTCAGAATCCTTCCATAGAGTCCTTGATCCAGATGTTGGCGGCTGTTCCATCCAGTGCTGGTCTCACGGCCCAGGAGGCACCGCTTAGGGAAGTGGATGGACACAGCCTGCATTTCCTTCACTGATTCCCAATCCTCGTTCTTCTGCTCCCCCAGTCTGTGGAGATCAGCTGCTGGCCCTTGGGTGGCCGCCTGAAGGTGTCCAAGATCCCGGGCTACACAGGCATGTTCTGAGGGTCCCTGAGACTGTGGGTGTTAACCCTTGGTTGTGGAGCATGTCAGCACACCCATGCAGGCCTGCCATCAGAGCCACCAGATGTCTTTGAAACCTTGGCCGATTGGCTAATCCTGGCAGCAAGATCAATACGGGAGCGGTCGTGGTAAATACATACGGTCAGAGCTCATGAACCGCAGCTCCACTATGAGGCCAGGACGGCTCGAGCTCCCAGGCTCACGCTGTCCTTTCTGCTATTTGAGGGAACAGGATTTGCTTAACAAATTGGGAGAGTGTGCATCAGCCTGGGCCAGGGCCCGGGAAGGCCAGGGCAGTCACAGCCAACTCTCTCTCACACCACTGGCGTCCTGCAGGAGGGGAGAGGGGAGGATGCCCCTGGGGACCCTTGCTGCCCGCGTCCTGCAGGAGGGTAGAGGGGAAGATGCCCCTGGGGACCCTCACTGCACTCTCCTTTAGAACCCCTTTCCCAACTTATAATTGTCAGGCTGAGAAAGGGGTATCAGCCCACACCACCCTGGGCCCCCCACCTGGCCCTGAGAGTCTTTGTTTGGATAGACTGTGGGCACACTCAGACATTCCAAGTTACCCCCCCCCCAGGCTTAGTCTGTGGCAGTGTCCAGGCTCTTGCCCAGCCCATGGTTGTGCGTGGTCCAGTGTAGGAGACTGAGGCAGGAGTTCTGAAGGATGAGGGGTTACCATGGCAACAGCATCTGTGGGGAAGCGTGAGTGCGTGTTGAGACTGAACAGGGTATTGGCCTCATCCCCAGGGAGAACCCCTAGGCCTGTCACCCCCCAGGAAGACTCCTGGCCCCTTTCTGAGTAAGTCTCCTGTGCCTCCCACCCTGGGCACTCTGGAGGGCAGGGACATAGAGACAGGACGGACTTGTCCCAGAGGAGAGTAGGCACCGAGCAAAGGGAAGGGAGAGGATGTGGAGCTGGGAGACAGGCTTGTCTGTGTGGCCTCTGAGGGGGGTAGATGGAGAGTGAGCCCCTCCATCCTCTGTGTAGAGGGGAGGAAGTGGCTGGAAGCTGAGACCTCTGATGCTGGGAGCAGCTGTGTAAACTGGAGGAGGGCAGCTGAGGCCCTCAGTGTCGAGACAGTGGATAATGCTCAGGTGAGCGGTGAGGGCTCAGAGGGAGGTGCCATGGAGGGGGCCGCAGGAGCTGGAGTATAGGCCTTGACAGGGAGTGGTCAGGAGCTGGTGGCCTCCACACAGTCTCTCCACTGAGCTGTGGCGAGTGAGCCTGAGTGGCCACGGGGGACGGTGGTGGAGGAAGCTGCGTGGTGGGAGAATGGAGAGAGGGTGACCGGCTCCATGGTGGTAGGGCCCAGCGGGGGTCTGATCAGAGTGTGCGGGAGGAGGTGGGGGACGAGCTGAGCCTGAGCCTGGTCTGGGGGTTCATCCAGCAGGTTCACAGTGACCCTTCACAGAGCCGGGAGGTGCCTCACCTGATCCTAGCAGGTGTGTGTTCACTTGTCCACCTGGAGGAGAGTAGGGAGCTGCGGAGGGGGGGGCGTTCAGGAAAGCAGGGGCACAGGCAGCGAGGACAACCCCCGGGTGTCCCAAGGGGCTTATGGTGCTGGCCGTGACGAGGGAGGCCCCGCCTGCCGGGCTGTCGCAGTGAGGCCTCTTCAGTACCTCAAGTTCTCAGAGCACTCACACAGGCTGCTCAGAAGGCGGTGACAGGGAGAGAGGGACAACCGCACAGCACAGGGGTCCCCAGAGGTCATGGACAGCAGGTGCCCGGGGTCAGCGGGGAGGCCCTAAGCCTGGGGCTGTGCGTTCCTCAGCTGCTGGACCTCACACCATGGCGTAGTTTTGTACCTGGCTACTTTCACTTGTTCCATCATTACTGTGTGAAGGAATAGTTAGATTTATTAGTTGCTCTGTAGAATTTCAAGAGCTCTGGTGACCTAATAGGTGGGGAGTTGTACCACCGATGCAGAGGTAGGGAGTTCGAATCCACCAGCTGCTCCCCAGAGAAAGATGGGAAGTCTCTATACGTCTTCCAGCCCCTGGAGGGCCAGACTCAATGGCAAGGAAGGGGTTTTTTTGTTTGGGGGTATTGACAGTGAGTTCTGAGCGTGTAGAAATGGTTGTATGACTCTGTCACTGTGGTTAAACTTATGAATGAGCTCTGCTGTTCACTGAAGCCAAACCCGCACCCACTGCCATGCGTTCCAACCCAGGGCCACTCTTCCCTCGGTTCCTAACCCAAAGGATGGGGTCCAGCTGCCAGCCATCCGCTTAGCAGCCCAGCACCTGACCCAGCGCTCCATCAGGTTGATCTACATCAGGGATACCTTGGACAGTCTTTCAGAAGGAGAAGTATCCTCCTGTGGAGGGCCAGCTGGCGGCTTACATCTGCTCTCCCCACGTTGTCCTCCCCACCGAGGCCCAACTCCATACCTTCAACTTTTCTTTTCTTTTCCTTTCTTTCCTTTCCTTTCCTTTTCTTTCCTTTCCTTTCCTTTCCTTTCCTTTCCTTTCCTTTCCTTTCCTTTCCTTTCCTTTCCTTTCCTTTCCTTTCCTTTTTTTCTTCTTTTCTTTTCTATTTTTTACTTGTTTTTTAGTAATGGGGGGGACCTCACTAGTAAAAATAGACATAGCATAGCATTCACTAACACTTAATACACAGACAGCTCCATGACACTGATTCCATTCCGCATGTGAGCACATCCAGACCGTGGCCTGTCCTGCTCACAATCTCCAAGAGCTTAAGCTCCTTCCTGGAGTGACTGTGTCGGTCTGTCCTTGGACGTCTTGCTCTCTGTTGCTGACCTCTGCTTACCCGCCCTGTTCACCACCTCTGCACACTCTTCTCTGTTCATTTGCCTGGTCTTGAGATTTCATGTAAGTGGCTGTGTGTGCTCATAGGAGAAAGACGGGCAGTCTCCTTCCATGAACTGACAGCCTTGAGGAACCAGTGGAGGGTCAGCTAGGGACTGTGGACTGGTTCTGACCTGATTGCAATCATTTTGAGGTGTTTGGAGGTTTTTGTTTTGTTTTGGATTGTCTTTTTTTGGAGGAAGGATCATACTGCAATTAATTTCTCTGTCTTCATGTGTCAGGGATGTCCTATCTCCAAACCTCTTCAATCTATATGTGGAACAGATCATTTTGGGTGCTAAACTTTAGGAGATGAAATGTGGCATCAGGATTAGAAGACGACTCATCAACAATCGGCATTATGCAGGTGACACAACCTTGGTTGCTGAAACTGAGGAGGACCTGAAGCACTTGTTGTAGGAGGTCAGGGACTGTAGTATTCAATATGGATTAAAGTTCAACGTAAAATAAAACCAAAACCCAAAACAAAGATTCTCACCACTGGGCTAATTGGCAGTACTCTGATAGATGGAGAAGAGATTGAGGGTGTTAACAGTTACAGCTCGCTCAGCTTCACAATCAACACTCTTTAACACCATCAGTCAGGAAGTCAGAAGATGAATCGCATTAGGAAAATCTGCTGTCAAGGACCTCTCCAGAGTGCTGAAGAAAAATAATATTTATCTAAAGACTAAGATGTGCCTGACCCAGGTCATGGTCTTCACAAATAGCTCTTTGAAAAACATACAAATAGCCTGTTTCTTTAAGGATTTGGTGGTGAGACGTCTCACATACTTTGGACATGTTGGGAGGGACCAGTCCCTGGAGAAGGACATTGTGGTAAAGCAGAGGCTTGATGAAGAAGAGGATGGCTGTCCAGGAGATGGGTGACACAGTGGGTGCAGCGCTGGGCTCACACAAAGCCGTGGTTGTGAGCACGGGCCTGGGTCAGCCACTGCTGCTGGGCGCTGTACATGGAGTGGTTGTGACGGCGGGCCTGGGTCAGGCAGTACTTCCTGGTGCTGTCCATGGACGGAGTGGTTATGAGGATGGGCCTGGGTTATCCTTTGCTTCCTGGTGCTGTATCTGGAGCTCCTACAACCTGGTACCAACTCAGGACCACCTAGCAACAACAGCAAAAACCAGACTTGTGGATTTTGTAAAGCATTTTCTTCACTTTAAAGAAAACTACTGTGCACACCCCAGTGTCTGTCTCTCCTCGGGGAGAGGTGGCAGTGAGATTGCACGTTTCTCCTAGCCGTGCCCTCGGACACCCCCGCCGTGCTCGGGAGTTCTGTCCTCTCTCCATCGCTGTAGCACCTGGTTTTGTCGGTGTTCCTCTTCTCAGCTGGCCTGCAGGTGTGGTAGCACGTCCTTGTGCTGCTGTTTGCTTTTCACCCTCCTGCCTAATTCTGAGCTTGTGTGTGTGTGTGTGTGTGTGTGTGTGTGTGTCGTCAAATCAGATCTGACTGGTACAGGAGGAGATTGTTCCTCCTTCTCCAGTAGAGCATCTGGTGGATTTGAACCGTGCACCTCTGGGATTGCAGTGCAGCTTCTTGCCACTAGGCCACCAGAGCTCGCCAATTCTGAGCTTCTTGTGCTGTACACGTGTGGGACCTGGAGAGCATCGTTCCTGAAGTTCAAGTCTTTGATCATGTTTATTGGGTCATCTGTCCGATGTGGGTTTGAGCGACTCTCTGTATCCTGCCTCTGAACCTACCTTGATTATGCAGCTCTGCTAAAACTCCCTCCCCGTCTGCTCCTGGCCTTTTCACGTGCTTAATGGTGTGTTTTGAGGAACAGGGATCCTTAATTTTAATTAAGTCCAATGTATCCATCTTTCCTTTTAGAGGTGATGACTTCCTTGCTACTACTGAAGAAATGCCCTCACATCCCAAGGTCGCAGAGGTGTTCCAGCATGAGGCCTTGTCAGACTCCGAGGTTTTACACCCTGTGCTTGGGGCGATAATCCATTTATGGTCCCTTTTATAACGTGTGTGAAAAGTGAGCTCCATTTCTGCCTCTTGCCCATGGCTACTAGGCCTTTATCTCTAACTGTTTGATATGATGTCTGGAGTGGGGGATGTATCTCTCTTCTTGATTGTGTTGTATCTAATTAGCTAATCACGTTTGGCCACCTAATCAGTGAACACTGGGCTGTGACAATGACTGTGCACATCCCCCCTCCCCCCCAGTGCTCACAAACACATGGAATCTGTCTTCCTTTTTCTTTTCTGCCTTCGTAACCATCTCAGGTGGGCTGTGCTGAGGGGCTCAGAGGGGTCCCCTCCCGCCACCTGCCCTGCTCTGTGTCAGCCCAGTGCTGGCCTACTGACCTCTCCCAGGAGGTAAGGGGCCCGGCCCTTTGCAGGGTAGGGATGATTGTCATAGCCAGCGTCCCCTTCCAGGTGGTCTTTTTGGAGAGGACAACAGGACACGGTCCTTTTTCCTTCCTGTGAGGGGATCCGAAACCACCTGCGTCTGGGACATCTATATAGGAGGTGCTGAGCATAGCAGAAAGAATTGGAGAGTTTAATTCAGTACAAATTTATCCAAGATCTGGGCAGAGAACACTGGATCGTGTCTGTCCTCTCATTCCTCTAGGCCATGGAGCCCTGGCCACAGGGGTCCCTCCTGTCCCTCTCTCATGCCATGATGGGTGGACACAGGCAGAGAGCCAGCCGACCAGTCCCAGAGGCTGATGGAAGAGATGATACCCCAGAGCCCACACTCTGTCCACCTTTGCCCGTCAGGTGTTGGAAGTGATGGCCTTGAAGCTTGATCACCTACTCCTGTGACCTGGTGGCTTCACTGTTGACCTATTCCGCCCATCCCCTGTACTGCTCTATCCCACCTGCCCACTGCACTGCCCTGTCCCGCTGTCCCCTGTATGGCCCTGTCCCGCCGTCCCCTGTACTGACCTGTCCTGCTCGTCCCCTGCACCCAGCAGATGAGCCACAAGTGAGATTAGAAACTCGCCGACCCCTCAGAACCATGAGCCCTAGGCGGGAGAACAGACATTGGAGAATGTCTGATAGAATTCCATTTCCTGGACTGGTGGCTGCGACGGTGATGTCCATACAGCCTGATTCGCTCTGACGTGGGTGCAGCATCTTAGTGCAAGTCCCAGCATCGAAGGGCCTCAGCTCCCGGCTGGTACTTCTTTCTTTCCTGGCCGCACTGAGTGAGCGAGGATGCTTCCCCCGTGCCTGCGAGGACCACCTGCAGATCCAGGGCTGAGGAAGGGACTGCTGACCAAAGTCGCCGCCCGGCTACAGGATGCAAAGTGAGAGCACAGCCTCCAGGCCAGGCAAGGGTCCCCACCACACCTGCCCGCCGAGTGTCCAAGTTACGGGCTCGGAACCTTTGCTGCTGACGCTCCCTCTCCTCCCCGAGTCTGAGGCCCAGGAGACTGAGAAGGACCACAGCGTCCACGCGGATGTTGATTTGCCTGGAAGTCAGTCAGCAGTCCACCCAGCTGCTTCGTGTCTGGGTCCCAGCACCAAGGACATCATCCTGCAGGGCGGGCGTCGCACGTGCTTAGGGCCCAGTATCAGCACTCCTTGGTGTCTCAAGACCAGGCCTGGAGTTACAGGTCCTCTCAGCGAGCAAGCTGCCCAGGCGGCCAGCAGAGGCCATGGCCTCAGGACTAGAGGGGGGCATGTGGCCAGCTTTGCTTTGAGTCATTGCATGAACGGGTCCTCTTCCTTGATTCCTGTGAGTAACATGAAACCCCAGTGCCACCTCCTGAGGGGAGGGTCCCCCGTGTCATCTCCTAGGAAAGGTTCCCCATGTCACCTCCTGAGGGGAGGGTCCCCAGTGCTACCTCCGAGCATGGCAGGCTCTCCATGAGAATCCGTACAGGAGTGGAAATGTTCTTACCCGAGCACCTGACATGTGCCCCCTGACCTCCAGCCCTCGGTCATCACGGCCACGGACTCCGTCACTGTTGTCTGTGCATCACTACTTCCAGCCCTCAGTCATCACGGCCACGGCCACAGACCCTGTCCTCGTTTCTTGTGTGGTGAGGAAGCACCATCTCATGGAGAGGGGGTGCAAGGGGAGCCGAGCTTTTCCCCAGTCCTGAACCCCCACCTGGTCCATCAGGGACTGGACACCGCGGTCCGATGGGTCCTGGTGGCAGGGCTGCCAGGCATCTTCAGGCCTTTCTCCCTGGTCTTTCCGAGTCTGGAAGCTCTGGGGAGCCTCCGTGTCACAGCAGCACCGTGCCTATTGACAGGCGATGCTGGCTGTGTCTGGCCGCACTGGCCGGAGCTGGAGTCAGTGCCAAGGTGTCAGGCTCCTAACCGAGCAGTCAACCAGCCCATTCCACCGGCGCTCCGAGGGGGAAGGGTGGGCAGTCTCGTCCTGGACGCCCGGTGGCAGGTTATCACGGGATGGACTCAGCGCAGTGGTGGTGGGTCTGGTTCTCCTGTCCACCCGCACCCCCCACGTAGACTATGGGAGTCTGCCCCCAGTCCTCCCTGTCTGACCATGGGCCCGGAGAGAGCCAGGCTGGGGTTTGAACCCCATCTCCCATGGGGCTGGGAGTCTCCAGCTGGCTTCCCCTTCCTCTTGGTGAGGTCACCCTTGTGCCCCAAAGCCCACCGCCACTGCCCCACGGCCACCAGGCTTCCTGTCCAATCCTCTAGGCTCCATCTGTGGACCACCCCCCCAGGAAGAGAGATCACACTGCTGAAGTTCAGGGGGCCTCCCCTCGGACCCCACCTCACTCCTCATTGGCAGAGGCCCCACGGGGACCATCTGTGGGCCCCCAGCATGTCTGTGCTCCGAGCCAGCCTCTTCACCTTCGTGTCTGGGGCAGCCCCCGTCCTCTGTTGCCGGTACTTCACTGCTAATGGCCCCGTGTGGGGTATGAGCGGTCCCTAATTGTGTCTTTATGGTACACAAATGCTGTATTTGTTGCAGCTCCTTCTCCGGGGCGGTTCCGCTCAGGGAGGTCATCAGCTTGGTGTTTGTGTGTGGAGTACACTGTCTGGTCGAGCGGCAGGGGCAGAGGGTTTGTGCGGAGACCATGGCAGGGCACTCAGCAAACATGCTGGCACATGCTCCAGTCAGCTGGCCATCGACCAGGTCTGGGGCTGCTGGGGTCCCCCACACCCAGCCCGCACAAGGATGGGGCTCCAGAGCCCGGGGAGGACCCAGCAAAGCTGAGGGTCCTGGGCCACAGGGCCTAAGGTGCCGTGAAGGATGCCAGACGCAGACTAGTGACCCAGCAATTGTGCTGCCTCAGGGTGCAGAGGAGGCTGGTGTCCACGCTCTGTCACAGCCCGCAGGCCCTTCCCAGCGGCACGAACGCGTGAGACCACTGTTAACCGCACTGCGCGCGGCTGAGCTGTGAGCTGGTGCTGTCTTCTCTAATAACAAGGCCAGGACACTATCACCAAGGCCAGGAGAGTCGGTGCTGACTTAGCTGTTGGAATGAAAGTCCTCATTCTTGTTACCTGTGATTGAGGAGGCCAGTGGGCAGCGTCACCCACAGGTGTTGATCAGGAAGCTCCATCCAGGGTCATCCATGTTCCTGAAAGGCGGTGATGGGGAGGTGAGCGCTTCCTAAGCCGTCAGCCCCCCCGAGGTCAGCGGGTCAGCGTTCTCCCCTGAGCCAGGAGCAGGACAGCTCAGAGGCCACCTGCGACAGAGGTGCGACCTGAGCCGGGTGTCCGTCTGTCCGTCTGTCCCAGTCTCCCGTCATTGCTGTAACACAGAGGCTGCACCGGAGGCTTAACCAGCAGGCACCCCTCACGGTGTTGGAGGCTGAGCGTCCAGAGCTGGGTCTCACCGCGGCGGATCGTGTATCAGCGGGACTGGGCGGTTTGCAAACCCAGCACTGGTGTTGGGGCCGGTCGTGTTAATGCATTTAGACACTGCGCTGTGGGCCTGCAGAGCGGCTGCGCCAGGGCCAGGCAGGTGGTGGGCAGTGAGAGGACGCTTTAGCTCGGGCAGAGGCACTGGCAGGGAGGAGGGACACTGGGCATAATGTCAGAGTCACCCCGGGGCTCCGGATCACAGGGTTAAGGTGCTGAGACCCTCGTAGTCCTGACTCACCCCAGTCCTGTTTGTGAACACCAAGCGGGAGCTCACAGGAAGTGTCACTTCAATGCCCAGTGTGGGCATCACCCTGCCCCTCGTTTGGTGTGGGGGTGAGGGTGGTGCTGAGACATCTCCCGGGTGCTCAAGGCTGGATTAAAGTCCGAATGCAGGGCACCAGCTCTGGGCCTTTGTTTGGGTGTCCTTGGAAACCTCCGCGCTCCGTCCCCTCGTCCATTCCTGCCCGCATATCTCATCTGTCCCTTTCACATCTGGAGAGGGACTGGAGTTAGGACCCGCCTGCACTGCTGAGGCCTCGTTAGCCTAACGCCCCAGTGGGATGGTGGGAGCATGCCTAGAAGTGAGGAGTCCAGCCTGGACACCGCCCAGCCCAGACCCCTCCCTGAGGGGAAGCCGGACTCCAGGACCCCGGTCCAGCCTCTGGAGCTTCTCCAGTCCTCACCAGGCTCACCACCCCCATGCCCGCCCTTCCCTCAGCGCACCTCATGGACACTGGTCCCTGCGTGCCTCCTTCCACCTGGCAGACAGCACCATGGCGAGGTGATTCTCGTCACAGGTGACCTGTCCCAGCCCAGCTCCAGCTGGCTACTCACTCCTCTCAACTCTTCGAAGAAACATAGGTCCTTCCCCCGCCTTGCTCCTGGGGTCTCTGCCCCTCAGTGGCTGCTCTGTCCTGTTTACATGATGGCACAGACTAGGGGTGAGGGGGACGCAAGGTGAGGTGAGTCTAGGGTCTCCCAGTGAGAGAACAGCTGTGGAGCCTCCTGAGATGGGGGGACATCTTGGCTGGTGCCTCCAGGCAGGCGCTGGACCTCCACTGGTACCGTTCTCAGTGGACACAGACAGCCAGTGTCAGGTCACATTCAGGAGCCCAAGGTCACAGAAGGGCAGAATTGACTCAGGAGCAGTGATCTTGGTTTGGATTTGACCCCAGTGTGACCTCCCATTAATCTAGACCCTAGCTTCTCGAAGACCCAAGTTCTAAACAAGGTGGGCACGGGGACGGGGCTTGAGACGTCTCCATAATATCAGTGGGACACACTCAGCCGTCACAGGCACCCAGTGGGCCCCAGGTGTGACCTGACCAGCTGTCCCCACGGTGAGGCACCTGCTCCTGTCTGCTGTCCCTCTGTCCCCGCCGGCTCCTGCCCAACCCCAACAGGAGATGCCTGCTCCACACGTCAGTGCCAGAAACCTTCTGCCTCTTGTCTTCGCTCTTAAATAGCTGCTGTCAGTTGGTGGAAATTTGCCGGAGAGAAATGAGGGGAGTATTTTCCCCCTCCACTTACATTTCGTCTACCTAATGAAATAATGAAATGGCTAGCACCTGACAACTGCAATTTTTCCTCCCTGATCTAATCCCATTACCCGGATTCCGGGTGTTAGGTACAGGGTGGCGTGTTCATCACACCGCGAGCCCCGTGTTCCTGAGCCGGAGGTCGTCTCCAGGCTTAGTGAACCAAGCTGATGAGGGGTGGAGGCGAAGCCCACCCTGGAAATGAGCGCAGCACACTCTGCTGTGACTATTTAAAGAAAACGCACTGATCCCGCCGTCTGTCACTGAGTGAGGCTGTCGAAGCAGAGGAAAGCAAGCTCTGTCTGTCTGCTCTTCACACGTCTGCTGCCCTGCGTCTCCGTCTGCTGCTGAGTGACCAGAAGTCCCTGCTGTGTGGCAGGTGGGGTTCTGTCTCACTGCCTTTTCCTGACTCCCTGGGCTGTTAGGGCCCTTGGCCTCATCCGAGACCCCGTCCTACTCAGAACCTTCTAGAGAATCAGGACCAGTGATGCAGTAGATATGTCACTTTGTGGGCTGATGGACACCTCACCCAAGTGATGGGGTTTTCTGTTGCTGCATGTGCCTTTGAAAGTTGGACGATGAAGAAGGAAGATCAAAGAATTGATACTTTGCACCTGTGGTTTCAGCGGAGGATTCTCTGACCCATGGCTGCCAGGGGCACGAAAGACTGGGTCTGGAAAGATGTGCAGGCACCCAGTGCTCCTTGGGGCAAGGATGGTGTGATCTCCTCTCACAGGCTTCGGCTTCTTGTCAGGAGGGCGTCAGTCCCCAGGAAAGAACATCAAGCTTGAAGAAGTCGAGAGTCAGTGGAGGGCAGGGAGGTCCTCGCTGAGACTGAGTGACGCCAGCCACGGCAGCGGCTGACACAGCAGTGATTGTGAGGACAGCAAGGGCAGGGCAGGTGACGCCTTACCTGTGCTCACCCTGAGTGAGAGCCAGGTCACAGGCAGCCCACAACTACAGACAACAACCTAGATGGGTCATCAGCTAGCTGATTGGGAGACACATCAGTAGGAAATGATGGGTCACAGATGTTGACAGACGGGGGGTGGGGTAAGAGACAAGGAGGTGGAAATACGTGCACTTCAAGGACTGGCTCCCACAGTAGTGGCCCTTGAAGTCCAGAATCCACACCTCAGGCAACACATGGCAGTCTCCTGTAGGGCTGGGTGCCAGGAAGGGCTTAGCTACTTTCACCTCTTCCCTGGACTCCTGGAGGGCTCAGCTCAGGCAGCGGGAAGAGTATGGAGTGGAGAGAGGTGGACATCTGTGGGTAACAGTCTCTGCCTCAGGGTGAACCTGAGAATTCGTCCTGGTGAGTGGTTGGGGTGCACTGTGCTGCCCTTCAAGCGCCCGGTCTAGCTTTCGGCCACACCCCTGGAGACTTACAGGGTGCGGGAACTGTTGTCTACCCCTGTGTGGCTGCATCTCTGTACATCCAGGTTGGAAGAGGGGGAATGGGGTCCTGGGCCCTATCCGTCAGTCCTGGAGGGCAGTGTGTCCTGATCAAGGAAGAGGGAAGACGTTTGTGAGACAGCAGTGGGATTGGAAGAGCCTGTGTGTGGCACTGATGCGGCCCCTTCCAGCATGTGCCAGCCTGTACCCAGCATCCACGTCTTCAGGCAGCTGTGGGTCCCAGGTGTGGCTGGTGCAGTCTAAGCCCCAGGCCCTTTTTGCTGGTCTCCTGTGCTGACTACAGGTCAGCTGAGGGCTGTGGTTATGCACCTGCCTGAGGGCCACCCCCTGCCAGGTCTCTTCCTGGTCCTTGGAATGCACCATTCCCCCCCCCAAGACAGTAAGCGGGCTGCCCACCTTCAGGCCCCCCTCCCCAGCTGTGTACATAGAGTCCTGGCCTTGTTCCTTCCTGCAGCCTGTCTCTCTTCTTCCTCTGCTCTCTGTAGCCTAAGGAGCCTGGTGGCACAGTGCTCATGGCACTTGGATGCAGACATCAAGGTGGTGATTTGGACACACGGGCAGCCTGGTATGTAGGGAGCTGTGGTGGTGCACCTCTGGTGGTTCAAATCTGCCTGCTGCTCCAGAGGAAAAAGATGGCCAGTCTCGTCCTGGGCCGTTTACGGCCTTGGAAAACCTGCTGGAAGGTCGGTGAAGAGTCAGTTCTGCCGTGGCAGTGATGAGTTCTTCGAGCTGTTCTACCGTAGAGAGATGAAGCCGTGTCTCCTCCTGTAACATTTAAAGCCTTGGGAGCGCTATGAAGAAGCTGAGATTTTTTGTTTTGTTTTGAGTGTTTTTTAAAATGAATTTTTATTCCTTCATTGCTGCACGTTTTCTTCCCTAACCTTCCCACCTCCTCCCCAGTCCACTTTGCAGTGCACCCTTGTTCCAGATGGTTGTCCTCTATCTAATGTCGCTGTTGTTATGTGCTGTCGAGTCACCTGGGGCTCAGAGAGACCCCATGTACAACAGCCCTAAACCCTGCTCTGTCCTGTGCAAACGTTACTGTCTCTGACTCACCTTCCCCATTGCTCCAGTCACTGAGTCATACACTCAGTCCATCTCATAGAAGGTCTTTCTCTCCTACGCTGTCCCTCCACCGTCCCAAGTGTGACATCCCTCTCCAAGAACTGTTCCCTCCTTGCAACATGTTCAAAGTATGTCAGGCGAAGTTTCAGAATCCTTGACCCCAAGGAACAGCCTGATTTAACCCTCTTCAGGATGGACCTGTTCATTCTCTTAACAGTCCATAGTATAGTCAGTACTCTCCTCTAACACCACAGCTCAAAGGCGTCAATTATCCTTCTATCATCCCAAGTCATTGTCCAGGTCTCTGATGCGTAACAAGTGATTGCAAAGACCAGGGCCTGGGTCAGGCACTCCTTAGTCTCCAGACTGACATCATTGCTCTTCAGTACTCTGGAGACTACCAGGGGCATGCTGGTTAGGGCACAGGCCACTTCTGAGAGCCCTCAAGAGTGTATCAGCGTTGTTCCTGTGCCCCTCTGTGGCTGCATCACTGAACTCGACGTGATCATTCCTGTTTTTACTCTCTCCACTCCGTCCTTGAGGAATGAGTGTGTGCAGAAGACTCCCCACATGCTGTGGTGTCTGTCGTGCTCACACTCAGTTGAGAGTATAGAACTCTATGGATGATGATGTTGTTATGTGCTGTTGAGCCACTTGCGACTCATAGCAACCCTCCGCACAATAGCCCTGAATCCTGCTCTTTCCTGAGCCAACCATATTGTCTCTGACACACCAACGCCCATTACCCCAGTCACTGAGTCAATCCATCTCACCAAGGGCCTTCCTCTCCTGCACCGCCCCTCCACCCTCCCAAGCATGACGTCCCTCTCCAAGGACTAGTTCCTCCTTGCAACATGTCCAAAGTATGTCAGATGAAGCTTCAGAATCCTTCACTCCAAGGAACAGCCTGGTTTTACTCTCTCCAAGACGAATCTGTTTGTTCTCCTAGGAGTCCATGGTATATTAGATACTCTTCTCCAACACCACAGCTCAAAGGCATCAATTCTCCTTCTGTAATCCTTAGTTATTGTCCAGCTTTCTGATGCATCATAGCAAGTAAATGCAAAGACCATGGCGTTCATCAGGCACATCTTGGTCTTCAAACTGACATTGTTGTGCTTCAGCTCTCTGGAAAGGTCCCTGGCAGCAGACTTCCCCAATGCAGTTGGTCTTCTGATTTCCTGGCTGCTGGTACCAAGAGTGTTGACTGTGGAGCCAAGCAAACTAAAGCTGTCAACACTCTCAGTCTCTTCACTGTCTGTCATGGTGCTGCCATTCAGCCCAGTGGTGAGAATCTTTGTTTTGTTTTTTTTTTTATGTTGCACTTCAATCGATGTTGAAGGCTGCAGTCCTTGATTTTCTGCAGAATGTGCCCCAGGTCCTCCTCAGTCTCAGCAAGCAGGGTTGTGTCATCTGCACAACACATATTGTTGATAAGTCTTCCTCCAATCCTGATGCCACACTTCTCACAGAGCCCAGCCTCCCGGATGATCTTTTCTGCATATAGATTGATAAGATAGGGAGATAGGATGTGTCCCTGAAATGCTCCTTTCTTGATTTTGAGCCATGCAGTGTTTCCTTGTTCTGTTCTGACAACTGCCTCTTGGTCCAAGTATAAGTTTCTCATTAGCACGATCAAGTGTTCTTGGATTCCCATTCTTCTCAGAGTCAGTCACAGTTTGTTATGATCCACACAGTCAAATGCCCTTGCATAGTCAATGAAACACAGATAGGCATTCCTCTGGTATTCTCTGCTTTCAGCTAAGATCCATCTAACATCAGCTGTAACATCCCTAGTACCACGACCCCTTCTAAACCCAGTCTGCACATCTGGCAGTTCTCTGTTGGCATGTTGTTTGAGTCATTTTTTGATCATTTTCAGCAGAATCTTGCTTGCTTGTGATATTAATGATGTTGTTTGAGAATTTCTGCACTCTGTTGGGTCACTATTTTTTGGAATGGGAACAATATGGACACCAGACAAGTAACTGAGAGGCTGGAGGTCCGTGTCCACTCAGGTGCAGAAGAAGGGCATGCTGCCGACTTCTGAGGACTCAGCACCGATTCCCCACGAGCACCGCTCTCATCTGATGCACGTGTGGGCACCGGGATCAGAATGCACAGGGAAGTGGCTAGTTTTGGTTTTGTTGAGCACAGGACATTGAAACTAGAAAGTCCCATCAAAGGAGACAGTTGGACACATAACCAGTAAATACAAACAGTGTCAATATAGTTATGTTACGGGGACACAGATACTACCTCCCCTTAGGACCAGGAGTGGTAACGGGCAGGGTCGGAGAAGATTCCAGAAGCTAGGCATTGGCTGAGCCAGGAATCGCCTGAGGCGCTGCAGATGGCAGGGTAAGGGAGACCTCTTAGCTTGTTGGATAAGAATAAACATACACATTGGCCTGTGGTCATCATGTGTAGAAGAATAATGACACTCAGCATAGAAGCCACAGTGAAGAAGACAGTCCATGGTCTGACCACAGGGCCAGGACTTGAAGACTGGAGGCTGTGGCTGACCATGGACCCAGAGTCCTGAAGATCGCAGATAAACAACCAGTGTGTCTGGCCGTGGAGCCAGGCCTCTGAAGATCACAGTCAGGGAGGGACTGTGTGGCTGGCCAGGGAGCCAGGACTTAAGACTGGAGACCGGGGACCAACTGTGTGGTGGGCCATGGAGCCAGCCCTCTGAAGACCACAGGCAGGGAGATAGCCTGTCTCCACAGAAAAGTCTTAGCCCAGCAGGAAGAACCTTTGCTTCTGCATCTTTGTGAGCTCTGGGCATCTTTCCCGGAGCTGCTGTGACATTACACAGATTCTTTGGGAAAGAATCAGGGGTCTCAGATGTCCCCCAACTCCTCTGAGTGTTTGTGGGCAGGCTTTTGGAGGAGAGGATCCTGCCTTTATCTTGGTGTGGACTGCCCTCCTATCTCGATCACATCCTCGACTGGCTGTTCCAACACCATTGCCATTCTTCCGCGTCCTGGGCCCTGGAGAGATGCCCATTGCCCAGCACTCTAGTGGCCGGGTGTTCCGATCTTCTCAAGAACTTAGTCACCAGCACTCAGCAGGACGTTCCTGTGGAAGGTGAACGAGGACTGTAGAGATCAGAGGTCTGTCCTTACTCCCCTGCTAGTAACTGGTGGCCGTTCGCACCGGCCGTGGTGAACTGTGTTAAGCCAAGCTCCGGTGATAGCTCAGGTGGGAGGCACGTGGTTAAACCAGGCAGGGCTGCTGGAGACCCTTTCGCCTCAAGAAAGAGGAGTCGGGAGGCCCCCTTTGCATTCTGGCACGGGGAGCTTTCACCAAGGGGAGCAGGCTCAGCTGGGCAGGGGTCCTGGAGTGTGGTGGGATGTGGCTGAGAAGAGCTCGCCAGACCATGGCGTGGCCTCTCGCATTTCCACAGAAGCTTTCTTCCATCGCCCAAGGCTGGCAATGTAGAAATACGATCCAGAATAAGAGCCCGTTCCAGCGAGAACAAAGCCCTGCCCTTTCCGTGGTGGAGGCCGTCCAGTGTGAGCAGCCTGCCACCAGGCAGCTGGCCGGTGACCCCTAGAATGGTTCCCTATCAGGCACTGGGTATTGGGCTCTGCTGCTGGCAGGTTGGACAGTCAGCAATGGTAACAGCCGAGTTGGCCTTCCTGAGTGGAAATCCGTGTTCCTGAGCCCGTGCATAGCTTCCATCCTTGTTGCCATGGCTACTTTGTCCATGAACTCAGTAGACAATGACAAGCATGACCAGGGAAGAAGACCGAGTAGCTCCGCTGTGTTGTCTTAGTCACGTGAAATCCTCCTACCTTGAGGCGTTTCCCGTTGTTTCATATGCTTGTGAAAGTCGGGTAGTGAAGAGGGACTGAGGGCAGTGGATGGCTCTGACTTGTGGCGGTGGCCAGTACCCTGAACACTGGTGGGCCCAGAGAACAAACTGTCTGCCTTTGTTGGAAATATTATTGTACTTTTATTATTTTGTGTTCGTGTTCCGTCAGATCAGATCTGACTGACACAGGAAGAGATTGCCCCTCCTTCTCCAGCCAAGTATCTGGTGGATTCGAACCGCACACCTCTGGGATTGCAGTGCAGCTTCTAGGCCACCAGAGCTCCCTACACGTCTGCCTTTGAGAAAGGACATCCAGGGTATACTCAGCGGCTAAGCTGATTAAGCCTTTGTCTTGCATACTTTGAGCATATTTTGAGGAGGCACCACTTTTGGGGAGAAGAAATGATGCTTGGAGAAGCAGAGGGCGGTGAAAGGGAAGAAGGCCTTCAAGGATATGGATCGACACATGAGTGCAGCAGTGGGCTTGGGCGTGTCAGGGATTGGGAGGATACGCAGGCCAGGGAAAGGTTTCCACCTGCAAACCGTGTGTGAAATGTCGTCTACTCTGTGGCATCTAACAACAGCTTCTGCCAAGCTCATACTTGGGTGGGCGTTTACGTAAGATGCAGATATCATTAATTCCTTGGCCCATCCATGTGTGTCTTCCTTTTACTCATCTGTCACCAGTTTTCTAATCATGCTCCTTCCAAAGTGCCTGACTACCACCCAACCAGACCATTGACTGTAGCCTGTGGATCAGTTTACTGTTAGATCCTGTCATTTCTTCTTCAAGGGAAAATGAGCAACAAGCTCCACTTGGAGTTCTTCCTGGTGAGAGAATCTCGCTCACCCTGTCAAAGAGGCTGTAGTGTTGCCCCTGTCCACATCCTAGGGCTGCCCGCATGCCTTGCAAAAACACTCATAGACCAGGCAAGCCTGTTTCCTTCCTCGGTCATAATACATTCCCAGTGAGATCATGGGTGTAGCCTGGGAGAGAGAAGGTGATGTGGCCAGAGACCCTGGGCATTGTGACCACTTCTTCATGTAACCTACTCATGCCCACAGGCCCTGCGCTAGCCTGATTGCACACGCACCACTTCCATTTGATGATGGAGAGGTGCTGTGCACGCCCAGCTTTGTGGTTCTCTGTCAGGAGCCTGTGTCATCATGGCGGCTCAGGCCACATGTTGATGTTTTGGCCTCTGGTAAAGCATCCTGCCTCTGCCGGGGTTGCTAACAAGCTACAAGCTATTTCCCAAAAGGGGCAGAGTTACCTGCAGAGGATAAAAGGGCTTTGCTCCCAAAACCCAAGGATCTGACCCCTGATTCACCAGTAAGACATCACCAGGAGCCCCACGTAGCACCACCCTCTGCCTCTGCTATTTCAGGCACCGCTGAACTTGCCGGGTCATGTGACCCCTGTGACAGGCTGGATCCTGCTCCTCTTTGGGGTCATACTCTTTTGGGGACACTGTGGGAGTGAGGGGTGTGTGTGTGTGTGTGTGTGTGTGTGTGTGTGTGTGTGGTCTAGTGCTGCTATATCAGAGATACTGCAAGTTACGGAGATACTGCAAGTGATGCTTTAACAAACACAGATTCTTCCCCTTGCAGTTGAAGAGGCTGTTGTTAGGTACTGTCAAGTGAGGTACCGCTCACAGCAACCCTGTCTGAAGCCTGTCCTGTCCTGTGCCAGCCTCTCAGTCTCTCACACACTCGAGCCCATTGCTGCAGTCTCTGTCACCCCACCTGGAGGAGGATCTTTCTCTTGGGGAACTGAGAACTCCAAATTCAGGGTATATGCCCCAGGGGTAGTGTGGCTCTTGTCATCCTCGTCGTTCTCCTCCTCCTCTACCTCCTCCTCTTCCTCTTGTTCCTCCTCTTCCTCACTCCTCCTCCTCTCTCTTCCCTCTTCTTCATATGTGTGTGTTGTGTAAGAAAGTCTGTTTCCCTCAACATTTGTCGGGCAGGCGTTCCTGGAGATTCCCGTGTGCGCTGGTCTTCCCCAGCATCCAGGAGTTTTCTCACACAGAATCTGAAGTCCCACAGTTCACATTCCACTCTTGGCAATTCTTCCTGAGTACCACTCTCGGTGATACCGAGCCCCATCTCTTCTTCAGGCCACTTGCCTCCCCTTTTGTGGCCAGTGAGATGACGGTATCACGGGGAACCTCAGGACACTCCTTTTATGTCAGACTCCATCTGTGAATGGAATTAAGAAGAACTCCATCCCACCTTTAATCCTGATATGACCGTTTGGTTTATCAAGTCGTGGGGACTCATTACATGGCGTCTATCTTATACGGCTGTGTCATAGGGGGACACAGTTCAGTCCATGACACGCTGTCCGTGGGCTGGAGGGGCACGTGCACATGAGGAACACGTCATCTCCAGAATGCAGTGAACTCAACTGGGCATTATGCCTCCATTTTGGTTTTCTGTGGAAGAGTCTAGAAGCAATAACTTCACCTTAGAAAGAATATCTTGTTATATGTCCATACCACTTGACGCCAAGAAATTTCACTGTAGATCAGTATTTAGGGCTCTTGTACATAGGGTTGCTATGAATCACAAGCGACTTGATGGCACATAACAACAACAACAAAACATCACAGTTTTCACTGGATTATAGCCACTGTCGAACGTGTAAATAGGAAATCCCAGTAGCACAGTGGTTATACACTTGACAGCTAAGGAAAAGATTGGCTGTTCTAACCCACCAGAATCTGCTTCTGTAAAGAATGTTGGTGTTTCTCGGTGCTGATGAGTTGAGTATGGCTCAGAGCAAGCCGGTACCCAGCAGACCTGAACCGTGCCCTGTCCTGGTCTGTCCTCGTCATGTCTGACACCGGTCGGCGCCTTGCTGCAGTCGCTGTGTCAGTCCATTTCTTTTTTTTTTTTCTATAATTATATTTT
>NW_006399814.1:3258013-3264672 GCF_000299155.1 Elephantulus edwardii | reverse complement strand
TGTACCAGTACCATGCTGTCTTTACCACTACGGCAGTGCATTTCATTGGTGGTCTTCCTCTGTTTCCTGACCTCCATCTGTCCAAGCATGAGGTTCCTCCTGAAGGAACAGCCTCTCCTAGCAACATGCCCAAAGTGTGTGAGACGAAGCTTCACCATCTCTGCCCCCAAGGAACACTCTGACTTCGCTTTCTCCAAGACATACCTGTTTGTTCTTTTGACAGTACATGGGGTCATCAGTACTCTTCTCCAGCACCAGTTCAAAGGCATCATTTCTTCTCTCATTCATATTCATTGCTGTATAGCAAGTATATGAAAAGATCATGGCCTGAATCAGGCTCGCTTTTGTCTTCAAACTAGGAGGATCATTATTCTTCACTCTTTTGGAGAGGGCCCGGGCCGTGTATTTGCCCAGAGCAGTGCATCTCCTGATCTCCTATCTGCTGGTACAAGGGTGTTAATTGTTGATAGAAGTAAAATTAAATCATTGATCATTTGAGTCCTTTCTCTGTTTATCCTGGTGTTGCTTATTGGTCCAGTGGTGAGGGCCTTTGTTTTCTTGATGTGGTGATATAATCCATGTTGAGGGCTGTAGCCCTACACCCTAGAAACCTAGAAATCCTTCGAGCTTAGTACTCTATCCTGTTCGGTCATGGTGACTCAGCTTGTTAGCACAAGAACAACATGCAAACATCTTAATCTATTAATCTAATAAATCTAGGGTCGTTCATCCTTGTGAGAGCCCTGGCGACCTAGTGAGTAGAGTTGTGTTGCTAACACAAAGGTGCTTCTCTGGCAGTTCTTCCTTGGGAGAAAATTATTCTTGAGTGTGATTTACAGTCTGTGAGACCTGCTGGAGGTTAACTATGAGTCAGTTCTGACCTGACCACAGTAAGAGGAAGTGAAGACTCCTTGAACAGCCTGACTCTCTGTGTCGCACTCTGAAAAGTGGACCACTGCCCCTTCTGGGTCTCGGGAGTTAGTGTCAGTTCAGTTCAGAGCCAGTGTCCTGTAATCCTCGTGAATCTGTGTGTTGCCCTTTTCCAGTGAATAGACGTTACTAAGAAACCGTAAATTCCTATGGGGAAGCCTTGGAGAAAGATTAATGGTATAACGTCTGGGACCATCGTGAGATCCTTCATCAAGAGGACCTGTTCCCCTCCGTCCATGCAAGGAGTTGTGAGTGTGTAAAGAGCTCAAGTCTGGAAGTTGTTGGAGGGGCCTTAAACTCTGCTTTTGCAAGGCAACTTAGATTTTTCTGTTCCCTTGGCCTGGGACATGTAACTTCATCCAATTGAGTCAATATTTACTAGATTTTGCATCTATTTTACACCTTGGAAAGCCATGACTAATGAGCCAATGTCATGCACCACGTGCCTCAGACTCTTCTCATCAGTGCTGTGGCACTGGTGTTTGTTGTGATAGTCACAGCTAACCTGACCTTCCTACGATGGGTGCTGCCACCCCAGGAGCAAATCATCCTCATTGCAGAGAAGTTAGTCAAGCCAGTGAGGACAGTTCCCACTGTCATAAGTGGCCTCCAGAGAAGATATGCTATGGAAGCTGGAGCTCCCCTCATCAGTTTAACTCAGTCCTAGTGAAAGGCCTGTCTTGGGACATTCAGTGGGTGAATCTAACCCAATAAGGCCCCTCTAACATTCCAATTTCTCTAAGCCTTTAGATACATTCTTCCTCCGTCTACAAAAACAAAAATTCCGTTGCCATCAAGTCAGAACCAATTCATAGGTGAGCTTCCAGTGAGTTTTCAGAGACTATAAATAGCATGGGGGATTTCCCACCTTCCTACCTTAAAGCAGCTGGTGAGTTTGAACTGTTTGTCTTTAGGTTGGCAGTGCAACTCCTTACCCACTCAGCCAGGATATACACTACAAAGCTCCAGTATACAAAAGGAGTTCTCAAATTGCATCTTTATCTGAGATAAACAACCTGTTAGTACATTTCAGACAAAGTTCTAACCCCCTTTTTTGTTTGTTTTTAATCCTTCAAGCCTCAGCATGAAGTCGAGGAGCTCTGCTTGGTGTGTGGTGGTTGTATACCATCAAGTCAGATGTGATTCATAGTGGCCCTGTGAGACAGTGCGGAACTGCCCATAGAATTCCCGGGGCTATAATCATTGTCTTGAGATTGAGAGCTGCTTCAGTGTGTCGGCTCCACAATCAACGCTCATGGTAGCAGCAGCCAGGAAATTTAAAAAATTAAAAGATGAATTGCATTGGGGAAAGTCTGCTGTCAGAGACCTCTCCAAAGTACTGAAGAGCAACGATGTCAGTCTGCGGACTAAGGTGTGACTGATACAGGTCACAGTCTTTGCAGTTACTTGTTATGCATCAGAAAGCTGGACAGTGACTATGCATGATAGGAGAATTGATGCCTTTGAGCTGTGGTGCTGGAGAAGAGTATTGAATATACCATGGACTGCTAGGAGAACAAACAGGTTCATCCTAGAGAGGGTGAAACCAGACTGTTCCTTGGAGGCAAGGATTCTGAAACTTCGTCTGACATACTTTGGACATGCACCAAGGTGGGATCAGTCCTTGGAGAGGGACATCATGCTTGGGAGGCTGGAGGGGCAGCGCAGTAGAGGAAGACCTTCAATGAGATGGTTTGATTCAGTGACTGGGGTAATCGGGATGGGTGTGTCAGAGACAATAAGATTAGCACAGGATAGAGCAGGGTTAGGGCTGTTGTACACAGGGTCACTATGAGTCACAGGCGACTCGACGGCACATAACAACAAAACATAATCATTATGGACATGGGCTCCCTCATCCTCGTGCAGTGGGGCAGCTGATGGGTATAAACTGCCAATATTTAGGTTAACAGCCAAGTGCTTAACCATTGTACCACCAGGCCTCTGTTAAACGCTTAGTGGACTCACCACAATCAATTCTGACTTTTCCTATCCTGTGTTCCACTGTTAGATGCCTTGGAATTCTCCGTACTGATGAGGGGGAAATCTCTTTTTCTTTTTGGAGTATAGTCCTGCTTCCTGTGAGCCATTCTCTGTGCCTGACTTTTGGGGGCCTGCTGAGGCTTGCTTGGGGCTGCTTCAAAGTCCAGAATCTGTGTAGGCTAGCAGATAGAAGAGGGTCCCGAGCAACATCCGCAGTCTTTCAAGGTATCTGTTGGAGGGACAGTGGCCCTCACAGGTCCCTCAAGTAGGAAAGCATCAGTCACCCAGACGGGGTAAAGGGACAGCTGCTGCTAGCAAGGAAGACTCAGCAGAACTTAGCGCCTCCTCCTCCCCAGACTCGTCAGTAGCTGCCATGTGTCCTCACTCCACTTTTCCAGATCCCATTCCCTTCTTATCAACGTCCTGTACTTTCTGTTATCAGTGAGCACACACTGGAAACAGAGTCTGCAGGCAGAGCCCTCGCCCTCACGCCTGTGAGCGAGGGACTTCACATCTATCTGTAAATTCAGGAATAGGGAAGCATTCCATGGACAGAGGTGTCCTAGAGAGCCAGCCTCTTCCCTCTTCAAGAGAAAAGACTGAGCCAAGAGGCTCTCTTCCAGTCCTGGGAATGATGTGATCTACAGACCCTCAACAACTGGTCTGTCCCCGTATGCCAGTCCCACTACACTCAGCTACCCTGATCCTTGTGTGTCTGTCCAGGAGAGAGGTGACAACACAGAGAGCACAGCGCATTTCCCAAGCTGGGAGCCGGTCAGAGGTCCCGGCTGCTGTGATTCATGGTGCTCTGAACTCAGTGTCTCACCCTCCTGCCTGTCAGGGAATCAGGGCCTAGAAGGGACTTTGTTCACAGTGGAGACACGACTTGTATTTTAGGACCATTAAAAGCAATTTCTTTTCCTGATTTTTAAAAAGAGAGTCAATCATAACATGTCACTCCAGGAGAAGTTTGAGGAAATGAAATTAATTGTATCATTTATGGTGAAAATGTCAGCATGGCACATCTAGGAACCAGAACAGCAGTGGTAGCTAGTGAGTATGATGATCTGAAATCAGGAAGAATGTATAAGCACCAGGGAACTTTAAAAAATGCACGTGTCCTTTAAATCCGTGTTGAGTCTTGATTGGTAACACAGGTGTGTGGACTGTCAGAAGATCAAACAAACGCCTCATGGAAGAGGTGCAGAAGGAATATTTCTTCAAGTGAGGGTGATGAGAATTTATCTAGGGTACCTGGGACATGTTATCATGAGAGGTTACTTCTTAGAGAAAGAATCATGCTCGGTAAAGTTGAAGATTAACCACAAAGAAGAAAAGACCCAGAGTGGCTATGAAGATAGCACAGTAGTGGACAGGGTTTCATTCTGTCGCATATAAGATCATTAAGAGTTAGAAATGACTCAGCAGCACTTAACAATAAGATCAAGCCAGCTGCTTCAGGATAACGGGGAGCCATGGTAAGAACATGGTGAATTTCGTGAATATGGGCCTATTGTCATACTTTAATTTCTGTGAAGTGAGTCCTTTGATGCAAAGTAATGCTGAGTGGGAAACCATAATGATGGGTAAGGCATTCATTCTGGAAGTCCACAGATGGTAGTTTTGGCAGAAGCACTATATGCAGGGACGGCAAATCTGTGTGCAGACTGAGTGTATGTCCCAGGAAGAACAGAATGCTGACCTTTCCATGGTGGCTATGGTCCAGTGTAATCAACCTGCCACCAGGGCGCTGGCTGATCACTCCTAGGAACGGTGCCATTGAAGAATTCAGCGTTTGTCTCAGCCGCTGGCAGATTGGACACTCAGCAGTGGCTGAAGCCAGGTCAGCGTTGGTGAGTGGAGTCCGTGTTGTTGAACCCAGGCATAATCGCTGTCCCTTCCACCATGACCGCTTTGTTTAGACGCCCACTGGGCGATGACAGGAGTGGCTGGAGAAAGCAGCTGTTTGACTCCTACAGAACACAAAATGTGCCATGTTATCTACTTGATTATTAAAATCCTCCACTAACAAGATCACCCCTTAGTGAGCGTTCACACGAGACACAAAGATCTTTACTTCTTTCCTATTCAGTGCAGGGTATCCACATACTTTGCCCAATTCCTCCTTGTCACTAGCTTTCTAAGTATGTTACTTTCAGACCCTGACTAACTAACCATACCATTTTTACTCTCACACACCTTGCCATTTCTTCTGTTCTGCAAACTGAACAATTAGGTGCACCGCTCAGGTTCGTCCTTCATCACTGTCCCGGATATTCCAAAGATGGCTTGCAATGCTAACGCTGTCCATCTCAGAGTTGTGCCTGCATACGGTGCAGAACCATCTGTAACCCAGGCACAAGTTTTCTCTTTCTTACTCAGTTTATCAGGAGGAACCCACTGTTAGGTCACATATACACACTGAGAGAGGAAAGGCAATGTGACAGGTGTAGGGAGAATGGCATGTGATCGCCTTTCTCATGTAACTGGCTTATGCAGTTCCTGCTTGAGCCCAATCTCGTATATACCACCTCATTTTAGCGGGGGCTGCACCTGTGGATCAGACCACCCCCAGTTCATGGTGAGCGCTTCAGGCTGTGTGGTGAATTGAAGGCCCACAGTGGAGCACTCAGTCTCTCCTAAGGCCTGCTGACAGCCATGGACTGTTTTTCTAAAGGAAAGTATTTCTCTTCAGAGAGCAGCAGGACTTTTCTCCAAAATCCTGAAGATAAGAGGATCTGGACTGTGATTCGCCAATAGGGACCCTCCAAAGATTCCAGACACCATCTCTGTCTGCCACTTCATACACCATTAGATTAGTGGGAACATGTGTCTCAAGAGGAGGAAAGGTCTGTAGAGCAACTTTGACCAGTTGCAGAGCCTTCTTGTGTTCTGGACCCTACTCAAAACCAATCATTTTTAAATCTCTTCCCCTGGTTGTCGATGATAATGTTGCTGCAAACATTTACAACAGAACACAGCACTGCCCGGTCCTGCAGCCAAATGAGGATGTGTTACCTCCAGAACCCAGACACCCAGCTGGCACTTTTTTTGTTGTAATCTCGCTGTCATCAAGTAGAAACCAACTCATCACTGACCCTCCAGTGGGTTTTCAGAGAGTGTAATTACACAAGAGGAGATTGGTTTTCTTTCTCTCATGGGGCAGCTGGTGGGTTCAAACTGCCTGATTTGGGGAATGAAATGTAGCTCCTTACCTCCTAGACCACCAGAGCTCCCTAGTTGCAGGAAATGATAAATGTAACAACTCACACTTCACCTTGATGTAATAGCTCAACGTGCCCCATACCACTGGATCCCAAGAAATGTTACTGAGGTGAGAGGTTAATTACATTTGTCAGAGTATAATCCCCCCATAGCATGCAAGTGTAGTACTAACGATACTCAAGTCACTGGTTTTTCTTCATTACTTGGTCCAGTCAGCATGAAGCCACCAATTTAGTGGACCAGTGTGATGTTTAGTGGAAAGGAAATGTCAAGCTCCCCCATGTACTAAATTATAACGTAACCTTGCAGAATTGATGTATTTTTGAGGCAGAACAGTAAAGGTGTATTGCTGACCTTACTAGCTAAAAGACAAACTGCTTTTGGTTGTCCTTTGACACTGGAATAAAATACAAGAAGAAGCATTACTTTGCTTAAGCCTTGAAACTGCATCTGGAACTGCAGCTCCAGTTGGAGTTATTGGAGTTACTGCAGCTCCAGTTGGAGTTATTGGAGTTACTGCA
>NW_006399814.1:3253256-3257868 GCF_000299155.1 Elephantulus edwardii | reverse complement strand
CTCCAGTTGGAGTTATTGGAGTTACTGCAGCTCCAGTTGGAGTTACCATCTGGTTTAAGTCTACGATAACCCACTGCCATTCTTCATTTGCTTTGTGGACAGGCCAAAGAATCACATTACTTGAGAGATGGTTGAAATCACCAGCCCTGCCTGCTTCCAGCCTGTGGTTGATGGTACCAATTCCTGCACTTCCACCAGGAACGAGGCACTGCATTAGTTAGCCGTTTCCATAAGAATGGACAGTTCTAGTGGCTTCCACTTATCTTTTCCTTCCTTAGTAAGTTTCATTCCACAGGTCACGTGACCAGTGTGGGGCGTCTACATGTTGCCGAGTAGTGTGTTTGTTCTTATTACGTATGCTGAACCTTGGGAGACCTGAGAATACAGGGTGTGCTCAGGAGCCCACAAGATCCACTATTAGATGCATCTGAGCTAAGGTTCCGTTACGGTCTAACCATCCGTAGCTCCAGCTCTGACTGATGAACCCCAGTTACATTTTGTGAATCTTATAATTAGCATGAGTTTCCTGGCTTGAAGTCAAGAATACCAGAAGAATGTTTGTTTGTGCTTTATTGACTATGCAAAGGTATTTGACTGTATGGATCATAACAAGTTGTGGCTGACACTGAGAAGAATGGGAATCCCAGAGCACTTGATGATGTTTATGCAGAACCTATTCCTTGGCTAGGAAGCTGTTGTGTGAACAGAGCATAGGAACACCGTATGGTTTAACACTGAGAAGGGATTGTGTCATGATTGTAATCTCTCTCCATGCCTATTCAATCTGTATGCTGAGCAAATTATCCAAGAAGCTGGACTCTGAAAAGGGAGTGTGACATCACTATTGGAGGGAGATTTATCAGTCACCTGTGTTATGCACATGACACAACCTTGCTTGCTGAAAGTGAGGAGAACTTGAAGCACTTGTTGCAGAAGATCAAGAAATGCAGCCTTCAGTATGGTTTGCATCTTAGTGTCAAGGAAACAAAGATTCCTACCACCAGACCAATAGGCAGTATCATGATGGCTGGAGAGGAGGTTGAAACTGTCAACAGCTTCCTCTTGCTTGGATCCACAGTTAGCACTGTTGGTACTAACAGTCAGGAAATAAGCAGGTCCACTGCACTGGGAAAATCTGCAGTTAGGGACCTCTCCAGATTATTGAGGAGTAATGATGTCAGTTTGAAGACTAAGGTGTGTGTGATTCAGGCTGTAGTGTTTCTGATCACTTGCTATGCATCTGAGAGCTGGACAGTGAATAAGGATGACAGGAGAAGAATTGAAACCTTTGAACTGTGGTGTTGGAGAAGAACACTGAACATCTCATGGATGGCCAAAAGAACTAACAGATATGTCTTAGAGAGGGTGCAACCAGAGTGCTCTTTCAAGGCAAAAGTGATGAGGCTTTGCTCCACATAGTTTTGGCATTTTGCTATTTCTTGGGGAAGCACGTGATGCCGGGAAGGGTGGAGGGTCATCAAAGAAGAGGAAGACCCTCAACCAGATAGATTGACACAGTGACTGCTGCAGTGGGCTCTTGTGTGTCAGGAGGTGTGAGGATGGCACAGGTTAGAACAGGGTTCAGCTCTTTTGTTCACAGGGTGACTTTGAGTCATACTTGACAGCACCTAACAACAACATAGCACTTGATAGCCAATGTCTAGTAATCCCCTCAAAGGGTGTTCTTTAACTTCACTCTTGTGAAAGGCCATCAGTTCCTTTGGGGAAGACTACGGTGAAAAATGGTGACAGTGTGGTTGGGCTCTTCCTCAAGGCGATCTGGCCTTGCCATAACTCAAGGGGTTGTGGGTCTGTAAAGTGACTCTAATAAGGTCATTGATTGCAGGAGGGTGACCCCATATTTTAGCAGTTCAAGTTAGGCTGACAGGCACTTGACCTAGAATCCTTCCCCTTGTTTCTAGGTGCTCTTGAGTCAACTCTGACTTACGGTGAACATGTGAACAGCACATCTGAACCTTGCCCTCTCCTGCACCATCCTCACAATGTCCATCACGTCCAAGCCCATTGAATTCCACGTGTACAGTCAAATGTTGAGTAGATTTCCTCTTGTTTAACTTCTCGGCGCCCCATGACCAAGTAGCAAATGCTGCCGATACAATCAATGTACTCGGATTACTACTTTGATTCTACTGTCCATGCCAGTAATTATACCCATACTGTCCTTGGCATTGAAGTGCCACCAGTAAGTTCCTACTGCCACAAGGTCTAAACAACTCCATTGTACTAACCAAGCCTGCTTCTGCCAAGTCAACCACAATAGTTAGTGACTGCATAGGACAGAGTAGAACTGTCACCAGCAGATTTTCCAAGCTGTAAATCTTTAGTCTACCATGGAGTCATCTACCGTCATTCTCCTCAGGGAGAATTTGGAATGTTTCAGCCATTGACCTTCTATTTGAAAATCTGGTGATTTAACCACTGCATTCCTGAGGTCCCTGCTTCAGTTAGGACCATTCACACTGTCCAGTCTAGCTTACATAGAATAACAATCAAGGGTGCTAAGGCTCCCTTCAGAAATTTGTTCTTCACCATTAAGGTAAGAAATGTGTCTTTTGGATCATCTATGGCGGACCTCATGAGTTCAACCTGCTAAAACTCACTTTAATGTACTGCTTTTCTGAGTTCTTTGTATACTTCCTTCTAAGGCATCCCAAGGCAGGTCTGGCATTTCAGTTTGCTTAAATGTAGGCCTCTGCCTAATCCATGTATCAGTGGATCAGGCACCAGTGTCCCTCACTGCTGATAGTCATTTCTGGACACGTACCTCCGGTGTATGTTTGTATTAGGAAAATGCAGTGCTTTTGGCACGTTGCACACCTCCTCCTGAGTCACGCTTTGCTCTTCACCTTTTGAAGCTGGGACTTTATTTCTAAGTCTCCATGCAGATGTGAGTGGTGAGTGGGTCCTAAGAACATTCAGTGCTGTAGGCACTGCTCTGGTGAATGACTCAGTGAAGCCCCCTTGGTACAGCTGGGCTGAGCTGAGATGGGAATGAACAGTGGTGTGAAACGGGAATTCCCTAGCAAAGTTGGGGCCGTCTCTTTAGTTGGGAGAGGATTGTTCTGTTATCAAAAGTGGTTCAACATCATTTAGGGACCCAGTGTCCTCAGCTTCTTATGTGCCCATGTGTCTTCGTCCCCTATTTCAGGATTTCCCTTCTTCCCCCTCACTGTAACTTCACATGCAGTGTGACGCTGTTGTCATTGTAACCCAGCTTCTCCTAGACCCTGAGTTGGATGTTGGACAGTCAGTGTTAGCTCTGTCATAACAGGAAATGAGCTTCCTCGGGGCACAAATGGCAACTTTAAATCCTCATAAGTAGTGCCTGAAGCATGAGTCTGAAGCTTTGAGCTCATCCTTTCTTCCATTGCTCTGGGAAAAACAAGGCCAACTAAACAACTTCCTTGTACTTTTCAATCTGAAAAAAAATGTAGAAAACAATCAAGTATATATCACCAGAGCATTGGCACTCAAGATTATTTTGACCATGTTCATTCTCAAATGGGAAATTGGTGGTGATGTGTGTGTTTCTAGGGCCACCTCTCAGCGATTGGGCACAGGACTTCTATAAGACTCATTAAACAAAAGCAATTCCAACAAGTCATCTTTAGGGTCTTATTTCTCTAGAACCACTGTTAGCACCAAATGCCTTTGGGCCCTGTCTCTAAGGGAGACAGTTTGGAGGACAGCTGGTTGGATACAGGTGTGCATACATTAGTACTACCTGGGCAGGTGGAATATAGATGCTGTTCTTAGTCGTAGTCAATCGGCTCTGCCTCATCGCGCCCTGTGCACAACAGAACAGAGCTATGCCCAGCCCGGCGCCATCCTCACAAGCACTGCTCTCCTTCATCCTTTGGGAGAAACATTTGTCTCTACTATATGGCTCCCCAATTAAACAAGCTTGGAAGCAGGAGTGGCATCCACTTCCATAATAGCTTGCCTGTGGAAATCCCATGAACCTGGAGAAAGGACGAAAGTTGTACAGGTGTTCAGGACTTTTGTGCATAGGGTCACTATGATTCACCTATGACTCGACAGCACTTAACAACAAGAACAGCAGAACAGCAGATAGAGAGAGAGCAAGCAAAGAGAGAGCAGTTGGCCTAGCAGACAGAAAGTCGTGCTCCCAAGCCAAAGGTGGGTGACTCTACTCCGCAGCCCTCAGGCTTGCCTTTAATTGTTTTTGGCGAAACATTCTTCTAGGTCTTGTAACCCTGGTGTGTCCACTAGCTGTACAGAGGTAACTTGTGGTTGCTGTGAAGCCAAACACTGTGACACCAATGAGTGAAATGCCAAGAATGGTTACCTAGTGTTTGGTGGAGCTCTCCGATTAAAACAAGCTTGGAAGCAGGAGTGGCATCCACTTCCACAATAGCTTGCCTCTGGAAACCCTACAAACCTGGAGAGAGGACAAAAGTTATACACGTGTCCAGGACTTTCCTTCATAGGGTCGCTATGAGTCGCCTACGACTCGACGGCACTTAACAACAGCAACATATGGCTCGTGCAGGGATGAGGCCCACAAGTGCCGCGGGTCAGGGGTCCAGCTAGAGTCTTTTTTTTATATATTTTAATTTATTTATTTTTC
>NW_006399814.1:3250904-3252701 GCF_000299155.1 Elephantulus edwardii | reverse complement strand
TATACACACCCATGGTTATCGCGGCTTTGTTTACAATAGCAAGGAGTTGGAAACAACCTAAATGCCCATCAACAAACGAATAGGTAGAGAAGCTGTGGTATATTCGCACAATGGAATACTATGCTGCATTGAAAATCAAGGAACTCATGCAATATTATTAAAAATAGAGTCTTCTTTTAACTCCTGTAGTTTCATAGTATGATGGTGAATCCAAAATCTACACTTTAGACACAGAATCAAAATCGAACTTTGCCAGAGCATGTGTATATATACCAGAGGCAGGCCACACCCCTGCAGAAACACCTCTGTCACCTGATTGGCTGTTCTTGTAAGCTCACAGAATGGAGGGTGATTACATAACATCAGACGGGCCAGAGATCATCGCTCAGCCACTTTGGCACATCATCTTAACCGTCATAGATAGCACAGAGATGATTCTGCTGTGTGAGGGAGTAGATCTGGGTTCCTCAGGGCACTGGCCTATAGAGTCTGTGTATTTCACTCTTCAGCGAGTGGATGATCTCATTTGCAAACTCTTAGGAGGATAAGTGTTCTTGTGTGTGTGCATGTGTTTGTGTGTCTCAGTGTGTATGTTGTAGATGTGCTGCCAGTGACCTCTTTAGAGTGTTAAAGAGCAAGGGTACTCCTCGAAAGACTAAGGTGTACTTGATACAAGCCATGGAATTTTCTGGGTTTTTTCCACATGTTTGTGAAAACTGGACAATAACTGAACAAAACTGAAGGAGAACGTGTGCTTTTAAATTGTTGGCAAACAATTTTGAACATTCTACAGACTGCCAAAGGAACAAACAGATCTGTCTTGGAAGAAACACAGCGCGAGTGCTCCTTAGAGACTTTGTCTCACTTACTTTAGACATGCGGACAGGAGGGGCCGTTCCTCAGTGGAGGACAACATGTTTAGAGCAGGAGAGGGCAAAAAGTGGAAGACCCTCAACAAAACAGCTTGACCGTGAGTGCAGCAATGGGCGCCGGTGCAGGAGGGAGCCTGGGATGCCATGAACCGGAGCTCGCTGGCACCGGACAAACCCTTCACCCATGGCATGCGTGGTTTTAGTAGGTGTCAGCCCCGCAGTCCCCATGTGCGCAGCCCGGGACGTCGTGGAGGGATTCGGGGGAGTCTTGGGTACGCGTGCTCTCAGCTCTGCTTTAGCCAGAGAGCTCCCCCCTCCATCTCGGCGCCCCGAGGTTGCTGTCCGATTTTACCGTGCATGTGGCTGAAGATTTCTCCGGGAGGGACTCCCTCTGGTTTTGCTCTGACTGACTCATTTTTCCAAGCTGTTGAGTAAAGTAAGCGGATCCATGTGTTAATGGAAATGAGGAAACAGTTTATTCCAAAGGGAGCCGTGAGATGGAGCAGCTCTGGGCTTGGGTGTGGAGCAGAGCTATTTAAATCCCAGCTCCCAGCCCCATTAGCACCGGCGTGGCCCCGTCCATCTGCCTGTCAAGGGCAGCACATTTGTGGTCACAGTTGGTGTCGGAAGCGTGTTCCCACATGGCTGTTTTCTTCAAGGTCTCTGAGCATGATGGGTGGATCAGGGCTGGTGGGCGCGAGCCCTGGCAGGGGTGGGTATGTTCCTCAGTTGTCAGAGGAGGCCCCTGAGTCTGGATGCCAGAAATCAAAGAGAAGGGTCTCCTGATACCGGGTGAGGGCAGCTGCCTGAGGCTTCTCCCTGAGCATATGGTCCCATCTTATATCTGAGCTTTCTATCGCTGCTCAGGTGGAAATGCCCACACATGCGCGCACAGATAGCCGTGCCGGCACACCCACACATGCAC
>NW_006399814.1:3234031-3250669 GCF_000299155.1 Elephantulus edwardii | reverse complement strand
TGCACACACAGATAGCCGTGTCAGCACACCCACACATGCACACACAGAGAGCTGTGTCAGCACCCCCACACATACATGCACACACAGATAGCCGTGCTGGCACACCCACACATGCACACACAGAGAGCTGTGTCAGCACACCTGTACATGTAGACACAGATAGCCATGTCGGCACACCCGTGCATGTACACACAGCTGTGTCAGCACACCTGTACGTGTAGACACAGATGGCCATGTCGGCACACACATGCGCACACAGATAGCTGTGTCAGCACACCCATACATGTATGCTTGTACATATGCATGAACACATGCATAATACACCATATATACACATGCACAGAGGTCTGTGAGCACACCACACGTATGCATGTATGGATATACATGAAACTCACATGTATGCATGCTTGCATCATGAATATATATGTGAGCACATCCACATATACCCATGTGTGGGCACATAGGTGGAAACACTGACTTGTATAAACGTTGATATGTGAACACACTAAATTAATGGACGTATGTACATGAACTCACGCGTACCAAACTCATGGCTGCATGAGCGTGGACACAGGCACACAGAGTGCCTGTCTGTGCGTGTATACGTGCATGTGCGTGTGAGACCACACACATGTACGCTGACCACTCAGTCCCAGCTGCCCCGGCCGTGTCGGGTTGACAGGTCGTCCCCAGCATCCTGTGTATCCTGTGCCCCTCCATCCAGGACTTCACGGCTTCCTCTTTGCTTCCTGCTGGTTCTTCATTCGCAACCTTGGGGAGCGTCTGCTAATTCGAACTGTGTGTTTGTGGGTACCTGAAGCTGCCTGGCCATCATGTCAGTGTTTCTCCGTCGTCATCTTTGGATATTCACGTTTCTGGACTGGAGTGCCCCTGACTCCTTCCAGCTGTGGAAGCAAGCGTGTCCTGAGGTTTTATCCTGAAGTGTGATTTTCCTGTGCGTTGGTGAAGTGACCCACCCAAAGAGGAGGAAGAGGAAGACATCCCTCCTCCCTTGCAGAGTCTCGGAACTTCAGTTGAGAGGGGCCGAGTGTCTTTCCCGTGCTTTCTGCGTCTGTCCTGTGCTCTTGTGTGTGACTGAAGGCTTGTCTTAGCTGCTGGCAGCTCCCATCATGGCGCTCCTTGACCACAGATGGAAGCACGAGCCCTCCTGCTCCAGCTGAGGTGGTGGTGCTGTGCTCCGTCCACCTTAGTGACCACTGAGTCGTCCATCCCAGCATTCTCCTGTACTTTCCCTGACCGCCTACTTTACCAGCCATGATGTCCTTGCTGAAGCTTAGTCGTCCTCGATGACGTGTTGAAAGCGAGGGAGTCTCTCACTCGCATTGCTGGCATCTGAGGAGCATGCTGGTTGCATTTTTTTTATTAATTTTAATGAATGTTTACTGAGACTTTGGATTTCCATTGTTGCACTTTACATCCTGCCCACCCCTCTCCTCCCAGTTTGCTCTTCCCTGAAAAGTAAAAGAAAAGTTCATTGTTAAACAATCCCTCCCCCCAAGTCCACTCCACTATGCAGCCTTCATTCTGGACTCCTGTCATGACAATAATACCTAATCATATATCCCTTTTAAACAGTTCTCTCCCTCATCTGTTTCAATGCAGTGTACATAATTTATCCCATCTTTCTCAGTCTCCCCCCAACCCCAGTGTCAGTCCTGTTTTACAACAGTGGCACCAAGCAGTATTTGTCCTTTTGTGACTAAGATATTTCACTCAGCATAATATCCTCCAGGATCACCCATTTTTAATAATATTTCATGAGTTCCTTGTTTTTCAGTGCAGAATAGTATTCCATTATGTGAATATACCACAGCTTCTCTATCCATTCATTTATTGATGGGCACTTGGGTTGTTTCCAGCTCATTGCTATTGTGAACAAAGCCACAATAAACATGGGTGTGCACAGATCTGCTTGGATGGCAGTTATGGTTTCTTTAAGATAAATTCCCAGTAGTGGAATTGTTGGGTCAAATAGTATTTCTATTTGTAGCTTTTTAAGAAAGTGCCACACAACCTTCCACAGTGGTGGCAGCATTTTACACTCCCACCAACAGTGAATAAGGGTTCCAGTTTCTCCACAATCTCATCAGCATTTGTTGCTTGTTGTTAAATTTTACTGTTCTTACTGGGGTGAGATGATATCTCATAGTTGTTTTGATTTGCGTCTCTCTTAGAAGTAGGGATTTTGAACACTTCTTCATGTGTCTAGTTGCATTTCTTAAAGCACTGATGTGTATAACCTTCTGGCAGTCCATGGTATAGTCTGTTTTCTTCACCAGCACCGCAGTTCAAACACAGCATTTGTTCTTGTCTTTCTTTTCCCTCGTCCTGGTTTCTTATGCACGTGAAGGGAGGTGACTTAAATCCGTTTCCACACCGGTTGAGGAAATCTCAGTCGTTTTGGAAACTTCTGCTCCATCCTCTGAAGCGAGGTGATGACAGCAGTGCCCCGCGTCATGGCGAGGTGAGGCGCCCACAAGCTGGCTCACTGACCCCCTCGCCCGTAGCGAGCAAACATTCACCATCAAAGCACCGGCCATGCTGAGCAGAGGTGCCCTGGGCCGAAGCACAGTTGTGAGGAGGCCAGGTCGGAAGAGGTGCTGGCGATTAATGAGGAAAGGCGTTTGTAAGGCACCATTAGCTCCTTGGAGTGTAAATGAACTCCACACACAGTGCTGTATTCAGCTTATTATCAGACCTAAAGTAATTTGGCACCTGAATTCCTCTGATCTCCGATGTCCGTCTCCCCAGCAGCCGGTCTGCAGATTAAGGAAGGAGCCCAGCCCCTCAGCCTGCAGGGACCCGATGCTGTAGCAGGAAGCACATCCATTCTCATCTTTAAAAAAAATTATTTTATTGACAGAAAAGTTTACTGATCCAGTCGTGTGTACCTTTACAATTGCAGTCGTTGATTGGGGTCTTATGCTGTGCGTGCGTTCTCAGCCTCGCCTTTTGCCGAGTTCCCTCCCGTGGGATCAGTTCCTACCCCTAAAGGCTCCCATCTGACCTTTCAAGCTGATGATGCTAATTTGATTCCATGTAGTTAGTTCTTAAAAGAACTGAATGCTCAAGGTAGACTTTGTTTAGTTTTCCGTTTTAAGAAGACTTGAGGGGCTATATTAGGATTAAGGTTCAAATGACAGTAATTGTGGGTGCTCCTTCAGCTTCCATGGCTTCAGTGAACCAAGGTTTTAAACAAATTTAAAGTTCTGTTCTACATTTCCCCCATTTTGATCAGAATACTTACGTAGACTTTTTGGTCTGCAGAAGTCTTTTCAGTCCTGGCAGGCGGGCACCTTCTGGTTCCTTTGGTCTGTGGCAGAAAGGCTGTCGATTTTGTAGGATGAGCAGTTTTCAGGCACTCGATGCCCAGGCTGGAGCAGTGCCCTAGTGCCTGTCGGTGCGCCTCAGAGGCCAGGATGGTGGGACTTTGTTCCTCGTGCTTAGAGCAGCTTGTCCGGAGGAGCCGGTCACAACAGAAGGACGTCAGGTTTGGAAAGGTGAACGATCAGCAGCAGAGAGGAAGACCCTCGAGGTAATGTCCTGCACGGGATGCAGCGATGGGTTTACGCGCCAGGGGCTGTGAGGGTGGTGCTGGCCCAGGCACGACTTCCATCTGTTGTGTGGGGGTCGCTGTGGGTTGGAGTTGACTTGACAGCATCCAAACACAACATAACATTGCCACGTCTGCGCACGCACAGAGCAGGGAGCCCTCGCCAGGTGACAAAGGTGGAATAAAGTGCACCCTTTTGAGACCTAAACAGACGAAACCGCACAACTGAGAACATCCTGCTTTGAGGCCTTACAGTTACAGGCAGGTGCTCCGCTGGGACGAAGTCGCTGCTCAGGAGTCCTGGGGGGAGTGCATTTCCTCATGGGGTCCCAGGGCAGCAGGTGGCAGGTGTGGGGTCCTGAGAAGCTGTGTTCACACTTCTGTGCTGTGAGGGTTTGGCCTCAAAGCCATGGTGAATCCTGATACCTCTAAGCTGTGCCCTTCACAGTGAGAAGATAGTTCTGGAGAGAACTGCTCAATAGGAATACATGATTAGGTGTTATTGTCATGACAGGAGTCCAGAATGAAAGCTGCGCAGTGACATGGACTCGGGGGGGACGTGTATAACAATCAGAGAATTTTCTTTTACTTTTCAAAGAGAAAAGTGAACTGGGGGAGAGGCGGGCAGGGAGGAAAGTGCAAAAATGAATGAATGGAAATCCAAAGTCTCTGTAAATTTCCATTAAAATGAAAAAAAAAAGGTTAAATAATTTGGAAGAGTGAGTAATAAAAGCACAACTAGAAGCCTGTAATCAACTCACAGAACTGTACATGGACCTATTGTTTGACTGATGTATATTTGCTGTACGTATATCTTAAATAAGAAGAAGGGGGTCTTAAATAAATAAATAAAGATAGGCCTGGACTCCGCTTCAAAGGGGAAAATCCAGTTCCTGACGGCTGTGGATGTGGGAAACCTGGAACCTTGGAAGTCAGAGGCCTGCAGGAGAGGGAAAAGCCCAGGGTTTCCAGGAATGCAAGGTGGTCCTGTCACAGGCAGAGGCCCTATCCAGAGTCACAGGCTTGTGGCGTCCAGCTCATAAAGGTCACTGTGCATGGCAGTCCTGTCCCTCCACACGTCCTCCGATTCCTTTCTCCCTTTTTTCCTTCCTCCCTTGCTTCTGCCCCTCCCCCAGCCTCTCCTGAGCCCTCCTGCTTGAGCGGGCAGCCCCCCGCCCCCCAGACCCTTGCTACCTCAGTCTCCACTGCTGTGGTCCGGAGGGCCTGAGCAGGACCAGCCCCTTCACGCAAGGGTGTCAGGCCTGAGGCAGAATCTCTGCCCTGGGCACAGTAGGAGTGATGGCTGCAGGAATGTGGGGTGCGGGGAACACTTTCCTGGGAGTCAGCCCCCTGCGCACAGTGGGGGGTCTGGCTGGAGAGAGAAAGGGTCTGGAGAGCACTTTAGAGAGTCAGCACCTGCTGTCAGCTGGTGACTCTCAGAGGGGCTGCTGGTGGAGCTTCCGGCCTGTTCCCACAGAGCACATGGCGCGCGTGTGTGTGTGTGTGTGTACACTCCTGTGTTGCTGTGTGCACACACCTCTGTCGCTGTAATATGTGGGTGTGAGCACACATCACGTACATATTCACCAGAGTTTGAGCACACGTATGTGGGGAGATATGAATGGACCTACCTTTGTGGGTGTGTACGTGTGTGCAGGGTGTGTGCACACATGCCTGTGTGAGTGTGTGTGAGTGTGTGTGGACATGTGTAAAGGTGTATATGTGTGTACACTGACACATACGTGTAGACATGAACGCTTATGTGAGGTGTGTGGCCGTATGTGTATAGGTGCCTTTGCTGTGTGCCTGGACGTGTGTGTGTGTGACCATAGCAGGTTCTAGTGTGTCCCTATGTGGTCACATGTGTACTTGTGTGCTGTGTGTGTGTGGACACGTCTGTGGATCAGACCACGGCAGGTCCTGGGGGTGCACCTGTGTGGCCATGTATACATTGTGTGGTGTGTTCGTGGACCCCTTTGGAGACCTGACTCTGGCAGGTACTGCATGGCCCAATTGGGTGCCTGTGGGCACCTTTAGGCAACGTGGGCATGGGAGCAGCAGCGCCTGAGACTTGAGCTGTGCGTGATGTGGTGGATGCCACACTGTCAGTGTCGGGAGGCGGGACAGTCTTCTGCCCAGAATCCAGTGTGGTGGGTGTGCACCACGCCTGGGCCTCTCCGTTGGGCCACAGCATGATGCTCCGTCCACTGGCCCCCACACACAGGGGTGCACTCTCCTAACCCACCCCACCCCGTAAACCCACAGCTCTGAGGTGACAGTAGGCTGTGACCCTGCCGTGTGTCCTCCCAGAGGTGGCCATCAGCCCCTGATTCTCGTCAGAACCCGCCCTAGCGCGCTGAGGGGTGGCCGTGTTCTGGCCGTGTCAGCATGAGATGAAGTTGTAACCAGCGGCCTGAAAGGCCCTTTGTCTCTGGGACCCAGAGCCGGTGTCTCCTCCCGGCGGTGCCCGGAGCAGGAAGTGGGCTGGGTGATCTGGGCCTGTGGCAGACAAAGGGGGTGTGTGATCCCCTGCTCGCTGGACCCCTGGGAGGGCTGTGCTGCACGCCTGGGGTGTGTGTGTGTGTGTGTGTGTGTGTGCGTGTTGTGTGAGGGGGGGACCTGAGGAGAGCAGAGCCCCCCTTTGGAGAAATGCCCACCCGGAAGCGCTCATGCTCACGTGTGGGCATTTCACACATGGTCGTTATGTGTTTGTGTGTTCTAGTTCATGGTTGAGTATGTGACTTTGTGCATTTGTGCGTGAATGTGCTTTGTTGCTCACTTAAATATGTAGTGTGTGTGTACATGTATATGTGTGGGGTGTGTATACACATAGGAATTGATGTTCTGGGTGTGTGTGTGTGTGTGTGTGTGTGTGTGTGTGTGTGTGTGTGTTGGACATCACAGCCCCTCTCGCAGCCCCTCAGCAACAGCTGCCCAGAATACGTGCCTCCCTCATTCAACTTCTAATGGAACAAGGCCACAGGGGATTTGAACCTGACCCCTCTCCCCCTTCAGCTTCATGCTGAGCTCCTGGGCCCGGGCCATCCTTGTGGTCGCTGCAGACCAACCAGGACTTGTACTCTGGCCTCCCACTGTACTCCCCTTGCTCCTGTGCCCATCCCACGCAGCACCCCCCAGGGACCCAGTCTCACTTGGCTCACCTCAGGCAGCGTGTCCCACCCTGCACACCCCAGGACTCCATCCTGCGTGACTCACCTCAGGGTCTCTGTCCACTCAGCACACCTCACGAATTTTGGCACACTTTGGGGACCCTGTCTGAGCCCCTGTGTGTCAGCAAGCCTGTCTCCAAATTGGAAGGGGCCCGGGACAAGGCTTCCCCTGCCCAGAAGCAGTGTCACAACTGCCGAGAGTCCCCTGAGCCGGGCCCCTTTGCCACTGCTTTAGTGTGTTAGTGTTTCACTAACAGAAGTCCCTCAGGTGAGCCGCTGGAAAGACAGAAATGTGCTTCCCAAGGTGGTTTTTACTGTTAGCCACCATAAAGTCCAGTAGGATTAGAGTGACCCCACAAGCAGCAGATCTGAGCCCTGCCTGCACCGTCCTCGAGGTCTCTGCAGTGGCCGAGCCCGTTGTTCCGGTGACTGTGTCCATCCATCTTGTCGAGGGTCTTCCCCTCTTTCTCTGACCCTCCACCTTCCCAGTCTTTCTCCAGGGACCGGCCCCTCCTGACAGCCTGGGCAAGGCCTTTGCAGCAAAGCGTCCCCATCCTGACCTCTGAGCAGCGCCCTGGCTGCCTGTGTTGCTGGCAGGTGCCGTCGCATCTTCTCCAGCTCCTGGTGACCCCACACACCCGGAGAAGGAAACCCTGCCTGCCCTGGGTCACCCTCACCGTTTCCGTGTTGTCACAGCCACCGGGTCTCACTGGGGACAGTTCAGAGTCCAGAGATCCGAGTTCAGGGAAGGCCGTCTGTGGGCCCCGGGGCAGTTCCCATCATGGTGTCTCTACCCGAACCCCTCGGAGCGCTGGCGTGGGGGGCTAGAGTGTGTACACCATCTCCAGATGTTGCCCTCCTACCTCGGGGCCGCCTTGCTTCAGTGCTTCGTCTGGCCATTTCTACCCCATTCCTGCTGGTTTAGGACACCGTCGTGGGACAGGGCCTCATAAGCATAGCACAGAAATGGGACTGATGACAGCACATGCTTGAGTCCGCAGTGCAGTCCCCGCGTGCCCGCACCCCTTGCTGGCTGACACCGGAGAAAAATTCCTCACTTCTCGAATTTGTCAGGTTCCTCCCTGGCTTGAGTCCACTTGAGCGTTTATCCAGGAGCCCGCTGCAGATAACGTTTTGCATTTCTGAGTGTCCAGCACGGTTTCATGTCATTTTTCACTGTCACCAGAAACGTCTCCTTGGGGACAGGGACAGCAGTGGACACTGGGTGATGAGCAGGCTGGACAGTGACCTGAGCTGTGGCAAAACTATAGTCCAGTTCCTCACGTCCACCCTGTAGGAGGGGCAGTGGCCCACACCTTCATGTGACACCCTCCTCCCTCACCGCTCCCTTGGAAGCAGTAGCCCAGGGTGCCACCTGTCCTTGAGAAGAGTTTCCCCAAAGCCAGACTAACCTCCTTCAGTGACCATCAGGGTGTGCGCATCTGGCCTCACCTGGGAAAGCTTTCACACTCAGGCAGCTGTCCGTCTGTCTTTCCAGCTTTGTCCTCAGCAGAAGCATCTGTGCGTCCACCTTTGAGGACTCCCAGATCCCATCTCTGGGCCATCTTTCTTGGTCTCCATTGCTGGAATGACGGATATACAAGTGGGCAGCTTTCACAGAGGTGTGGTCCCTTCCTATCCAGGGGGCTAGACATCTAAATCCAGGGCCAGCCCTAGGGCCCAGCTTTCTGAAACACCTGGCTCCTTTGGGCACCTGCAGTCCCAGCAGGCTTTGGCGGTCATGTGTGTTGGCATTTGTCTTACCCAGAGACTAGGAGGTATTCAGCGCAGGGACCCTGGGTCCTGAAGCATGTGTCAATGTGGCTGGGCTGTGATTCTCAGTATTAGGTAATTACGTGCTGGTGTGTCATATGATGCTATTCTCTTCTGTGTTGTAACTAATCTTCATTATGTTTAATTAAAGTCAGTCATGCAATCTACAGGATTTAGGTTGTGTTTTGAATTAATCTCTTCTGAGATACAGAAAAGGGATTAGACAAGCACTCAGTGAGCAGAAGGGCCTGCTGCCACCCAGAAACTTGATGCCGAGGAGGACAAGTGAACCAGCGGTCAGCTAGGGCTGCCTGTGGACCATAGCCCTCAGTGCTAAAGTCCTGTCTGGAAGGACCACCACACGCTGGCCTACTCTCTTTTTGCCTCACATATCTTTAGTTTCACCCACACCTTGTGACCATGGGACTGGGACCCTGAAGGGCCACCGTGGATGACCACATGCTGTCTCACTCTCTGTCCCCAGCTCTCAGTGGAGCCTCAGGCTGGTCCTCAGTGCAGTGGTGCCAAGCCCCAGCCCTAGAACATCCACCCTGGAAGGCCACATGCTAATCTGCTCATACACGCTCTCTTGCTCTCTTGCTCTCTCACTCTCTCGTGCTCTCTGTTCTCCCTCTCTATGTCTCTCTTCACTGCTCTCAGTGGGGGCCCAGCACTGGAATGTCCATCCTGTATGGCCACATGCTGACCACTTTCTCTCTGTCTGTCCTCAACTCTCAGTGGGGCCTCAGCCAGCCTTCATGCAGTGGTTCTGGGACCCAGCCCTGGAATGCCCACTCTGGGTAAACACATGCTGATCTACTCGCTCTCTCTGTCCCTAGCTCGCATCATCAAGACCAAGCAGTGGTGTGACATGCTCCCGTGCCTGGAGGGAGAGGGCTGTGACCTGCTCATCAACCGCTCCGGCTGGACCTGCACACAGCCCGGTGGGCGGATCAAGACCACCACGGTAAGTGGCCGCGCCCTGTGCTACTGCAGTGGGAGGGCGAAGGGATGCAGATGCTGGGAGGAGGATGCTTGGAGCACCTGAGGGCTGTCTGCCATGACTGATGGCCACACATCAGCCGGAGCTGGCAGGAACAGAGCCGACAGAGTGGAGGTGTAGATCCGTGTGACGCACGCGTGCGTGTGTGTGTGTGTGTGTGTGAGAGAGAGAGAGAGAGAGAGAGAGAGAGAGAGAGAGAGAGAGAGAGATCTGTCTACCATCTGTCCATCAACCATCTGTCTGTACACCTACCATCAGTATACCTATCATTTGCCTGCTTGTCGACCATTTATGTATGTATCAACTATATGTCTAGCTACCAACTGTTTTTCTTGTCTCTCTGTCTGTCTGTCATCTAACTCTCAACTGTCTATCTGCGTGTCACTTGGCCTGTCTCTCCATCAACTCTATCCATCTATCTCTCTGTCTTCTATCTTTCAGTCTGCCTGCCTATCTTTTGATCAGTAGATCAGTTAATTGATCGGTCTATCAATCTGTCTTATCCATCCATCCATTCTCCAGCTCTCTACTTACCTACATATCAACTATCTTTCTGAGTTGTTTTTCATCTGCCATCTCTCAGTCTGTCTTTGGTCTTGTTTTCTGAGGTGCTGGTTCTTGTGATTCTACAGATTAGTAGGTCTGCCTTTTCCAGGGCAGGTGAGAGGTGGCCGGCCAGGGGTGTGTGTGTGTCTGTTTGTCTGTCTCCGTCTCCACCAGCTGCCTCCAGCTTTGCCCGTGAGCCCAGGGTGAGGGCACTGTTTGCCCAGGTGAGCACACGAGCCAGCAGCCCTTGGTTGTACCTGCTGAGGTTTGAGGCACCAGCTGGCACCTGCCACCTGAAGCATGGATGGAGAATGAGAGCTGTGCACCTGGGCTGCTGCTCTGGGGCCCAGCGGGGTTCTTCCCTGGGCTTCACACCAAGCTTCTCAGGATGGTGTGTTCTCGCAGTTGTTGTTGAGAGGGCTCTGGTGGGGAGCAGCAGAAGGTTGGAGTCACGGCCCCGGTTTGATGTGAGGTCCATGTTAGAGACACAGGGTCCTGGAACATGCTTTTTGGGAGGGATGTGACTGGGGCCCAGGAATGGCCCTTTGTTCCTGAGAAGTTGAGCCTGTGTCCCCATGAGTGTTGGGGTTCACAGGGCTCATTTCCCTACTGCTGGGTCTTAAGATCCTCCCTGCCAGAACCTCCCTCCTTCTGTGGTGCCCTGTGCAGCCTGGGGTGGGCAAGCTCAGTGCATCCACAGGTCCAGCGATGGGTGGGTCTGACTGGGGTGTCCATAGGTCCAGTGATGGCTTGGACAAGCTCAGGTGTCCACAGGTCTCTCAATGGTGTGGGCTAGCTCAGAGTGTCCACAGGTCCAGCAATGATGTGTGTTTGACTGGAGTGTCCACAGGTCCATTCATATGGTGGACAAACTCAGGGCACCCACAGGCCCAGTGATGATGTGAATATGGCTGGTGTGTCCACAGGTCCAGTCATAGCATGTGTAGGCTTGGGGTCTCCATGGGTCCAGCAGTAGTGTGGATATGACTGGGGTGTTCAAGGGTCCAGTCATACTACAGTCATGCGTGGGGTGCCCACAAGTCCAGTGATGGTGTGACCATGATCAGAGTGTCCAGCGGTCAAGAGACAGGTGTGGGCTGAAGGCTACAATTCTGAAGCTTGACCTGGACTCACCACAAGGCTTTGCTGCCACTCTGACTGGTGTCCATGTGGTGGTTCCTCATGATGGCATTGGGGCAGGCCCAGGAAGTAGCTGCCTCATGGTGGCTGTGGTGGGAAGGATCATGTGGTGACTTTGATGGACAGAGTCTCATGGACACTATGATAGGCAGAGTCACAGAGTGGCTGTGGTGGGTGACTCACTTGGTGTCTGTAGTGGCCTGGTCACTAGTGGTGGTGGTGGGAGACTCCTCGACACTGTCTCTCGTGTGTGAAGCAGGACACCCCACATCATTGCGACTCGGAGCTTCCCCAGCCCTGTGCTTTCTTCTCTCCTGCCTCGTAGACTCTGAGGGGGTTGAATGTGCACCTGGGGCATTGGATGAACGTCTAGATTTGGGTGAGCCCCTGCTGCCCTGTGTAAAGCAGATACTGAGAGTAGATAAGCCATGTGCTCCGTCCTCCCAGTGACCTGCCGCCCGGCACACTGCCCCCTCTGACACCTGAAGCCCCAGTGATCCAAGCTGTCACTGAGCTCCACAGACCCCATGTGTCAGAGACAGTGCCCTGTGGGGTTTTCAGCAGCTGACTCCTCATGAGTAGATTGCCAGGCCTTTCTTCCAAGTCCCCTTCAGGTGGACTTGAAGCTCCAGCCTCTGGTTATCAGTCAAGCGAATTCACCAGGGACTGTGCTCAGAGCCTCCAGAGCTCTGACACATTCTCACATCTTCAGCCACCAAAATAGCAGCTCTTTTCACCCCGGGGACCACAACTACCAGCAGGGCAGCTCTTTCTGCCTGTCCCCAAAGTCCCCAGAATGACAGCTCTGTCCACCTGACACTACAGCCATCAGCACGACAGTTCTGTCCTCCCCAGGGACCACAGCTCCCAGCAGGGCAGCTCTGTCTACCCGACCCCACTCCCATCAGAATGGCAGCTTTCCACCCAACCCCACAGCCACAAGGACAACCGCTCTGTCCACCCAACACCATAGCCACCAGCATGGCAGGTCCACCCTGGGGACCACAGAAACACCAGCTTGCATTGTCCGGGTGAAAGCCCTTGGTCTTGGGCGGCTGATTTCAGCATCACACTGTGTTTCTGTTGTCAATGATCCATCACTCCTTAATGACCACTTAACTAATTCCTGCTTTTCCTCAGCGGGATCCCGCGGAGCAGCCTACATGCATCCATACACCCCTTCTGCCTGTCTCAGCTTCTGAGATCAAAATGTGGAACCAGCCAGCCCGGGAAACTGAGGGGTCATGTGATGCTTGCAGTGGGCGGCAGCGTACTTGGCGGGACCAGTAGCGGGTATGGGCCACACCATCAGTGACCTGCTCAGAAGTTGTCTGTGTTGGCCAGATTGCCCTGGGGACTTCCTGCTGTTCACACCTCACTTGCGTCCACATTAAGCAGTACCCCACTCACGGTGCCACCATGCGAGCCGAGTCCAGCAGTGCTCCTTGGGGTTTGCTCTGGAGGTTTGTTCCAGGGTGTGTCACCAGGCATTTGTTCTGCGGCTCCTGGGGCTGGACTGGAACTTCCGCCTTGTTGGTAAAACAAACTCATTAGCCATTTCCACCACTGAGGGACTTCCGGGTCCATCAGGGAGGTCCCCACCATGCAGAGCCCACCATACAGGGCCAGCGGAGGACCAAGGCAGTTCCCATCCTGGCATCTCATGCCAGCACAGGATTCCATCTACTGACTGCTAGTATTTCTATCTCTTCCCTCTTGGTTCGTTGTTGAAATTTGTGCCCAGCTACTCCTGTCCCCAGGAATCCTGGTGGTTCAGTGGTTGAATCGTTCCATTAGGATCCAAAACGCAGTTCAAACCCAGCAGCTGCTCCACTAGAGAAAGACGGGGCCGTCTGCCTCTGTAAACAGCCTTGGAAATCCTGTGAGCAGGTCTGCCTGGCCAGGTGAGGCACTGTGGATGGTGATTGACGCTGGTCCGTCCATCTCTGTTCCCTAGAATATCTGCCTCCTGTTGAATCCTTCAATGTTTAGTCTTTCCAGCATCTTAACGAAGAGCCTCGCTCACCCACCCTTGAAACAGAGCAAGGCCTACCTGTCCAGAACCACGCCATGCATTGCCAGAAGATCCCTACAGCCAAGTTCTCTTCATGTCAGTCCGGTCTAAGTCCAGCAGGACTGCCCCGGGGGGTCAGGACTAGCCCACTCTGAGGAGTTGAAGGATAGGCCGCTCACTTCCCTGGTGGGTCAGGAAAGGTTGGACATCTACTGTGACAGGATGCTAGCCGCATTGCCGAGCACTTAACTCACCTGATGAATGTTGCTGAGAGTGGTCAGTTGGTTCACACTCCCTTTGGCCTTCCAGGTCCCCGAGCTCAGGGCTGTCACCTTGGTGTGAAGCCTGCAGCTTGGAGCTGTGCACACTCCTGATAGCCCTGTGGTTGGTAGCGCGTGGATATGGGCTTTGAATCTTGCTCCATCTGGTCAGCTCCAAATCTAGCCCTGACTTCATGTGAGACACAGACCCTCAGGAACCTTCTGTCTCCGAGTTTTGGGGACCTCCCAGCCTCAGCACGCCCTGGAGGCACCTGCTGCTGTAGCCCAGTGCGGCCACATGAATGTGCTACCGATATGACAGAAGACGCTGTTGTCCAGGCTGAGGAAGGTGGTCAGGGAAAGAATGCATCCTCTCGGGGGCCTTGGACTCGCCCAGAGGGTGGCATAGCCCACGCTACAAGGATATTGCTCTCCTTTTAATGGACAGAGGTTGGTGAGCTGACTTTCCACCGACGAGCCAGTGCTTTCACCGTCAGCACAGAGGCCCCCAGTGCTTGAGGTGGTCAGGCTCCTTGAGTGCATGCGCACTGACTCAGAGACCACCGCAGGCCTTTCTGGGAACAGCATGTGACCCGGCTCCAGCAGAATTCCTGGCCTGTGCTGACCCGTTTATAAAGCTTTCTTAAAAGGTTAGTCAAGTTGTTGACCCAAACACTGTATAATTGGAGCTTATAATCTCAGTTCCCTGATTGTATCTCAGTTCTTTTATAGATGGTAAATTAGTGCTGTGAGGTTTCACAATTTGCCATAAATTGGTGTTGTGCGTGGGAGGCTTTAAGGAACCTGATTATCATCTGGGCATAGGACCGCCACTTCCATCCCAGCCACTGTGGCTTCAGGCTGGCCTTCTTCCCTCAGCCCTGGCCTCACATACGGGATTTGCACGGGACTGTTCTTCTGACACACATGGGCTTGTCATGAGTCAGAAAAATTCACTGGCCAAAAGTTCTGACTCTCTGGTGTAGACAATTGTTGCTACCTCCCCTCAGCCTGCACTAGCTGGTCTCCACGCTGTCACCCACGCCCTGCATCGTCCAGGTCACCAAGGTTCACCTGTCTGCGGGGCCCCACCAGCCTGAGCTAGGCTCGGGAGCACAGAGACTGTACTGTGTGGATATTTGTGATAATTGGCTAATCGATGAACTGAATGCAGGCCCAGGCATCTGCTGGTGTCTGCATTTCCTAGATCAGTGCCTCTCAAAGTGCAGGTCGTCACCCCATTAGGGGAGAATGGAGCTAATTCAGTGAATCGTGATCAGCTTTAGAGGGAGGGAGAATTGGATGAAAATGGAGTGTGCGTGCTGGGTCATGAGGATGCCTTCTGTTAATGAGACACACGCGCTTCACACACAGATACACACGTGCACACAGAAACATGCTCACTTATACACAGACATGCACACATACACAGCGACTTGCACACACACGCTGCCAGATGTGAAAATGCACACAGATACACAGATGCATATACACAGGTGCACATCAATGCACAGTCTCACACACACAGTCATACTTACATAGGTACATATGTACATGAATGTATAGGCTTCTCAAACACACAGATACGTCAGACTCAGATGCACATACAGAGACACACAAGACCAGTCACATACAAACAGATGCTTGAAGACACATAAATACATAAATCAAAACACGCCAAGTCTCACACACAGACACATGTACACACATCTGTATGTCATATGACATAACACACAGATGTTCTGCATGCACACACCGTATGAAGAGACAAACAGACACAGAGAAAAACACACACAGTCACCTCAGCGCACACGCAGTCACAGTGTGAGTTGGACTGTCGCTGGGTCTCCCGGAGCAGGGCAGGGTAGATCCTCTGTATAGTGTGCGGTTTGAGGGAGAAGGTTCCCCAGGAATGTAGCTCTCCTCTCAGGACATGAGCCTCCCCTGGATAGAATGACCTTGTATGGACACTGAGGGATGTCCTATTCACCCCTCTGTCCTGGAGTAACTTCCCCACTTTCTGGCATTGTGTTCCCCGGCTCTCCCCCACCTGTCTCTGTCCTTTACATCAAAGCTCAGGGATCTGAGAGGACAGAGAAACCAGGGGGAGCAGGGGCCCATCCTGGGGCGACTCATGCAGTGTCTTGAAACCATCTTTCCTCCAGATGTTGGCCAGAGCCAGTAGGTGGCACGCTGGTAGCCCCTGGTGTGAACTCGGCACCATCTGTGTGGTGTCTGTATCACAAGATGCCCACCAGTCAGCGATCAAATCAACCCTGCTGCTGTCCAGCTGACAGCCATCTCATGCCAATCCTGTAGGCCAGGGTAGGACTGTCCTTGAGTACCCGGGGCTGGAGTCTGTGCAAGCAGACCGCCTCATTTCCTCAGGTAGTGGCTGGTGAGTTCTAGCCGATGGCCCTTTGATTGGTAGCCAACCCTTTAACCACTGCACAACCAAGACTCCTCAGTCGCAGTTTAACCCCAACAAGCCCACTGCCACACAGCCGATTCCGAGTGCTCACTGGTGCACAGGCTCATGGCAACCCACCGGGCAGAGCAGCACTGCCCAGGAGGGCGGCCGAGGCGGGAATCTTCCCAGACGCAGACGGCTGCATCCTTCTCACTCGGAGCAGCTGGTGGGTTCACACAATTGGTCAACAGCACAGCACGTGACCACTGCACCAACAGGGCCTTTCCCAATGAGCTTCTGCTGGAGCCGACATCAGCCGACAGGACATCCACACCGATGCCCACACTGTGGGGTCTCATGGTGGCAGGTTCCACACTGACCTCCCAAGGCCTGGCCTTTGATGGTCACTCACTCAGCTGAAAGCCCTCTGCCCAGTGTGGAGACCTCCAGGAAGCAGACAGCAGCACCTATTACGCTCATACCCAATGGCAGAGCTCCGTGCAGGGGCCAGTGTCACAGGCTCCTTGAGAGCCAGGGGGCTGGACTGCAGCCTCCAGCAGCCCCTCACTGCTGCTCTACACTGACCGGTGCTGCACTGACCTGCAGGGAGTCCGGCTTTCCACTGCTCACTCGGTGGTCACTGCACGCAGATGGCCTCATCCGTTCACAGTACATGGTGGCCTTAGTGACCGCTTGTTTGCCCGTGAGCCCCTTACCCCACTTTGCAGGATGATCACTGTCCACCGTG
>NW_006399814.1:3215530-3233816 GCF_000299155.1 Elephantulus edwardii | reverse complement strand
CCCTGTCCACCGTGACAGCTGCCCTGTCCACCGTGACACCTGCCCTGTCCACCGTGACACCTGCCCTGTCCACTGTGACACCTGCCCTGTCCACTACCTGACATGCTGGCTACCCAGGAGCCCAGGCCCACATACTGCCCTCCTGTTCTGCCACTCTGGGTGGACACAGGAAGGAATCGTAACTCCGGTTACCCTGCCCTCAAACTTGGCTCAGAGTGGCTAGCAGAGTACTGACCACTGCTGGGGCTGCTTGTTACCCGGCAACAGGTGACTGGGATGGATTTTACTTAAAAGGATATTAATAAGACAAAGAAGTACTATTACATACACAGATCAAAGATGAATTGTTGCATTTGAATTGTGTTTGACGAGAGTATTGAATATCTCATGGATTCCAGAAGAACAAACACGTCTGTCCTGGAGGGCGTCCAGCCAGCGGCAAGGGAGGAGGTACTTCATCTCACGTAGTGTGGGCGTGTTGTCACGTGAGGGGCTTCATGGAGAAGAAAGTGAAGGGTCATGGGCAAAAATTCAGACCTTCAACAAGGCGGTTGGCAGACGGGATCAGGCTCAGCATGGCTATGAGCGTGGTGCAGGGCCGGGCAGTGACGTGCCTGTTATCCATAGGGCTGCTGTGAGCGAGAAGCATCCTGAGGTGTGTATCATGTTGTTGTTGTTGTTGTGTGCTGTGGAGTTGGCCAGTGGCTGAGCCTCCGGAGGGTTTTAAAAGACAGTAAATCACACAGGCTCTGACTGCCCGTCTTTCTCCCACGGAGCAGCTGTGGCCTCGTGGCTTCTTAGCACGAGGCCACCAAAGCTAGAGCATGATATTATGATGTAACTTCTATGCATGTATATATGTATGTGTGTGTATATATGTGTATACACACAGATACATACACACACACACATATATATATATAATATATACACAGAGATACATACACACACATATATATATAATATATACACACACAGATACATACACACAAAATACATACACACTGTTGCCACCTTATTAGTTCTGATTCATGGTGACCCCGCCCACTGGGTTTCAAAGGCTATAAATCTTTAAGGGAGAACGCTACCCATCCTTCTCCCATGGAGCAGCTGGTGGATTTGAACCTTTGGGTTATAAATTCAATATGAACATACTGCACCACCAGGGACTGTGAAGGTGCAGATGTAAATTGCTCCCCCTTTGATTATTAGCAGTTAAGTGTTTAGTCATTTGTGGCACCAGGTGTTATGTGTAGGGAGAGAGAGAGAGAGAAGAGTTGTTTAAAATTATCTAGAATGTTTGAGGACTAAAACTGATAAATTCTCCCTGAAAACTACCAAGTACAAAATTTGTCTTAATAGGAAATAGAAAATGGGGAAAAGGAAAAGCTAGAGGATTAACTCGAGAGGTCGAGGAATGAATGTGTGCTCTAAAAATACAGAGCCACAGGGAAGACGAACTGACCAGAGAAATATTTTCTAAAACTGCAGACCACAGTGAGGTGGGTGGCCTCCCGCGTGCGTGTCCTCTCTTGGGACCCAGCCAAGGGGAGTGACCCTGCCTCACTCGTGTCAACACGAGATTCCGTGGCTTCCTCAGCAACCTGGACGCTCATGGAGGGAACACTGGTCAGCCTCTAAGCCTGTCCATCCATCCAGTGACATGTGAGGTCGAAGGGGGTTTCTGAGCACCGGTGTGTACAGGAGGCCAGCACACAGCCACCCAGGCCTCGGAGGAGGCCACAGACCGGTGACCGGTGCACTCTGCTCCATGCCTGGCTCATGGACTGCTGCTTGTCCCATTGCCAGGTCATCAGGAGTCCCCAGAGTCCATGGTTCGGAGGCCCAGCAGGCCTCATTCATTCTGTGCTCTGGCCTGGACCTCCAGAAAGGACATGCTCAGAGAGGTGACAGCATGAAGCCATGACAGAAGTGAGCCTGCTGTGACCCGCCTAGTGAGGGCCACACTTCACCTTGCCCAGATGACCTGGAGGACCCCCAGAGAAGCATGTCCTGCTCAGGCACCAGCAGATGGGGGTGCCAGGCCAAGCCAAATCAGACACCCCCTTTCTGCGCTGTCACCCTGACACCCACTCAGGCCTCCTTCAAGAACCCACACAGAGCTTACCTGTCAGCCTGCAAGGAAATGATATGAGCAAACCCAGAGGGTTAGGAACTCAGGGAGCTGCTGGCAGAGCCGGGGTCACTCAGCCTCAGTGCTGCGCTGGTCACTTTTCCTGCTCCCTCCACTGACCTGTGTCCTGCTGCTCTGTCTGCGTGGGTCTCCACTCCACGTGGCCATGTGGGCCTCCCTCCCGTTCAAGGGATGGAGTCATGTGGAAGTTACAGGCCTGTGGGGTGAAGGTGGCCCGGTGTGGAAGTAGGGATCCTCTTTTATTCTGTCATACGGTCCCAGTGGGGTGTGAGCCCACACCTACCCCTTCTGAGCACTGCTGTATAAAAAGAGATGTGAACCGTGAATGCGCACCAGGGAAGGCAGGCCTTGTCTGGGGATGGTCCACGAGAAATCCCCATCCCGAAGGGGTCCAGGGCACAGATGCTGGAAGAGAGGACAGTCCCCCAGAGCCCTCTGGGAGCGCCTCACCCTGCAGACCCGTTGGCTGGGACTCCTGGCCTCCTGGACTGTGAGAGACTCAAGATGTGACTCTGACATCTCGGTTAGCGCGAGGTGACTAGAAAAGGTGAGGAGAGGAGAGGGCCGTGCCCTGAGGGCCTGCCAAGTGTGAGCTGTGGGTGGCAGGCAGCTCAGAGCCTTCGGCTGCCATCCTGGTCTGATGCAGTGGAGTCTGGATCGAGCCGCCTGAAGGAGCAGGGCTGGAGCCGCAGGAAGGTCAGAGGCAGCAGGTCAGACGCGTGGAAAGCAGGAGGAAGAGATGAGAAAGCCTTCTCTTCTGGACGCCTGGAGAATCCAGGGGCCGGACTTGCCCATCGGCCTCCCAGGAAGCACCTTGCAGCCAATAAGGATCCTCTGAATGCAGTGTCCTTTCAAGGACAAAGAAGGCTTTTGTAACGGAGGTTTAGGATTAAAAGTGTCGCCAGAGACAGAGGGGGCCGTGGGTACTCACCCAGAAGTGACTGGGCACCTGTTCCTAACGAATCTTTTGTTCTGCACAAACAATGAAAAATACCAAGTCATTACTCTGATCCCCGTCTGCAGCCCATTCCCTGGGCTTCTGAATCACTGTTATTCATCACCACAATAATAGCTGGACGTTTTAATAGATTCTGTGTGTAAACAAAACCTCGATGGCCAGGCAGCACGCACCAGAATCCTAAGTGCCGACATCCTTCATTTTCTGGGAAGAAATGAGCCCAGAAACAAAAAATTGGCTTGACCAAACCCACATCCTTTCTGTGGGCACTTTCGGCCAGTTCCGTAACTGGGGACATTACGCGCGGGGAGCTGTCGATGGTCATTGTACCGCATTCGTCTCAATTTTCCTTAAAGCCGTTTTTCTTTGAATCATTTTTAAATACACAAGTGGCAAATGGTTGCAGTGGACAGGGACACATCTGGTGGAGGAGGGGCAGCTTTGCAGAGTCGGCCGACGTGGGGGAGCTGCCCCGTGTTGGCGTAGAGGGGCTTTCAGGGCTCACACCTCAAGGTCATGGCACGTTGGTTAGGGTTAGAGGCTGGACAAGGAGCCTGGTGCCGACGTGCTCACGGGCTGGAACGCAGGCACAAACGCTGGTGGGTTAGTCCACGCTACACCCCAGGGAGAAGACGCGGGGGTGGCCTGTCCTCCCAGAATTACTGCCCAGGAGACCCTGTGGGGTAGTCTGCTCCTTCACATGGTCATTAGGAGTTGGACACAACCCAGTGGCTCCCAGGAAATGTGAGATTAGGGTTCCTGTCAGGGCGAGGGCTCACGTGGTGCTGGTGCTGGTGCTGGTGCTGGTGGCAGCGGCAGTGGCGGAGGAGGTGATGGTGGTGGTGATGAAGGGCCTGGAGTTGGTTCTCGGCAGTCACCTGATGCAGCAGGAAACCCTGCCCAGCCCTGCGCCATCTTCCTCCTCACTGCGGTCACTGCTGTGTTTGCATCCACTGGTGGAGCCGAGTGTCCCCTGGGTCTGTGCGCCTCACAGAGGGCCTTCCCCTCCTGCGCTGACCCTCTCTCTTACCGAGCATGGTTCCCCTCTCCGTGCACTGGTGCCTGCTGATAACCTCCCCATGTAGGGAACACTGAATATTGCCAGTCTCACTTCTGAGGGGCATTTTAGCTTCTTGGAAAGAAGACAGTTTTTTGGTTCTCCTGACAGTTCATACTTTCCACCAGCAATGTAATTCAAATGCATCAGTTTCGCTGTCCAACTTTCACATGCATAGACCGTGATGGACAACGTCATGTCTTAGGTCAGGCGCACCTCAGTTTCTAAAAGTACATCCTTGCTCCTTAGGATATTGGAGAAATCTTTGACAGCAGATTTTCTAAGACAGCACATCTTGACCGCTGCTATCATACATGTTAATTGTGGAGCCAAGTAAAATGAATTTGTTGACCACTTCAGTATTTCCTCTGTCTAGCTGTGTATTTGTCAAGTGGTGAGGACTTGCTTTCTCAATGTTGAGATGTTGCTTGTGTTGAGGACTTCTGTTCTCTTGGTGTTGAGATGTATAGTTCCTATTGAGGACTGCAGTCTTTGATCTTCCTCAGTAAGTGCTGCTTTCTTTCAACAAACAAAGTTGTGTCGTAATGCAGGTTGTTGTTGAGTTTTCCTCTAATCTTGATAGCAGTTTGTTCTTGATGAAGGGCTACCTTGAGGGTTAGGGTTCGAGATCCTGACAGGGCTCATGTGGAGCCACATTACAGACGCTGTTAGAGCAGTTGGTGGATGTAAACTGCCAGTCTTAGGACCGTCAGCCTCACGTGTATGCACGTCGCCTCCAGGGCTCGCTCTAGTAGACCATGGAGTGGTGTAAACAGAAAGTGTATATGAAGAAAAGAAGTAACTTGTATGTGGAAAGTGCTGTGTGTGATACTCTCTTCAGTGGAGCCAGCCCTGCAGTTCTCCGAGGTCTTCTAGTGTAGCTGCCGGGGGGAGCCCGCAGCCGGGGGCCCCGTGAAATTGGAGAGCGAGCAGAGCAGCTCTGGCCAGTGACCTCCTGGACTCGCCCCCCCCCCCCATACAGCATCCCCTTGGACAACAGAACTGGGCGCACCACCCCAGGACTATGAGTGGCTGCCACCTGCCCTGACCTACATTTTCCCATGGCACCTCCTCCCAACAAATGAGAGACCCCTCAGCACTGGGGGCGCAGCACAGCGCTGCATGGTGCCTCAGTCCTGGCCTTCGCCATCCCACTACAAATCAGCCATTGTGACCATTGATACAACTGAAGGGCTTCTAGTTAGAGCTCTTTGGATTAGTAACATTTTCTGATCACAAGTTTTAGCAACGTACTGGGCTGACATGACTCTTTGTGCTGACAGAGTGCTGAAAATATGTTTCATCTTCTATTGGTTTAATTATTGTTGTTCCGTGCCATCAAGTCAGCACCCATGCATAGCAACCTCTGTACACCAGACGGCGTGGTCCCCGGCCCCGTGCCATCCTCACAGACCCCACTGAGTGCGAGGGGCTGCGGCCACCACTGTGCCATGTCCATGCCTCTCCTGGAGGGTCCCCTGGTCGTCGCCAACCATCATCTTTGTCAGGCTTGCTGGTCGTGCCTGGTTGTTATTGTTATGTGCCATCGAGTTGCTTGCGACTCATAGCGACCCTATGTACAATAGTCCTAAACGCTGTTCTATCCTGTGCCAGGCTCACTGTCTCAGACACACTCATTCCTACCACTCCACTCACAGAATCAATCATCTCACTGAGGGACTTCCTCTCCTGCACCGCCCCTCCACTCTCCCAAACATGGTGTCCCTCTCCAAAGACCAGTCCCTCCTTGCAACATGCACAAAGTATGTCAGTTGAAGCTTCAGAATCCTTGCTCCAAGGAGCTACCCAACTCCACCCTCTCCAGGACAAACCTGTTTGCTCTCCTAGAAGTCCATGATATATTCAGTGCTCTTCTCCAGCACCACAGCTCAAAGGCGTCATTTCTCTTTCTATCATGCCTGGTGGTATGTCCTTATCTTGTCCTAGACGCCTTGCTGATTGCTTCATAAAGGACAAGGACAAACCACATCCTTCTGGTACAGCTCGTGGAATGTAGGATCATGTACACAAAACGGGAAAGCAAGTTGTCGTGAGTGGGGGGTCTCGTTCCCCACACCCGGCTCCACCTGAGCCCTCACGGCCTCTGCGTCCATCCAGCAGCCTCTCCAGTTACCGCAGGTTCAGGTCCCCTGTCCCTACATCTGTGTAGTTCCTGCGGTGACCCCTTGTCCTCAGCCTGTCTCCGGCGAGGCACGATGGTGAGGAGGAGAGGCCTGGGGGGGGGGCCCAGGGTGCCTCTGGGGTGCTGTGGCAGCAGGGAGATGTGAGGCTCAGCAGAGATGTTGTTGAAAGCTCAGACTTTAAAAACAAAATCGGGTTTGTATCTCAATCACAATCACTTTAAATGTCAACTTCACATAAAGCCCAAGACGAGCTGGGCTGCTCTGTTGTCCTGGGTCCTTGGGAGGAGTCTCTGCCGTCACTGCGAGCTTTCAACCCTGTCTCCTCGTCTGTGCGTCCTGTCAGGCCCCCCCCCCCCCACCACGTGTATCCACCCCAGATCTCAGCTCTCGGCTTCACTAGACATGCTTCGTCCTTTCCTGCCCTCCGTCCAGTGAGAGGCAGCCCTACTGTCCAGCTGTTGTCCACATGCCACATGGTCCATCTGGCTGGTCCCACAGAAGTGCCAGTTCCCTGCATCCCAGGTCCACTGACTTGAGAAAGGCACTTCCTGCCTCTGACTTCATGTCTTTATCTGGATAATGTTCAAGCAGGGCTCTAGCTAGGACTTTCCTGTTCATGTTGGGGCTGACGAGAAATGATGGGCAGTGAGGATTCTGTGGAGGCAAAGGGTCGATTTTCCCTTTTCTTTCTTTTTAATAAAGTGGCACCTTCTAGAACATTGTGAAGTGTTCACATTTCCATCAGCTACTGAGGAATGAAGCCCTGGTGCACCTGTGGGTGCCTCCCTATCCACATGGTCTGCACACTGGTGCCCCACTGCTGCTCTCTGAAGGTCTGTGCACTTGTGGGCACCTCCCTGTCCATGTGGGCTGTGCACTGGTGCCCCACTGCTGCTCTCTGAAGGTCTGTGCACTTGCCGGCACCTCCCTGTCCACATGGCCTGCACACTGGTGCCTCACTGCAGCTCACTGAAAGTCTGTTAGGTTTGCTGCTGAGTCGCCTTTTATGTTGTCATGGCAAATGGACAGATGGACATGTGATGCTCCGCTCCCAGGTAGTGACCCAGATGAGGGAAGAGGCACATTTCTCTCCTCTCAGTGGCTACAACCCTCCCAGCCACAGGAGGTGAGCATGTCCACCACAGAGGGGAGAGGGAGGGCCAGCCTCGGGCTCATGTGAGGTGATGGCAGATTTGCCATGTGTGGCCGCCGTCTCTGCCCTTCTTTCCGTGGTTTGTGTGGTGCGTGCCTCACCTCAGGGCCCAGGGATGGGGGGCATCAGAATAGCTAGTGGTCTCTACCACCTCTGGACACGTCCCCTCACCCGCTCGTGGAGACAGGACTCCCTGCGGCTGCGTGGCTAGAGAGGAGGGAGGGAATCTGAGTCTTCCAGGCTGAGGTGATGGTGAGGTCCCTCAGTGTCCAACAAGAGGTGTAGAGAAGGCCGATGTGCACATGGCCTGTCTTCCCACTCTGCTGACCAGTCCTAACCAAGCATGTGTTTCTCATGTAGACGGACATCGACTTCCGTCGGTGGGGTGGGGGGTGGGGGACATGCCAGACATTGAGGAGCTGCTTCCTGCTTGCTGGCCTTTGTGTGGACATCCCGGAGATGTCAAGGCTTCCCACACCCACACCCACTACATTAAATTCTGAGGGGGTCCACAAAACCCAGTGGCTGATAACCTCTGCCCATAGAAAAGTGAGTGAAAAATATTATCAAAGCCCAAATTCTAGCATGGTCCCATGAAAAGCAGGCTCTGTCTGTGACAGGCCGCTGTCCTCAGCCAGCCCTGAAAATAGTCTACAGTAAACAGGCAGGACTCGGGGTGAGGGGGACTGGGGTCTCACCTCACACCATCACAGCCCCATGGAACCCAGGCACCAGAGTGGAATAGACTGGATGATGGGAGAGGAACACAGAGATGTCCCATACACAATTGCCCAGTTCATAGCTCACTGAAAGCTGAAAGTCACAGAGCTGTCACTGTGGAAATCCTGAACGGTGACAGGGGGCCCGTGTAACCCAGAATCTCAGAATAGAGTGATGAAATTAAATACGAGCCTCTTAGTGAACAGAGGGATGGATGCCTAACCTTAGAATCTGGGTGTTTCTGAGGATGGAACCACGGTGGCTGGGACAGGAAAAATTACCAGAAAAGAGTGAAAATACAGTACTAGAGAAGAAAATGTCCAGAACTAAAGAAAGCCTCCAAAATACATGCACTTTACTTGGATGGCCTAGCTGTTTGGGAAGGATGTCATGCTTGGCAAAGCAGAGGATCGGCGGACGAGGAGACGATGGATGGACTGGATACAGCAGTGCCCACGGACCAATGCAGCGGCATGTGTGAGGACGACACAGGGCTGGGTAGAGAGGGCGTATGCAGAGGGTCAGAGTGGGAACCAAGTCAGCAGTGCCTCGCAGCAACATTCATGTGTGTGTGTGTGTGTGTGTGTGTGTGTGTGCATATGTCAGTGTGCACGTGTAAATGTGTGTAAGTGTACATGTGTGAATGTGTGTGTGTCAGTGTACATGTGTGAATGTGTATGTATAAGTGGGCATGTGTCAGTGGGCATGTGTATATGTGCATGTTGTCAGGAGCGGCCAGTCCTTGGCAAAGAGGCATCATGCTGCATAAAGCAGGGTCATTGAAAGAGAGGAAGACCCCCAGGGTGCACAGACAGTGAATTAGCAGTGGGTTTAATTGCTGTAGTGCCCCATCATTGGGGGGCATAGTGAGGATGGTGTCGGATCTGTTGGTGGGAGGGTCTAAGTTGTAGATGGCCAGATGGCACCCAACAGTAACAGCATATGTACGATTGTATGTGTATGGACTGTGGGTCAGTTCACACTAGACAGTACACAACAACATGTGTGTATATGTGTATATAAACCTGTGTGTGTGTGTGTGCATGTCCTTACACACGCACATTAGATTAAAATTAGGATAGGTGTGCAACAGGGTAGTATCCTTTCTCCATACCTACTCAGTCTGTATGCTGAGTAAATTATTTGAAAAGCCAGACTCTATGAAGAAGAATGTGGCATTATGATTGCAGGGAGTCTCTCTCGTCAATAACTTTCATTGTGTACATGGCATGACCTTGCTTGCTGGAAGTAAGGAAAACTTGAAGCGCTTGCTGGAAGTAAGGAAAACTTGAAGCACTTGCTGCAGAAGATTAAGCACTGCAGTCTTTAATATGGATAGCATTTCAGTGTCAAGAAAACAAAACCCTTCGCCCCACATGATACAGAAAAGATTGAAACTGTCAACGACTTCATCTTAACGTGGATCCACAGTCCACTTGGTGCCAGCAGTCGGGAGATCAGGAGCTGTGTTGCCCTGGACCAGTGTGTCGTCAAGAACCTCTCCAAATTATGGAGGGACATGATGTCAGTTTGAAGACTAAGGTGCACCTGATTCAGGCTATGGTCTTTTGGGTCACTTGCTATGCAGCTGAGAGCTGGACAGTGACTAAGGATGACAAGAATTGATGCCTCTGAGCTGTGTATTGGAGAAGAGCGCTGAATATTCCACGGACTGCCAAAAGAACAGACACATACGTCTTGGAGAAGGTGAAGCCAGAGTGTTCTTTGGAGGCAAAGATGGTGAAGCTTTGTCTCACATATTTTGAGCATGTTGCTAGGAGAGGCTGCTCTTTGGAGAGGAACACACGCTGGTGAAGGTGGAGGGACCGTGAGGGAGAGGGGGGCTCTTCATCAGGTGAATTGACAGTGCCTGCAGCAGTGGGCTAGGGGGCATTGGAAATTGCCACAACCCCTGTGAGGTTGGCACAGCATAGAATCTTTTTTTTCCTTTCAGATCTTTGTCCATTGCGCATGTGCTCAGTGGTGCCCAACACCACCACCACAACTCACTCCTCCTCTCTCTCCCTCCCCCCTTCCTCCATCCCTCCCTCATTCCCGCCCTCTCTCCCTCTTTCTTTCTCTCTTTCACACACACACACGAAAAGGAAGTAAAATAAAAACCTCTTGTGCCTGCATAGTCTATGAGAATACCACTGAATTGAAAGTTGTGATGTACTGTCAAATAGGAACCAACCATAGCTGACCCTCCAGGGCTTTTCAGAGGCAGTAAACCTCACAGGAGGAGATTGCCCATCTTAGTCCTGAGGAGCAAGCTGGTAGATTCGAACCGCTTGCCTTTGGGTTGACAGCACAACTCCTTACCCACTAATGAAAGAGTAAAAAGAAAAAGTCCAGTAATCACCCAGGTTTTACAGAGGGGACCCAAGCAGGAGGACAAAGATCTCAGGAACCTGCAGAGATTGATGCGAACTACCCTCTGCTCTCAGCCAGGGGACAAAGGAGGGGGACCTTCTGAATGGATTTGTTTGAAAAGTAGATTTAATTATGAATGCAATCTTCTCTAAGGGTTGTTTTTGACAGAAAGAATAAACCCTACCATTTTCATTTTACAAGGTTTTAGAAAGTACACCACCCACATGTTTTTCCTTAAAAAGTGGAAAAAGAGGGGTGAGGGGAGATGTGCTCTAGCTCATCAAGAAAGACATGAGAATCAGGAGCTGGAGAAAGTTAGAATGTAAGAAGTCTAATGGGGACCATTGATGCCAATTAAATACACGAGGCTGTGTATAAATAGCACCTGTAACCATGGCTACAAAAACGAACCTTCAGTCCTAAATATTGTTATTTATATACTGTTCATATTGTGGCCAGTGATCGCTGTGCAGTCATAAACCGATTTGTAAACTCAGGCTGAATTAACTGAGGCCATGTTCACGGGCACCTGAAGCCCTGGGCTTTAGATTAACATAAAGACAGTTACTGACAGATGAAAAGCATTATTTATTCTAAATCACAGAAGAAGAAAGCAAGTGAGCCATTATTTAGATTGTGTGTGTGTGTGTGTGTAATAACACATCAGAGAAGCACGAGGAACATTCGCTGTCGAGAGTTACAGACTTGACGACCAGATGCTCAACGCAGCGACGGTAATAACTGTAAATGGGTTAGTCTTCTCTGTGTGGAGACTCAGACCATTCAGTGGTTTGTGGTTTTCACTTTGCTTCTAACAGCCAAATATTTTCTTCCTTCTAAAGCTAAAGACTCTTAAAAACAAATGGCAAGGTTAAAAGCCAAGAATAAAAATACACCAGGAAGATCCAATTGAGAAGAAAACAGGAGGCGGACTGTTAAATAAGAAAATACACTCTTTTATGTTGCTGGGGTGTTGAGGGTCTCCCTGCGGAATGGCATACACACTGAGTCTTAAAGCTTGGGTATCTATGAAACAAACTTTAAACAACCAAATTACCAGAAATATGTACACTTTATGGTGGTGTTTGGAAACGTGAGCGACTCTCAGATCCATGCTAAGTAAACAGTATCAATCACGACAGTAAAAATAAGAAGGACTTGGAAGGTTTAAAGCATAAAATTACTAAAATCGAGCTGGGAGCTGCCTGTTGAAGAGTGAAGCAAGCAGACAAGACCGCAGTGGATGTGCTGCTGGTGAGGACGTCGCCGCCGACACGTCACAAGCCCCCTGCTGACCTCATCCTGCAAGTCCAGCCAGCGGTCCATTCTGTTGTCTATAGACCATCCGGGGTTGGAACCAGCCGGACAGTGCAAATCGTCTGGGGTCAGGCCCGCAGGACAGCACCGACAGCAGCTGCTTCAGTCAGTGCAGGGACGGACCGGGCAGAGTCAGTGTCAGGCCCTCATCCAACCGCAGGCCCGTAGCAGCCACCACAGCCGCTGGACACTGGGTGGGATGGAACGTGGGGCCTCCCCTGGCACTAACGGCGGCTTTGGCCTTGTGACTGGCTCTGGTGCTCCTCATGGTGAGGACCCCGGGGGCCTGTGGTCATCACTGCCATCGGCGTCAAGCCAGGGGTTCTGGCAGTGACCTCAGATAAACATTTGATTTGCAGAAGCGGAGACGTCCCACCTGAAGACAAGGTGCCATGTATATCTGCGACTCGAGGGCATGGGTTCACTGTTTTGAGACATTTTCAACCCAAATTACAAGATCAGTGAAGAAGAAGGTTCTCTACCTGATTGAGCTTCAGAACTTTTGTCAATGAAACAGCTTTATTCCAATATAAAATTTAATATTTTTAAACACCCACCCAGTTGTTTTCTAGAGCATAGAAAAACCCGCTAGCTGCTCCCAGGAGGACGATGATGCTGTCCACTGTGGTAAAAGTCCACAGCTTTGGAACCCCCGTGGGGAGTTCTGCTGTGTCCTGCAGGGCCCCAGTGGGCCGGATGGACGCGACGGTCTGAGCCCGACTTTGGTGCCATCTACATCAGGGGTTAGCCAGCTAGATGCCAAGGCCAAGTTCAGCCACCATCTGTTTTTGCAAATGCAGTTTTACTGGACTGCAGCCTTGCTCCGACTTACATGTATTGGTTGTATTCTCATTACAGGCTCAGTGCTGAATAGCCAGAAAGGGGAGCTGGGGTCCACAAAGCTGGGAGCATTCACCCCCTGGCCTTTGAAGCAGTCTGTGCACCCGGAGCGTCCGCCCTCCACAACTCCACGAGTGGAATTAGCAATGTCTGTGGGTGAATTCGTGTGCAGCTGTCTGGGAAAGGAACATGTCGCCTTCACACAGGGGTTTCTTTAGAAAACTCGAGTGCTTTCTCACTTCCAAGAAAACCTGATGGTCATGATTTAAGTGACACAAGCAGGGAATGAAAGTGAGTAGGTGGTGAGGGGGGACCTGTTGGCCCCAACAACAACAAAACGAAAAACTTCACCGAGAACAAGCTCAGACTCAAACTCAACATCTAATCAGCACTGACCCATAGCTGACGTGCAGTAGGTTTTTGGAGGCTGTAAATCACACACAAGGAAATTGCCCATATTGTCCCTGCAGAGACTCGGGTGAATTTGAACCACCAAAGAGGGACCACCTTTGGGTCAGCAGTACAGCCCCTGTGGTCCGCGTCCTCAGAGTTCCCTTAAAACTTCAGCAGGAGATGCTTAAATAGAAAAACTAAATCATTGCAAGTGCGTCATTCGTAACTCACAGCACCCCAAAAGAACAGAGGGGGGTTTCCCGGTCTGTGCTGTGGGGAGTTTTGTGTTGGACTAACAATTCAAAGACCAGTGACGGGAATCCTCCCAAGAGAACGATGGGCAGTGGCCTCTTGTCACGATTCACAGCCTCAGAGACTAAAGCCAGACCCACGGGAGCACGAAGCGACCCCACAGCGGTGGGGCTTCATTCGGGTTTTGGAATCTTTATGAAAGCAGGTGGCCAGGTCTTTTGCCCAGGGAGCAGTTTGTGCCTGGATAACACACATTTCAAGGTTTTCATTAAGATATTTCAGAATGTAAATGAAATGATCCTTCTGTTTTCAACTTTAGAAGGAAAAGTCTAATTACTTGCCACATTTTTGCACCAACTCCTTTGCACCACTTTGCGTTCCCACCAACAGGGTCTGAAGATTTTCTCCACACCCTTGCCAGGATTTTCTGTTTGCTCTCCAAGTTCTATAAAACTTTATTTTTTTTTTCTGGGGTGACATGGAAAGTAGCTCATTGTTTTGATTTGTATCTAATAATAGCTAAAGATGTGTGACTTTGGAGCATAACAAATTATGACAAATATTGAGAAGAATGGGAATCCAAAAACACTTAATTATGCTCATGTGAAACCTAGACCAAGAAACAGTGTTGTGAATAGAACAGGAGAACACGGCAGGGTTTAAAATAAGGAATGGTGTATGTCATGGTCATACCCATTCTCCATGCCCTTTCAGTCTGCGTGCTGGATAAGTCATTGGAGAAGCTGGACTATATGAAGAGGAAGAAGGTAGCCTTAGGACTGGAGGAAGACTCTCCAAGAACCTGCATTTTTTTCAAATGATACATCCTGACTTGCAGAAAATGAAGAGGTCTTTAAGTTCTTATTTCAGAAGATCAAATACATCACCCTTCAAAGTGAGTTTGCATCTGAATGTTCGTGAATAAGGAAGACCGGCGAAGAAGCAGTGCCCTTGAATAGTTGTGCTGGCAAGGACTGTTGTGTATCCCACGAGCTGCCAGAAGAACCAACTAATCCGTCTTGAAAAGGGCAGCCAAAATGTTTCTTAGAGGCAATGGGAGAACTGCGTCTCCCTTGTTTGGGATCCATGGTCTTTGTTATGCATCAGAGAGCTGGACAATGACTAGGGAGGATAGAAGCAGAATTGATGCCTTTGAGCTGTGGTGCTGGAGAAGAGTATTGAGTGTGCCGTGGACTGCTAGGAAAACAAACAGATTCATCCTGGAGAGGGTTAAACCTTCTCGGAGGCAAGGATTCTGCGGCTCCATCTAACATACTTTGGTCATATTGTAAGGAGAGACCGGCCCTTGGAGAAGGACATCATGCTTGGGAGGGTGGAGGGACAGCACAGGAGGGGAAGACCCTCTATGAGGTGGATTGATTCAGTGACTGGGGTAATCAGGATGGATGTGTCAGAGGCAATGAGATTGACACAGGATAGAGCAGGGTTTAGGGCTATTGTACATAGGGCCGCTAAGAGTCGCAAGCGACTCGACGGCACATAACAACAGCATTTTCAAGAAAGTCAGTCCTTGAGGAGAGACATTATGGTGAGAAAGGCAGAGAGTCAACAGCAGAGAAGACCCTCGATGAGGTGGATTGACCAGTGAGCAGGACAGAGAGCACGAGGCCAGCTCAGGACAGGTCATTGTCCAAATCTGTTCCTAGGTCGCCCTGCAGGTCCCTAACAATAGTTGGTTATCTTCCGCATGTCTTCGTGTGTTGACCATCTAAATGTCGTCTTTGGTGAAGTATCTTGCAGTATCTTCTTCCCATGTTGGAGTTGGATTTGCTCTCTTGTTGAGATGTGTCTGTACACTTTAGAGCTAAGCTCCGTGTCCGATATGTCCTTGCCAAATTCTTCGTCCAAGTCTGTAAGAGTCTCAGTGAAACTTTCTACTTTGAGAATTAGGGTGGATTGCTGGGATGTTGTCCATTCTTTCAAAATAGAATTTTTCAGTTTAATCAGATTTCCAATTAATTACTTCAGCTTTGCAAAATTGTTTCTACTTTTCTATCACAGTGTAATCCAGTCAGAGGTGTCCAGAAGGCCCTCCAACAATGAAGGTGACAGTCCCCAGTGTGGCCTGTCAGCCGGCCCTACCTTGGTGGCTTCTGTCATGTGCTGGAAGCTGGGTCCCTGTTGTTCCACTACCAGCAAGGCCACTCTTAGGGGACAGGTTTCAGCAGTTCCTATCTCACATCTTCCTCCGGATGGAATTCTCCCGGGGTTAAGGAGTGAATTATGACACACAACTCTTGAGAGGCAGAAGAGAAAGGAGAGCTGGTTATTTCACGAGGCCAGGATTCGGACAAAGAGGAAAGCTGTGGTCACAAATTAGGTCTGAGAACCAGAAACTTGTAGCACTTCCCTGGCACTTCCCAGGTGGCCTATTCCTCATACAGGTCTCCCAAGTTGTAGGTATTGTCAAAGTAGGACAGTGGCAGTAAGATGGGCTGACGCGTGGCTCCACCAGGAGGGTGTCCATAGCAGAAATCAGGACGTGGTGCGGAAGCAGCCGTCACTTTGTTCTGTTGTATACGGGTCACCATGAGTCAGAACAAATGGGAAGAGAGTTGTGTTGCCAACCCAAAGGCCAGAGTCCGCTGACAGCTCGATTCCCCAGCGTCTCCAGGACACAAAGAAGGTTAGTCCGTCCCCCCTCCCCCCAGGGGCTGTTTATAGCCTCAGAGACCCAGCGGAGGGTCAGCTGTGACTTGGGTACCACTTGACGGCAGTGGCAGGGGGAACACCAGCAAAGGACAGCAGTTGCACCCTGCATGTCTGGGTGTTGTGTGATGTGTTTCTGTGAGCTGTCCATGACGGGCACGTCTGCTCACACAGTAGTGGTGAGAGGCTGCCAGGCTGCGTGGCAGAAGTACCTGCTGTCGGGCATGGGGTCCGCCTCAGAGGCTAGAAAGGTCCACCAGGTGCTCTGATGCTGCTGCCCGGTTCAGGGGCCCAGCCCTGCAGCGGGCCTGGTAAGCGGGAAGACACTGCTGTCTGTGAAATGCAGCTCGCCAACCAGCTGAGAGGGGGTTGGGGGGTGTGATGAGTTAACGCAGCTCGTGATACAGCTGCTGCGGAGTTCAGGGGCTGTGATGAATTACACCTTGGGCTGTTCAGTGCAGGGTCGATGGTTCAACTCCAGCAGTTGTCTTGTTTCACGAAGGAACGTTTGCTTCCGTAAAGGTGGCTGCCGTGGGAACCCAGCTCTGTTCTTACACGGGGTCAGAATCTCTTCCGTGGTGCTGGGCTGGTCCAGCTGTCTCGTGGTCCACTTCAGTCACCACCCTCGGGAGTAGCTGTAAGGTGGAGCAGGTTTCGGGGGATCGTCCTAACTGAGACTGGGAAGAAGGGCCTTGTGGTCTGCAGTCAGCCAGTGAAGACCCTCTGGACCACCAGTCTGGCCCAACTCCCGGCAGTGTTGGGTTCTGGCTGCCCAGGGCTTTCTGAAGACCCTTGGGTTCTGCCTCCCATGCAGGGTACGGAGATGAATCTGGGGCTGGCCAGGAGGATGTGAGTCACAGTCCGGCCAGCCCCCACTCACGGGGACAGCATGCCCATAGGGGTCCACCAGAGGCTGACCACGCTCTTATCTTTGCCCGCAGGTCTCCTGACAAACGCAGCGCCCGAAGGTCCGGGAGTGGCCTAGGTTCCAAGGAGACCCCTGTGGCCATCGCCATTCTGCGTCCACTGTGGACCTCACCTCCCTGCAGCCCACCCAGGACAACGCATCAGGGCGCCCTTGCCCGGCCGGCTGCTGCCAGGAGCCCCAGACGAGCCCCGTGGGCAGGGGGCTGCCAAGGCGCCAGCAATACACAGCCGGAGGGGTCTGTCCACGCGCCCCCCCCAGGGACGCAGCCCAGGGACGCGAGGCACACGATGGCCAGGGGCGCACGCAGAGCCCTGGCCAGGAGGACACTCAGGTGCCAGCGTGAGCCGCCTCCCGTGCCCGAGACTGTCCGAATCGCTTTTATTTTCTTATACTTTCAGTATATTCAATAGACCAAAGAGAAAAATCTATTTTAAAGTGGACGTGGCCGCACTGTCAGAGTCCCTGGGGCTGGATTGCAGGGGCGGGAGCGGGGACAGACATGCCAGGACCCCGGTGGAGCCAGGAGGGGCACCCCGGCCGAGACCCCCACCCCACGGACACTGCAGCAAGGCCCCCGGCGAACACACGGAAGGACTCCGTCCCTGCTGTGGACACGAGGAGCGATGCACAGTCCGGGGGTGCCGTGGGCCTACCCGGGGCCCCCACGTGGACTTGGACAGCCGGCGTCTCCCCCCTCTGTCTTAGATGGATTTGACTGTACTAAAATCACTTTCTGTTTTAACCAGTTAAACATGCCTCTTCTACAGTTCCATGTTTGATAGTTGGATAATCCAGTATTTGCCAAGAGCATGTTGGGCCCGCGTGGCCGCGTCTCATCCGACACCATTTAGCTGCAGAAAGCCGATTAAAGGAGCCGAACGTAACACTTGTTTGAAAGAGATCATTAAATGTATTTTGCAAAGCCTAAAGTTATATATTTAACAGTTTTTATATGTTGTATATTTGTAGAAAATCCTATTTAACAATTAATGTGGTAGCCCTGGCCGGCGTGAGAAGCAGACAGGCCGAGTCCAGAGTGTTCTGAGGACTTCGAAGGGGCCGTGGTGGGGAGTGGAGGGCCCCTGGGCTGAAGAGCCAGACTCTGGGGAAAGTAGGCGGTGGGTGGGATGGCCACCCAGCCCCAGGCAGACTGAGTTCCTCTCAGCTTTGAGAGTGACCCTGGCTCCTGTCCCTCCGGGCTGAGGACCTGGCTATTGTCCCTCTGGGCTGTGGACCCGGGCTCCTGTCCCTCCGGGCTGGGGACCCGGGCTCCTGTCCCTCCGGGCTGGGGACCCGGGCTCCTGTCCCTCCGGGCTGGGGACCCGG
>NW_006399814.1:3204086-3215415 GCF_000299155.1 Elephantulus edwardii | reverse complement strand
GTCCCTCCGGGCTGGGGACCCGGGCTCCTGTCCCTCCGGGCTGGGGACCCGGGCTCCTGTCCCTCCGGGCTGGGGACCCGGGCTCCTGTCCCTCCAGCCTGGGGACCAGTCAGAGCTGAGTGCACAGTGGTCTGATCGCACCCCTCCGGATGGTCGGCTGTTCGTTTTCTCCCCTTTCAGCACTAACAGACCTCAGGTCAGTCTGCAGCTGGTTTCTTCCCAGTTTGCTGTGTTCTTTTCCCCAACCCCGGGGTCGCCTACCTTCCAAGTCAACAGGCCGAAAAAAGCCAGGCGAGGGTTGGGGGCCGTGTGAACCCCAGAACATAGATGGCCGGCTCGCCCACCCCTCCTGGTGAAGAAGGGGCCGTCTGTCCCTCTGCTGGCTCCCCTAGGCCAGCCCCACTCTCCTCTGTTTCTGCTAAAGTGTACTACCTACGAGTCCGATTAACATATGCTAGTCCTATGCTACTAAAGAAAAAGAGAAAAATACTATTAACTATATAGACACTGTTCCAGAACCATAGTCTAAAGATAGGAAAGATCCCCATTTATTTAAGCCCGTCCGATCTCATGAGTATTTCGTTTACGCCCACTCACAGACTTGGAGGGACTTGTCCCCGGAGCAGAAGAAACAGCCGCCGACTCGCTTGGCATCATGGAGGTGGGCGGGAGGTGCTGCCCAGCCGGCCAGACCCCCATCCGGCTCAGCGGCCGGGGTGTCGCTGGCCCAGCACATCCTGTGTGACCAGCCTGTGTGCCCCCTTGTCCCTCGCCGGCTCCCAGTTGAAGAGTGTAGACATCGTCGTGGGCAGAGTCCGGGAGATTTAAGATGTTGCTGCATTTTTTTTTTCTTGTTTTACAGTATTCAATTTTGTGTTGATTCAGCTAAATTATGAAAATAAAGAAAAAAATCCTTTGATAAGCATGGCTTTTGTTCCCTGGCCGTGGTGTCCTGGGAGAGGGCCTGGAGCTGGCGTCACCCAGGAGAAGACAGGGACAGCACACCCCATCGGCCAGTCCAGGCTACCTGGGAGGCCTGACCCAGAGGAGGATTCCTGGGGGAGTGTTAGGTCTCTAGGGGGCCTCTGGGGGCCCGATCACTCCTTCCAGGCCTCCTGAGAAACCAGCACCAGCACACTGACCTGGGAGGGCAGGCAGAGCTGCCCCTGTCACCACTATGAGCATGGTGGGCCTGGCAGTCCCCCCACTCCCACTCCATTCCCAGGACCCCTCTTTGGCATCAGAGCCACTGGGTGCAGGTGGCCCCGCCCAAGGAAGGCGGCCTCTCAGAGGACTCGGGGAGCAGCGGGGCACAGGCAGCCTGAGAAGCCGTCCTTCACCCCACCCTCTTAGAGAGCTCCACACAGTGCTGTGCAGAGCCCTGCAGGAAGACGGACCATCGAGAGACCTGGTGAGCTGCATTAGAGGATCAGTGCAGGCAGCTGCCCAAGTTCAGCCTGCTGACCATCGACGTGACCTACTGGCAACCAAGCATCTCAACTCCGGGTCTTCCAAGAATTATCTGTGGGGGAAACTGGTGCAACAACTTAAAGGTTCCCTGACAGCCAAGCTTCCTACAAAACCCAGCTCTTCTCCCCAGTTCCTGCATACCGTGTAAGGGTCAGGCGTGTTGGTCAGCGTGGGTGAGGCCATGCCAGTCAGAGGTCCATCTGTCAGCCTGGCCGAGGTGGTGCCATGGTAACATACATCCCACCCCCGCATCGCTGGCTCAGGTGGAGAAAAGTGGGTGAAGGAGTGAGGCTGGCAGGTGTTGGGTGTGACAGCCATGGAGGCTGCAAGCTGAACTGCTCCCCACAGCTCTGTGGAGGGGCTGACTGTGCCCGGCCAGCCTGTCCTGTCCACAGGGCCACCACTCTCCTGTTGTCTCAGACACTTGTCACCATCTCCCCTCAGTGTCTGTCCCTTACCCGAGTCACTGCTGCTCCCAACACAGTGCATGTCCCCAGGGAGAGCTGACCAGAATCATGTCACCGTCTCTGCAGTCCAGTGTGTTACCTTCTGGACAGCCGTGGGCACAGCTGTGGGGCGCCCCCTGTGTGTCCAGCACCTGAGGCCTGGCGGGGGCATCAGGCATGGAGCCGACCTGGACTGACGGGCCTCCTGTGTAAAGGCTCGAGCTGGTGAGGGGCAAGATGCCACCCACGGACCCCACGTTTCCAGAGTTGAGGATGTTGCTGCCTTTTCACCTGCACCCAGGTCTCAAATGCAGCACTAGAGCTGCGTCACACCCCGCCACCCCCACGCTGGCCATGCATCCCCAGCGTTGAGCAGGACCCCAACCTGTGCCGCTCAGCGCCAGCTCTGCCTGGTCCTGCCTGCGTCCCCGCAGAACTTTCTGGGTCTGCACGTCTTTTGTGTGCTGCCTGTCTGCTCCTGTGGGTCCAGTGGCAAGCTGCTTTGGGAGATGAAAAGCCCTGCGAATCATACCTTCATGCTGTGCCAGGGCTGTGGAATGCCTCTGAGGTAAGAGCCACACTTGTTTTGTGCATTTGGAATGTCCCTCACCCTCCATAGCTGTAAGGATGGTGTTTGGACTCTCTGTGGGGTTGAAGGGTTGCCAGGCCAGTGGCCAATCAGGGACTGGAGCCTCTGAATGGAACCAGGGCAGAGTCAGGACATGGTGCCTGGGGTACTGGCAGCCCTGCACCCATCGAAGGAGGGGTGTCCCTGCTCATGGCACCTTTGGTCCTGCAGCCTGTGTCCTGACAGAATCAGAGAAGTGACATCCACAGAAATCTGCATGGAGCACGCCTCATCTCAGCTCTGTCTCATTCCTGGCAATGCGTGTCACCAACCAGCAAGGGGAAGGAGTGACGTACTGCATCTCTGGGGCAACAGCCTGCCTGGACGTAACCACCGCAAGGCTCACCCACGCAGGGCTCCCTCGGAAGAGGACAGTCACTGGGGGCCACGCTCAGGGTCCCTGCCCAATCCATCCCTGGACTTTGTCAGAGTGAGCCCTGAGAGAGATTGACCAGCAGCCCAGCATCTGCGGGTCAGCCCGTATTCTCCCCTCATGACGGGGGTGATGCTCAGGTCTCAGTGGAGCCGGGAGGCATCCAGCTGGGGCTCCATCTGCTGCAGGACTTCCCTTCATGACCGGGGCCGTCACCCCCCCCACACACACACACACCCCGGCTCACGAGGGGCGCCTGGGATTGGTCCCAAGGGTTGACACTTCACCAAGATGGGCAGATGGGACAGTGTGGGATCCCTTCCAGGAGGCTTGAGTGAGAGTTGGACTTGTGGGCCTGGGACAGTCCATGTGTGCCTTCCCGCTCTTGTCCCAGAAAGCTAGCATCGCATGTGGGCAGTGGATCTAACATGCCCCTGCCAGGCACTCTAGAGGAGTCGTGCTCGGTGGGCTGAGGGTGGAGCCATGTCCTGGCCACGGCTGGGCTGAGCATGCTGCTGTGTTAGTACCATGACAGGCTGAGGATGGAGCTATGTCAGGGCCATGGCTGGGCTGAGGGTTGGGCCACATCAGGGTCACAGTGGGTTTGAACATGGAGCCATGTGAGCGTCACAGCTTGGCTGAGGATAGAGCCCCATCAAGGCCACAGCCAGGCTGAGATTGGAGCCGTGTCAGGGCCACGGCCAGGCTGAGGGTTGGGCCAAATCAGGGCCATGGCATGACTGAGGTTGGAGCCAAGTGACCATCACAGCTGGGCTGAGGATGGAGCCGTGTCAAAGCCACTGCCAGGCTGAGGTTGGTGTTGCTTCAGGGCCACAGCCGGGCTGAGGATGGAGCCGTGTCAAGGCCACTGCCGGGCTGAGGACAGCGCCTCACCAGCACCATGTCTCTTCATCCTCAGTGGCTCTATGGAGGGAGGGACTCAGTTGCATCCTTTCTCCCTGACACTGCTGCTTTCTCTTGTCCTCGGTGGGTGAACATGGAGGGCAAAGCCTGATGGGCACATCCTCTTCTGGTTCAGATGCCTCAACAGAGCCTCGGTGCACCTGAGTCCACAGGGCCTCTGGAATGTCCCACCCCCATCTGTAGACCACTGACTGCACACATGGACTCTGACGACCCCCTACAGCTCTCTCACCCTGCTCCTGCCTTCTCTCAAGACTCATCACGTGGACAATGGAGCCCAACACAGAAGAGGCAGCCCTCCTGGAAGGAGTATTAAAATTCACGGCCAGCCCTCCATATCCTCTCGATCTGCCCAGTTTTTCAAGGCTTGTTGTCAGTTCCCATTCCTCCCTTGCCATCATTAACAGCAAATATGACAGATCCACTAATGAAATCGATTTGGTCAAGTTATCAATTTAACTCCTAAAATGTAACCCCATTTTGTCCTCACGTCGGTCACAAAGGCTCAGAGGCGAAAGGCCATCAGTCACTGAGGGAATGAGCTCTCTGACTTTCAAATAATTAAACTTACATTTCTACTTTGAATTCATAAACTTCCCATCCATTATGGCTGCCAGGGATCCTTACATCTTCCCAGAGATGGAACTGCGGCCCAAAGGGGTCCTGCTGATTTGAGGAATATTTGGGGGAGCAGAAGTGGGGTGAGAGGGCTCCAGCAACAGGGAGCTTGAAGTGAGCACACCTCAAATCAGTCAGGAAGACAGACAGCTCTATGGTGTCAGACTTCAAAACCCCTCTTCCCTCCATCAAAGAAAAAGAAAATGTCTGGGGAACAGTTACACTAGGCAAGGCTGCTTGTGTTCACAAGGGATTTGCCAGGCAGGGAAAGTGAGTAAGTGGACAGAGTGTGACAGACTATGACACTGGGTAGGGGACACTTGGCTTTGACCACCTCTGAGACAAAGGACGGGCAGACCTTAAAATTCTCAATGGAATACAGACCCGTGGGAGCCAATGAGGTTGGCTCCAAAACGATCGCTCTGACATCATCTTTAAACTGAACCAAAGCTATCTCCAGAAGTCGTCTTTGAACAACCACGGCAAAATAGCGTGCTCTTTCAAAGACTCATCTGGGAGTTGAAACCAACCCTAGAAACAGCAGAGGTTGCCGAGAAGCTGAGGTGCAGTGAGTTGACGGCAGCTTAGAGGAGGGCGGCCGAGCTCCTGCTGCTTGGAGACCCTGCATGCGTCACGGAGGTGTGCAGGCAGGTTGTGGAAATGATGTCACCAAGTCAGAAACAAAGCTGGAAGCAGGACTGGCGGAGTGAGTGGGACCGTGGCAGGTGTAGGAAGTAAGAAACGCCGCGAGGAAAGGGAGGCTCAGAGATTCAGGTGAGGTGCTCCTGTTCCCTGGACTGAGCTCGCTGTGCCAGCCCCCACCTAGGCAAACCCAAACTTAAATGTGTATTTCTGTAGATGTCTAACCTTCTCAGGAGATACTCAGCACGGTCTTCCAGAAAAAGGGCTTCACTATTTCTGATGTTCCCCATGATCCCAAATATTGAAATAAAGATGACCAATGGTGGACCTGAGGTCTTCCCAGCACAACTTCTTCGTCCCATGTCCAGCTGACAGAATCTTCCACCGTGTCTGCACTTGGGAGCCCTGGTCTACTTTCAGGCAAGACATGTCTCAGCAAACAACACAAAATAAAGCTAGCCTAATACTGGGAACACTTCCATTTCAACAGACAGAACCTTCAAGATTTTTCAGCCCTCCTATAAAAGGAGCTGATCCAAGTCGTGGTATTTTCGGTTGTGTCCTATGCACCTGAGAGCTGGGCAGTGAATAATGAAGGCTGGAGAAGGATTGGTGCCCTTGAGTTGTGGTGTTGGAGAAGAGTCCTGGATAGCCCATAGACTGCCCAAAGAACCAACAAATACATCTTGGAGGCAGGGTGCTCCTTGAAGGCAAAGATGGGAAAATGTTGCCCTATGTACTTTGCATGTGTTGTCAAAAGGGTTCAGTCCTTGGAAAACGACACCCTGCTGACAAAGACAGAGGTTTAGGAAGACTCTCAAAGAGTGGACAGACATAGTGATGGTGACAACAAGCTTTTGAGCATGGTGTAGACTGTGGGGCCATGATAGAGCAAGGGTCGACCTTGATCTTTTGTTCATAGATTGGCTATGAGTCATGGTCAACTTGATGGCACCTGATAACAATAACAAAGGAACAAAGGAAACCAAGACATTTCTACCAAGTGATTGTGTCTAGAGGAAGTCAGCTTCATTCCTTGCCATACACAAGGGCTTAGGTGTAATGGCTGGTGATGTGTAGGTGACAGTGTTCAAGGTGATAAAGGGCAAGGTCGCAATTCAAAGGGACGATGTCCAAGGTGACAGAGATCACACTGACAGTGCTCAAGGGGGCAGGGTCCAGGATGACGTTTAAGGTAATGATCCACAAGCTAGTGGTGGTCAAGGGGACAGTGTCCAAGATGACACAAGCCAATTGTATTCAAGGGGGCAGGGTCCAAGATGACAGAGTTTATGGTAATGGTCCACAAGCTAGTGGTGGTCAAGGGGACAGTGTCCAGGGTGACAAGTTGAAGGTAATGGTCTACATGTTAATGGTGTCCAAGGCCACAGTGTTAAAGGGATCAGTGCTCAAGATGGCAGAGTTCAAGGTGATGACATTCCAGGTGATGATGTCCAGTGTGACAGAGTTCCAGATGGCAGTGTTCAAGGTGACAGTGTCTGAAGGAATGCTTTTCAGGACAGAAAGCACTGGGCTCTTGGTAGGCTGGTTGGGATTCTGCAAGTTCTTTCTCCAAGACCGTGTCTTCCAGCCTGCTCCCCTGCCTTCACCCTGGATTATCTAGGCCCCTCATTCTGAGGGTAACTGGTGGGGTGTCTGAAGCAGAAGGCTGAGCAAGTCTTGAGTTCCACAGTCAGTTGTTACCTTGAGGAGGACGTGATGTGAGGACTGAGTGAAGTAATGCTCTTTGCCGTTTTCTCGAAAGAGCTGATGGGTGGGTGCGCTGGTTCAGTTTGGGCTTTGGGGGGACATTCTTGCAAGCATCTCTGGAGGGCCATTTCTAAGGTGGATTTAGGGCTGCCTCTCACTGTTAGGGAATGTACCTGCTTCAGAACCAAGAAGATGCAAATGGTTCAGACTTTGCCAACAAATGTTCTCCTGAGGTCCTAGATTGTTGTTGTTGCTAGGTAACCTCTGGTTATTCCCAACTTGTAGTGATCCCAAACACAGCAGTACAAAATCCTGTTCTGTCCACACAGCATGTAATGTGGTTAGATGCATTGTGTCAGTCACTGTGTCAGACTTTCTACTTGGACAAATACCATATGACACCACTCTTATACAATAGGACTGTCATGGGGGTTTGGAGAAAACTAGTAAAAGAGGGGATAGGTAATTTGAACAGATGAAGGAAAAGAACTGTTTAAAAAGAATGTATGTTTAGGCATTATTTGTATGACAACAGTCCGGAATAAGAGGTGCATTGCACAGTGGACTGGGTGGGGGGGAGAGGATATTTTTTAAAAAGTGAACTGGGGGGTGGGGAGGGAGAAAAATGTGCAACAATGAATGAATAAAAACCCAACTTTTCTATAAACTTTTGCTAAAATCACAATAAAAACAAAACCAGACGTCTTCCCTCCCTGTCTGACCCTTCCCTTTTCTAGGCACGACATCCTCTCGGAAGGACGGTCCCTTCCTGAGGATGTGCCCGGAGTTTGCGGTGAATGCTCACCTCCTCCCCTCTCAGGAGCACGCCAGCTGCTCTTCCCACACAGATCTGCCTGGTTCTTTGGAAGTCCAAGGCACAGTCAGAGTTTCTCAACAGCACCATGAATTCAAAGGCATTGATCCTTCCCAGTGTTCACTGTTCCGCGTTCACAAGCATGAGAAGCAGCAAGACACTCCGTGGCTTGAGTCTGGTGCACGTTGGTCTGTAAGTGGAGTCCTTGCTCCTTGGCACTTTAGAAGAAGCTCTGGAAGCCAAATACCTAGTGACAGGTGCCTGTGGGGTTTGCACTGCTGCTTTCATGCCTGTTAATTATAGATCCAAGTGAAGGAAAATAAATCATTGACAACTACAGAGCTTTATCCATCTAACGTGGTGCTGTTTATTCACCCATGAGGATTTTTTTTTTACGTTGAGACGTAACCCAAGCTGATGGCTATAATGCTTTAGTTTCTTCATTAAGTGCTTCAGTCCTCCTCACTCTCTGCAAGCAAGGTTGTGTCATCTGCATCGCCCGGGTTGTTGATGAGTCTTCCTTCCCTCCTTCCATCCAGCACATTCTTCATAGACTCCAGCTCCGAGGATGGTTTGCTCAGCGTAAGATTGAATCAGGATGAAGAGAGGATACAACCTCGACACACATCTTTCTTGGCTTTAAATTATGCAGTGTCTCTTTGATCTGTTGTAACAACTGCTTCTTTATCTGTGTACCATATTCCGGATAAGTACGATTAAATGTTCTTAAATTCCCACTCTTCTCAGTATTGTCCGTAATTTATTGTCATCCGCAAAGTTGAATGCCTTTTCATAGTCAATAAGACGCAAGTAAATCACTTTCCGGTGGTGTTTGCTTTCGGGTAAAGTCCGTCGGATGTCAGCAATGATATCCCTTGTTCTATGGTGTCTCTGCAACAAATGTGAATTTATGGCACTTTTCTTTTGACATATAGCTCCACCTGTTTTGAATAATATTCAGCAACCTCTTCCCTGGGTGTGATATTAATGACATTGCTTGATAATTTCCACATTATGCGGGATCACCGTCCCACGGTATGACAGGCTGACAGATGAATGGTGGAGCACCTAGATTAGGATTATCTATTAACAAGATTTTATCCCAGCAAGTTGCTTCTGAGAAATACTGATTTCCCCAATCAGCCTCCAAAGGGCTGTTTGATTTTTAAAAAGAGGTGTGTGTGTTCACTTGTGTGGTGTTTGTCTATGTGTGGGTTCATATGCATCTCAGACACACTATGAATGTATGTTATGATTAGGTCACTCTATGAATATATATCCATGTGTTTGTGTGTACAGCACGGGGGGATGTGTGTGTGAGTGTGTGTGTGAGAGAGAGAGAGAGAGAGAGAGAGAGAGAACTTGGAATCCTTCGTGAGATAGGAGCCACCAGCCCACACCCCCTGTGGTGGGTGGGCCAGCACCCAGTCCACAGCAGAGAGAGACAAGGGAGTCACTTTGTCTCCACCTGAGACCTGGGTCAGCTGTGGGTCCCCAGGACACGTCTCAGCCTGGGACGAGATATACACCACCGTGACTTGTCTGGTTTGGGGAGCTCAGGCTGAGGGTTGACAGATGTGCCCCCAGCCAGATAGTCTTGGGAACCCCTCGGGGACACCCTCTTTGCTGGGACTCCTCAGCTGGCCTCCATGTGTCCTTCTGTAACGTCCCTGACACCAAGTTCTGTCCCCAGTCACCACCACAGTCCGGAGGAGCCAGCACCCCAGGAACAGACGTACAGCTGCACTGTGGAACACGGACTCTAAAATCACTAGTGTAAAATCAGACAGAAAAGGGCACAGTACAGAGGATCAGGGTGCTGGAAGGGAGGTGTGGACAGAAGCAGCTCAGTCTCCACCTGTCCCCAGGTGAAATGGAGGAGAGGTACCCACTGCCCCTCCAGAGCCTACCGGGTCACCTGGGCCCAGAGGGCACCCCTGCTCCTGACTGAGCCTTACAGTGGGCCCTGCATCTCGCCTGAGCCAGCGCTGGGCTCCCCTCGGACAGTGCTGCCCGTGTAAGGGCCACTCCTTCTCTTAACAACAGCCACGGACCCTCTGTCACCCTGTCCTTCACATCCACGTGCACCTGCGCTGGTGCAAACCTGGACTTTGTATTCTTTCTGGCGAACACAGTCCCTTCAGTTCTGACTCACAGCGGCTGTCTGTGGTAGTGTACAGCCCCCTGGGCCCTGGGGGCAGAGCAGCTTACGGGGGTGCTGGTCGGAAGGCCAGAGGTTCGACCCAACAGCCAGCTGTTCCTCATGAGAAAAAGAGGGTTCCTCCTCAGGTAAAGATGTCCAGCCACAGAAACCCAATGAGGGCGCTGTGAGTGGGAACGGACTGGACAGCAGTGCGTAGTCTTGACGGGGCAGGTGAGCGGGCCTTTCTCCTGCAGAGTGGCTGGCTGGGTTCCTCAGTCAACGTCTGACTACTTAACAATTTTACCAACAGAGCGTCTAACAAAACATGGGGAAATGCCTTCAGTCGTGAAGTTACATTCCAAAGACGTCTGGGGAGGAGGGCAGGGCAGACACCCATAAAAAGGAATCAATGTGGCCAACAACTTCATTTTACTCATATCCACAATCAACACCCATTGCAACAGCTGTCAAGACAGCAAAGGATAGATTGCATTGTGGAAATCCAGTGTAAAGGACCCCTTTAAAATGCTGAAAAGCAAGGTATCAGTTTAAAGACTAAGACGTGTTTTTCCCAAGTCAGAGTATTTTCAGTTGCTTTGTTTGCAGCTGGAAGTTGGACAGTGAGTAAGGCAAACCAGAGAAGAATCGATGCCTCTGCGTTGTAATGATACAAACAGCATTGAGTAGCCCGTGGCCAGGTCTGTCTCTGAAGAAGTCCAGTCAGTATGCTCCTTATACCAAGGAGGTAACACTGTGCCTCACACACCTTAAATGTGTTGTCAGGAGGGGCCTGTCCTGGGAGACAGACGTCCTGCTTGGAAATGCAGCGGGTCAGCGAAAGAGGGAGATCGCCGTGAACTGGGTTAACACAGTGGCCGCAGCCACGGCCCTCAGCAGGTGCAGCTCGTGAGGATGGTGCAGTCCGGAGCGGCTTCGGTCGGAACCATCAGTTCTGAAGTTTCCTGTGAGTTACCGTAGATTTGACGGCACCGACAACGTGGGGCACTCACACACGTGAGCATTCCAGACTGACCCCCACCTTGCGACGGCTGAAGGGCTGAGGCAGGTGCGAGTGAGACTGTACCCAGGGCCAGGTCTCCTGCTTCGAGATCACGTGACTCATGGCCACACTTCTGACTGAAAGAACGTGTTTGAACATTTGCTGGCGGCCCAGCCAGAACATTGCGGTGACACAGGAACCAGCTCTGGAAGCCCCCGGGCGAGCCAGGCTGAGGGGGAACACCCCAGCCAGGAGAACTTGATGATGTCTGCGTTTTAAGGAGATCCCAGTGAATGTCAGCCAATTGAACGTCGCTTTGCTGTCTTGTCGACCCCCCCAAACCCCAGCTCTGAAAATTGAACATTAAGGTCTGTACAGCTGAGCCTGGGGGATGCACGGCCTCACATCTTCCTTGGGAACAGCGCATTGAACTTTCAGTTTTGTTGCTTCACATTTTGAAAATCTTTGAATCAGAATAAAACTCTTTCACTTTGTAGACACTCTGCGTATTTTACACAGCGGTGTGAGCGGTGCGATGTAGGACATGCCGTGTCAGCCCAG
>NW_006399814.1:3189306-3203473 GCF_000299155.1 Elephantulus edwardii | reverse complement strand
GCAGGTGTGTGAGGTTGGGGGAGGGGAGGGCTGGTGGCGCAGGTGTGTGATGTTCGGGGGAGGACTGTGACATGCAAAGGCCCTTAGACCAATTTGGGTTCGGATATTAAGTCAGAGCCAGAAAACAGCTGAGATCGCAAATCTAATCATAACCCCAAGCGTCATTATTGACACTGAGTGTGTGACTGTGTGTATGAGCGTGGAGTGAGCGAGGTGTGAACGGGCGTGTGAGCGTGGTGTATGTGAGCATGCCTGTAGGTGTGCTGAGTGTACTGTGAGCACGTGTGAGTGTGTGCGAGCTGCTGTGAGCATGCTTTAAGCATGTGTGTGAGCGTGTGCCATGAGCATGGTGTGTTTGTGGTGTGTGTGTGTGTTCATGCTGTGAACGTGGTATGACCATGGTGTGAGCGTATATGTGTTAGTGCTGTGAGTGTGGTGTGACCATGCTGGGAATGTGTGTGTTAGTGCCGTGAGTGTGGTGTGAACATATCGTGAATGTGTGTGTTAGTGCCGTGAGCGTGGTGTGAACATGCCGTGAATGTGTGTGCTAGTGCCGTGAACGTGCATGTGTTCGTGCTGTGAGCGTGGTGTGAGCATGGTGTGCGCATGTATGTGTTAGTGCCGTGAGCGTGGTGTGAACATGCCATGAATGTGTGTGTTAGTGCCGTGAACGTGCATGTGTTCGTGCTGTAGTATGACCATGGTGTGAGCGTGTATGTGTTAGTGCCGTGAGCGTGGTGTGAACGTGCTGTGAATGTGTGTGTTAGTGCCGTGACAGGCCTGCTGTTGCCTGAAGGCCCCCAGGGGACTCGGGCCCCTGTGTCTGCGGCAGAGGCGGTCAGCCGGTGCTTAGACACCCACACAGCTCACCAGGACAGCAGCCCTTCTCCGCGTCTCCAGGATGAAGACAGAAGCTCTGATAAACACAGAGGCCAAGGACAGATCCGAGACAGAACAGTGTGTTCTGAGATAAAAATCCTTTTTCATTTGCTCATAAATGTCTAAGTGGTCCTTTCTGGGGGATAAAAATGGCGTCACTGCTGTTTGCAGAGAGTGGAGAGCACGGCTGTTTCAGAAAAGTGGCGCCAGCCAGTTTATAGCTGCATAACCCCCACTGTTACCCAGTGGACACGGACAGGCCTGGCCAAGGGGGCCAGCCTCAGTCTGCAGAAAGAGGAGGTGGCTGTGGGCCTGGCCTGCTTCAGTTAAACCCCAAAAGCAGACAGTGTGGTGGGTGGGAGAGTATTTCCCTTAGAACAACTGCTCTTGATCCAAGTGTCTCCTAGCAGTTATGGTTTTCCACCTTGGCCCTCTAGGCTGGTGGATAAGGAGCTCCTAACTCTGGTGGACTGCTTGATGCCATCAGAAAGGACAGCAGTTCAAATCTACCAGCTGCTCAGTGGGATGGAGACGAGACCTCCTGCTTCTGTAAGGTTATGGCTCTGGACAGCTGGGGGCCACTCTACTCTCTCCTTGAGGGTCATTTTGGACGTGTTGCCAGGAGGGACCGGGCCTTGGAGAGGACATCATGATTGGAAGGGTGGAGGGACAGTGCAGGAGAGGAAGACCCTGGAGGAGATGGATTGATACAGTGACTGGGGCAATGGGGGTTGGTGTGTCAGAATTAGTGAGACTGGCTCAGGACAGGGCAGGCTTCAGAACTGCTGTAAACAGGGTCACTATGGGCCTCGGGCAACTCAATGACACATAATAACATCATCATATTGTGGGTGATGGACGACTTCTAGTTGCGTCTAACTCAGCAAGACTCCATGGGACATGGTAGAATTATCCCGTAGGGCTTCCTTCCCTGTCATTTATACAGGTTTTAGAAATTGAAATATAAAAGCTAGACAATGAATGGGGAATTCTGGAGGAGAGTGGATGTCTTTCAATGGCGGTGTGGGTGACCGACATGGAATCCACCGTGGACACCAAGCAGGTCCACATCACTGGGGCCTTGGTGTTGCCTTCTTTGTCTGTGTTGCCTGCATTCCACAGTGGTCACTGTCACGAGATTCCTCCATGCTCAGAGCAACCCTTCAACAGAGATGGACTCTCAGTTTATCTCTTCAACAAAATGCAGGAAGTAATTTAAGACTAATTTACCCTTGAAGTTTCCTCTTTGATCTGGGAAGACTGCCGTCTGTGGCTTCTTGCCTGGGCTTGTGCCCGCGTCCAGCTTTCTTGTTAGAGAAGCCGTGGCCCTGCCAGCTGGAGGTGGCAGATGACACAGTCCCAGAGCAGCCGAGAGGTGCCAGGAGCCTCTGTGAGCTGTAAGCTCAGAGCAGGCAGGTCCAAAGTCTGAACGCCTGTCAAAGCTCAGAGGCCTTTCCATGTATGTAAACGGCAGCCTATAAACAGCTTTAAGTCCATTTTAAAGTCCTGATGTGAGCCTGGAATTGACATTAGATTATTATTTTTGGTTTAACAAGCAGAAATTTATTCTCTTACTGTTTAGGAAGATAGAAGTCCAAATTCAGGGTTCCAGTTCTAGGGCAAGTCTTTTTTCTGTCTTCTGGTCCTAGAATTTTCCCAGTGCAGTAACAAAGGTCCAAAAGATCCACTCTGCCCCAGCGTCTCTGTCCTGGTGTAGTGAGCTGTCCACCCTCTCTCTGCTCACCTCCTCCCCTGTTATTTCTTGTGAGATACAAGGTGTTATAGATCACCTCCAAGAGAAACCACCCTTATATCAAATCAAAGGTGTGATGGGATTAAGGATTTTGCATCCCATTTTAAACCTTTTGCAACTGTATTTCTTCTTTTTACAACTGTATTTCTTCTTTTTTTATTAGTTTGCTAACAAAGTTGGTTGGAAGGAGGAGTGGCATCCACTTCTGTAATAGCTTGCCTCTGGAAACCCTATGAACCTGGAGAGAGGATGAAAGGCACCCAAGCATCGAGGACTCTCCTTCATAGGGTCCCTATGAGTCACCTGCGACTCCACGGCACTTAACAACAACAAGGTTGGTATACAGTGTGTTCGTATATATCCTCACACTGTTCTTTATTCATACTGTGCTTCATACAATCATTCTCATGCATTATGTTCTATAAAATTAATCACCATTAGACCTTGCCCATCATGACCCTGGCTTTTCACCCGGGTCTTTCCCATATCCTTCCTCCTCTCCTAACTCCATCCATCAAACCATGGATGCTGTGGTTTCACCCCTGCCCATCCTCAGCCCTCCCCCTCTTGAGTTCCCATACATCAAGTTGGATTTTTAAAGCTGCATTTATTTCCAAACAGCAGTCCCTTAATCTTGATCCTGACTGGGTCATCCACCCTAGAGATGATGTTCCTTCTATCTGTGGTCTGGTGGAATGTGGCTATGCCATTGACTCCCAGAGGGCCAGGTCTGTGCTGTGCTTGAAGGGTCTTGGTACACGGTCTTTATAATTGTTCTTGTTGTTAGTTGCTTTTGAGTTGAGTACAAGTCCTAGAAACCCTACGAACAACAGACCTGCATCCTGTCCTATCCTGTGACATCTTTTTCACCTCTGTTACACTTGAACCCATTGCAACAGGAAGCATACACATGCTTGGAAAGGTGAAAGGTCAGGAAAAGAAAGACAGACAATCAATGAGATGGATTGATACAGAGACTTGGGCACATCAGAGAAGGGGGAGGCAGGGAAGAAGGAGGAAGAAGGGAAGAGGGAGACGGGGAGAAGGGGAAGAAGGAGAGAAGGGTGAGAAGAGTGGGAAGGAGGCAACACATGTCTTTGGTAACCTGAATTAATATTTTTTAAATATGTGAACTTAGGGATCGAAGGGTGATAAGAGTGAGATGGAGAAGAGAGAGTACAGGGGTGAGACGGGAGAATGCCAGAACACTTGATTGTGCTTAAGGGAAACCTAGTATTGAACCAGGAAACAGTCTCAGAACAGAGCAAGTAAACACTGCATGGTCCAAAATCAGAAACGGAGTGCATCCGATGGGTCCTTTCTCCCTGTCTCTTCAATCTCTATGCAGAACAGATTAATTTGGAGGCTGTCTACACTGTTAGAAGAAAAGAACTCAACCAAAGGTAGAGGCGAAGGACTCTCAAACAACATCCAAAAAAGCTGCAGTGGTGAAGAGGTTAGGGAGCTGTGCTACACACCTAAGGTGAGTGGTTCAAGACTTGGGCACGTTGGAGACGAGGGAGGTGGGAGAGAAGGGGGAGGAGGGAGTGAGGAGGGAGACAGGCATCACTGGTTAACGGAATCATTTAAAAAAATGTGAAGTGGGTGATGGAGAAGAGAAGGGGGAGTAGGGGCTGATATGCACCTTGGCGATCTCATGGATGCAGCATGTATTGTTCCGAGTCTCTGTCTCAGCCCACCTTGTTGAGAGTCTTCCTTTATTTTACTGACCCCCCCACCTTTCCAAGCATGATGTCCTTTTCCAAGGAATAGCCTCTCCCCATAGCAACTGCTCAAAGTATCTGAGAGGAAGATTCACCATCTTTGTCTCCAAAGAGCACTCTGGCTATACCTTCTCCAAGACATCTGTTCGTTCTTGTGGCCATGCATGGATGATCTTCTCCAAGACCACAGCCCAAAGGCATCACTTCTTCTGTCACTCCCAGTCACTGTCTAGCTCTTAGAGGCTGACTGCAAAAAAAATGACCTGAATTGCAGAAATAATTTTATCAACCCCCAAAACTACTTACTGCTACTGTGTCAGCTTCTGTATACAGAGCCCCTCCACTGGATTTGTCAGGCTGGCTCTTTCTTTTCTTTTTTTAAAATTTTATTTGAAATACAACTTTATACTGATTCTAAACAAAAAGGACAGGAATGACAGTAACAAACAAGATTTTAACCACGGAATATTGTGATTTGACTGTAGCAGTCTTGTATTTAAGACTCCAGAAGGAAACTGCCTTCCAAAACAGCTAAATATGCAGGTCCACAAAACGAAGGGTTTTTTAACTGCCACATTCACTCCGAAGCCCATTCATCTCTCCTTCAGCCTCCCAAAGATTAGCACATGTTCTGCTTAGCTAGACAACAAAGTGGCAAACACGCGGCTCCACTGACATCACAGGACAGTTGCCTACAAAACTAGACTTCTGACGCTGGCCTCCAGCTTCGTTCTCTCACAGATCGTCATCCTCGTCCGGGAGAGCAGCTGTCTGTGCAACCTCTAAATGGTGCTCATGTTGTGCTGCCAAAGCTGGGTCCATGACCACTTCTGGTGGGGCAAGAGCAGGCACGGCAGCAAACTCCAAGTTAGGGGCTCCGGTTAGTTTTCTAGCAAGCTGAAGGAAAGGCTTCGCAAAGTTGTAGTTACTTTTGGCAGAAACCATAGTAGAGAAGGTCCTTCTTTTGGAGGAAAATGATGGATTTTGCCCTAACTTTCCTGTCCTTTATGTCCACTGTGTTGCCGCACAACAAAACAGGGATGTTTGCACACACTCGAACCAGATCCCTGTGCCAATTAGGCACGTTCTTGTAGGTAACTCTCGATGTTACATCAGACATTATGATGGCACACTGTGCTTGGATATAATAGCCATCCCTCAGTCCCCCACGTTTTTCCTGGCCAGCTGTGTGTCACACATTCAGTTTAATCAGTCCGCTGTCGGTGTGGACATGAGGGGACGGACCTCCACACCCAAGATGGCTACATACTTTTCGAATTCACCAGTCAGATGACGTTTCACCAACTTGGTTTTTCCAGTACCACCATCACCCACCAACACGAGTTTGAACTGGACTTGGGGTTCTTCTTGGGCGGCCATCATCATGGTTCTTCCAGAAACATCTCTGGGCTCCGTCTGACTGAGGGGTGGAAAGATGGCAGAAGTGCAATGCTGCTGTAAACACTGCCCGTCTTTCTCCTGTAGAGAGGACGGTGAACTCACACAGCCGTGCTTTCAGTTACTAACCAAGCTATAACACTGAGTCATCAGGGATCCTTATTTTTACTTCTGTTGTTGTTGTTGTGTGTCGTTAAACCAGAACCCAGTCATAGCTGCCCCTCCAGAGGATTTTCAGAGGTTAAATCACAAGGCAATGGCTCATCTTTCCCCAGCAACTGGTGGCCTTGAACCAGGCACCTTTGCATGGACTGTGCACTTCTGCTCCTCACCACGGGGCCGCTAGAGCTCCTAACCCCATTGTCATTAACATCTTGGGGTCCCTCTCGAATAAACCTGGACCTTTGACCAATCACACAATATCCCACTTCTGGACCTATCTTGGAAAGTTTGTCCTTCCAGACGGCCCACATTTAACTCTCTCAAGGATCTTCCAGCCAATCGTGACTCTGCAGTCTTTCACTGGAGCCCCAACAGTGTGTGGCTGTACCCCTTTCCGTGGTCCGATGGCATGCTCATCTCCTCTCTGTGACAAGGGACCTTCTCTATCTCTCAGCAGACGTCATTGGCTTTCATTTAAGCAGCTTTTTGACGTCGCTCTGTGATAACCCAAACTTTGCTGGGGTCCCTGGGTGGCCGCTAAGCCACAGGTGCATTTGGGACTGCTGCCGGACTCACTGAGGGCATGTTCCTGGGAATATTTGCTTGGTCTCTGGGCCTTTGGCCTAGTGCATCCTCTAACTGGCTCAGTGTGTGAGAAAGGAGGGAAAGGGGTGCCAAAGAAACTGGAAATGAGGGGTGACGTCTTGGCCAAGGGAGCGACAGTGGTGATTCAGTCAGAACTGTCCAGAGAAATAGCTCGTGAGATGAGCAAAGAGATCCACACATCACTCATCAGCATGGTCAGGTCCCAAAGACCAGGCCACTGCATGGACATCAGGCTCGTGCCGGTATGAGGGCTAGGCCTCCTCAATCTCTCGTGTCCCGTTCGCTCACTGCCCATCAGGCACCCTGGAAGTGTCTCAGGCTGTGCATGACCACGTGGTCCCCCTTCCCCACAGTGTCTTCCCCACTGCCGCAGAGTCCGTGGGGGTCTGGGGTGCAGGGGGAGGTGGGCCTGGGTTGGCTGCTGCCTCTGCAGCATCACCTGGCTGCACTCCAACTCACCTTTTGGATCCTTGGGTCTGTATCTCTACCTTCCCACTCCACTGAATCCAAAGATAGACCTGGACACGTGCTTTATGCGCCTTCGGGCAGGTGAGGCCTGACCATCTGGGCCTGGTAGAGGTTGCAGAGGGCCTCTTAGAATGGAAATAGGATACTTCCAAGCCCTGCAAGATTCTTGTGGCCCCAGCTCACATTACCTCCTAGAGGCCTGGTCACTTCTATCTCCTGGGCACCTCCTGCCTGTGCCGTACAACCACCTCTGCCTCCTGGACACCTTCTGCAGCTCATGGTCCACATTCAGGCCCAGTCGCCTCTGCCTCCTGGATACCTTCTACAGCTCATGGTCCACAAGGAGGCCTGGCCACCTCTGTCTCCTAGGCACCTTCTGCCTAGACCTTACAACTCATGTGTCCAGCGCAGCCCCTCCACTGCTGGTGACTCCTGCAGCCTCTCTCTCTCAGCCTTACCCTTCCTCTTCCTCTCTTTCTCATCTCAGCTACTCATTCTTGCACCAAATAACCAATACTGAATTTGTTATTGTTGTCATAAATATAAAATGCCATATAAAAAGATAATCAATAAGTGTTACTGTTGCTGTTGTTGTTAGGTGCTGCAGAGTCACTGCCTCCCACTCGGTAAGCCTAATGAACAGCAGGTGTGAACCCTGCCCTGTGCTGGACCATCCTACAGTCTCAGATACATTGAGCCCGTTGTTACAGTCAGGGTGTCAATCCATCTGGTTGGGTATCTTCCTCTCTTTCTCTGACCCTTCACTATTTCTAGCCATCACAATTCAAACACATCAATTCTTCTTCTGTCATTCTAACTCATTGTCTAACTTGGAGATTCACAGGAAGCAATCAAGAATACCATGGCTTGAATCATGTGCACCTTATTCTTTAAAGCCTTGCACCTTTGGAGAGGTGCTTGACATCAGGTTTCCACGATTCAACCCATCATTTCATTTCCTGGCTGCTATTACCGCGGGTGTTGTTCATTGCGTATTGAAGTAAACTGAACTAGTTGACAGCGTTCGTCTTTCCTCTACCTATCATGATGTTCACTGCCTACTGGTCCAGTGGCAAAAATTTTTGTTTTATTGACTTTGAGATATAATTTATATTGAAGGTCAAAGTCTTTGATCTTCTCCAGTATATGCTTCAAGTTTTCTTCAATTTTTTTGCAACTTTATTATTATTATTAATTTTCATGAACATTTACAGAGAATTTAGATTTCAATTCATTCATTGTTGTACTTTTCTTCCTGCCCAGCCTTCCCCCCTCCCCAGTACACTGTTCTCTTTGAAAAGTAAAAGAAAAATTCTTTCATTGTTTTACAGTCCCTCCCTTCAGGTCCACTCCACTGTGCAGCCTTCATTCTGGACTCCTGTCATGACAAAAATACCTAATCACATATCCATTTTAAACCGTTTTCTCCCTTACCTGTATTAGTGCAGTATACATTATTTATCCTGTCTGTCTCAGTCTCCCCTCAACCCCGATGTGAGTCCTGTTTTACAACAGTGACACCATGCAGTATTTGTCATTTTTTGACTGAGATACTTCACTCAGCATAATGTCCTCCAGGGTCACCCACTTTGAATAATATTGCATGAGTTCCTTGTTTTTCAATGCAGCGTAGTATTCCATTGTGTGACTAGACCACAGCTTCTCTACCATTCGTTTGTTGATGGGCACTTATGTTGTTTCCAGCTCTTTGCTATTGTGAACAAAGCCGTGATAAACGTGGACGTGCATCTCTTCACTTTCTACAAGCAAGGTCATCTGCATAAAGAAGGTTGTTGATGAGTCTCCCTCCAATCCTGACGCCACCTTCTTCTTCACGTAGTCCAGCTCTATAAACTGTTTGCTCAGCGTAGAGATTGAATAGGTATGGAGAAAGGATACATACCTGTCTTGATTTTAAACCATTCATTATTCCCCTGTTCTGTTTGGACAAGTATTTCTTAGTCTACGTATAGATCTTACATCAGCATAATTAAGTGTTCTGGGGGACCCATTCCTCTCAATCTTAGCCCTAATTTGCTATGATCCACAGAGTAAAATGTCTTTGCATAGTCAATAAAATGCAAATAGACTTCTTTCTAGTATTCTCTGCTTTCAGTCAGAATCCATCTGACGTCAGCAAAGATGTCCCTTGAACTTAATAACCCTGTTATAAATCCAGTTTGAATGTCTAGCAACTCCATGTTGAGGTGTTGTCCCAATGATTTTTAAATCTTTATCAAGAGTTTCCTTGCATGTGATATTAATGATATTTTTTATAATTTCCACATTCTGTTGGATCACCTTTTTTAGGAATGGGAACAAATAGGAATCTCTTCCAGTCAACTTGCCAAACAACTCTTTCCAAAATTCTTGACATAGACTACTGAATACATTTAAGGGTTATAGCTGTTTGTCAAAAAACATTAGTTGATACTCCATCAAGTCTTGCAGCCTTATGATGTTTTGTCAATGCTACCAGTGCAACTTGAAAATCATCAATCATTTTTTTAAATAAAACCCAATAATCATATTTATCAAAAAGCATATTGGGTTTTTTTAATTTTACTCTATTGTTCTTAATTATATGCTTAGAAGGTTTCTGTGCATTGTGTTTCACAGTCTTCTTGATTATTATTCACGTGTTTCATACAGTCGTTCTCACACATTATGTTTTATAAAATCAGTCACCCGTGGCTCTTACCCACCATTATCCTGTCTCTTCTCCCAGATGCTTCCCATTTGCTTCCCCCTCTTTCACCCACCAAACTGTGCTGCTCTATGGCTTCACCCCTACCTACCCTTACCCCTTCTCTCCTCCCACGTCCCCCTTGAGTTTCTCTACTTGTTTTACTAATTATCCTTCTATTTTTACAATAAAGTTCTTATGTAGTACTTGCCCTTATGAGACTGTATTAGTTCAATCAGCATAACGATCTCCAGCCTCTCCCAAGCTACATAGTATTTTTCAAAATCGTTGCTCCTGAGTGCTGCATAGCCATTGTGTGACTGTACCACAAGTTCTCAATCCATTTGGTTTTAGGGTTTTCAAAAATTGTTGTTGCTATGTGCCATCAAGTCTTTTGCAACTCATAGCGAGCCTTAAACCCTGCTCTATCCCGTGCCAACCTCACTGTCTCTAACACACCCATTATACACACAGTCAACTGCCTTTGCATAGTCAATAAAAGACAAGTAGACATGCCTTTAGTAGTCTCTGTTTTCAGCCAGGATCCATCTGACGTCAGCAATGACATCCCTAGGGCCACATCCTCTTTTAAATCCCACTTGAACTTCTGGCAATTGTCTGTAAATGTACTGGTCTAGACTTTTGCACAAGATCTTCAGCAATATTTTACTTGCTTGTGATATGTAAAACAGCCCTAAACCCTGCTCTGTCCTGTGCCAATCACACTGCCTCTGACACATCCATCCCAATTACCCCAGTCACTGAATCAATCCACCTCATAGAGGGTCTTTGTCGCCTGCACCATCCCTCCACCCTCCCAAACATGATGTTCCTCTCCAAGGACTGGTCTCTCCTTGCAACATGTCCAGAGTATGTCAGACAAAGCTTCAGAATCCTCACCTCCAAGGAGCAGTCCTGTTTCACCCTCTTCAGGACAAACCTGTTAGTTCTTTTAGCAGTCCATGGTATATTCAACACTCTTCTCCAGCACCACAACTCAAAGGCATTAATTATCTTTCCATCATCCCTAGTCATTGTCCAACTCTCTAATCCATAACACATAATTGCAAAGACTATGGCCTGGATCAGGCAAACATTCATCTCCAGCCTGACATTGTTGCTCTTCAGTACTCTGGCGAGATCTCTGAGAGCTGACTTTCCTAATGCAATTCATCTCTTGATTTTCTGGCTGCTAGTACCAAGAGTGTTGACTGTGGAGCCAAGCAAACTGAAGCTGTGAACAATCTCAATCTCTTCACCATCCATCCTGATGCTGCCAGTTGGTCCAGTGCCGAGAATCTTTGTTTTCCTGATACTGAGCTTCCATCCATATTAAAGGCTGCAGTTCTTGAACCTCTGCAGCAAGCGCTTCAGGTCCTCCTCAGTTTCAGCAAGCAGGGTTGTGCCATCTGCATAATGCAGATTGTTGATGAATTTTCCTCCAATCCTGATGCCACATTCCTCCTCGTACAGCTCATCATCCCAGATGATCTATTCTGCATACAGATTTAAATGGTATGGAGACAGAATACATCCCTGGCAAACACCTTTCCCAATTTTAAACCATGCAGTAGTTCCTTGCTCTGTTCAGACGATTGCATCTTGGTTCAATTATACGTTTCACATAAGCACAATCAAATGTTCTGGGATACCCATTCTTCTCAGAGTCAGCCACAATTTGTTGTGATTCACACAGTCAGGCCTTTGCATAGTCAATGAAGCACAGATAGACATTCCTCTGATATGTTCTGCTTTCTACCAAGATCCATCTGCTTTCTACCAAGATCCATCTAACATTAGCTGTAAAATCCCTAGTACCACGGGCTCTTCTGAACCCAGCCTGCATATCTGGCAGTTCCCTGTTGACATGTTGCTCCAGTCATTTTTGAAACATTTTCAGCGGAATCTTGCTTCCGTGTGATATTAATGATATTTTTAAATAATTTCTGCATTCTGTCCATTTTTCTTTTATACTGGTTTATTTACAAAGTTCATATACATTGTTTTTTACACCAACTTCTCACCCTACGCATCACATTGTCTGACCCTATGATTACTCCACTGCCCATCCTCACCCCTCTGCTCCTACACCCACCCTCGCGCCCCCACCTTGGATCCTCATACACCTTTTACTAGTTGTCTATTTCTACAATACTGGTCTTATACAGTATTTGTCTTTATGGGACTGAGTTACTACACTTAGCATAATGTTTTCCAGTCCCTCCCAAGTTAGGTAGTGATTTATAAAATCATTGCTCCTGCATGCTGTGTAATATTTCATTGTGTGAATGTACCATAATTTCCAATCCATTTGCTTGTGGTTGGACATTTGGGCTGTTTCATTGTTCTGTGATGGTGAATAATGCTGATATAAACATTGATGTACAAATCTCCATTTGTGTCTCAGCTCTTAATTTTCTGAGTATGTTCCAAGTTGGGTCATATGGAATTTCTATGTTCAGATTTTTGAGGAAACTCCAAAGTGCCTTCCACAGTGGTTATACCATTTTACAATTCCACAGTGTTTATGAGTTCTTATCTCTCCACATTGTCTCCAACATTTGTTATTTTCTGTCCTGTTAAACTTTGCCACTGCTACTGGGGTAAGAGGGTATCTCATTGTGGTTTTGATTTGCATCTCTCTTATTGTCAGTGATTTTGAACATTTCTTCTTGTGTCTGTTGGCCCTTCGAATATCTTCCTCTGTGAAAATTCTTTCCATGTCTTTTGCCCATTTTCTAATTGTATTATCAGTCTTTTTCTTGTGGAGGCCCTGTAGGATTCTGTAATCTTTTGCTATGAGACCCTTGTCTGAAATGTATTGCCAAATGTTTGTTCCCAGTCAGTGGATTTTCTTTTCACTCTGTTGAAAAATGGTTTTGATGCACATAGGGATTTATTCTTTAGAAGGTCCTAGTCATCAGTTTTATACTCTCCAGATAGTATATTTCTGGCTGTATTTGGCAGTCACTTTAAAACATAGACTAAGCAGTCTAAGCTTGATCCTGGTTTCTCTCTGATGAACTTTATGGTTTTGGGTTTTATCCACAGGTCTCTGATCCACCTTGACTTTTGTGTATGGTGTTAGATGTGGATCCTGTTTCAGCTTTCTGCAAGTAGCAGTCCAATTTTGTAAGCACTATTTGCTGAAGAGTTTGTCATTTGCATATTTGAAAGGTTTTATTTCCTTGTTGACCATAGATAGCTGGGTCCATTTCTGGGTTGTCACTTCTGTTCCATTGGTCTGTGTGCCTGTCATCTTATCAGTGACAGGCTGTTTTAGTTACTACTGCTGTGTAGTTGATTTTTATGTCAAGGAGTGTTAGGCCTGCCATTTCATTTTTTGTTTTTCAGAAGCACTTTGCTTATTCGGGGTCTCTTTCTTCTCCAAATAAACTTGACAATTTCCCTTTAGATCTCCTTGAAAACTGAATTTGGTATCTGTATTGGGATTGCATTGAACATATGCATTACTTTCAGTAGGATTGCCATTTTCACAGTATTGAGTCTTCTTATCAAAATCAATGAATAGGGAACATTTTCCCATTTATTTAGGTCATTTATTGTGTCTCACAAAAATGTTCTGCAGTTTTCTTTGCACAGATCTTTTGTGTCTCTAGTTAGAGTCACTCTCAAGTATCTCAATTTATGGTTGGCTATTATAAATGGCATTGCTCTCTTGGTTTCCTTCTTTGAGTTCTTTTAGTTACAGTAGAGGAGTCCCACTTATTTTTTTATACTGATCTTATATCCTGCCACTCTATTAAATTGGCCTACTGGTTCTAACAAGTGTTTCGGTTTTTTGTTGTTATTTGGTTTTGTTGTTGTTGTTGAGTCCTTGGGATTTTCAGTTTATACTATCACATCATCTGCATATATTGTTGTATGCTAGAGAGTCAGAGCCAAACCATTATTGACTGCTCAACGGGTTTTCAGAGGCAGTTAAACATGGAAGACAATTCTGCATATAGTAATAGTTTAACCATCTCTTTGCTGACCTGGAAGCCTTCTTTCTTTCACTTGTTGTATTGCTCTAGCAAGCATCTCCTGTACAACACTGAATAGAAGTGGTGACAGTGGGCATCCTTGTCTGATCCCTGTTTGCAAGGAAAGTGCTTTTAGTCTTTTTGTGCATATATACTTTTCACTATGTTGAGGAAATTCCTTCTATTCCAATTTTGCTGAGTGTCTTTATTGAGAAGGGGTGTTGGATTTTGTCAAATGTCTTTTCTGTATCAATTTTTAAGATCGTATTGTTCTTGTTCTTTGCTTTGTTAATGTGGTGAATTACATTGATTATTTTTGAGGGTTTTTTATGTTGATCCATTCTCGCATACCTGTTATGAATCCTACTTGGTCAGGATGAATTAATGTTTTATGTACTTTCGGATTCTACTGGCTAAGATTTTGTTAAGAATTTTTGCATCTATATTCACGAGAGATAATGGTCCATGGGTTGGTGTGGTGGTTTGTTTGTTGGTTTGGTTTGGT
>NW_006399814.1:3179078-3189067 GCF_000299155.1 Elephantulus edwardii | reverse complement strand
TAAAAGTCAAGAATGACTCCTTCTTTTTCTACTTTTAAAATATTTCAAGTATAATTGGTGATAGATCTTCTCTGAATGTTTTGTAAAATCTAGCAATGAAGCCATCTGGTTCAGGATTTTTCTTATGGGGAAGTCTTTTTATGATATGTTCAATTTCTTCTTTCCTCGCCCCCATGTTTGAAGGATTTTATTTGCAAATACATAACCAGAATGATATGTTAAACCATTTCAAGAATAAATTGAATAAGGCACACGTGGATAAAGTTAGAAAACACCCTGATGCCCAATGTGGACTACAGGATCAGGTGGTTCAAGATCTGGTGTGTCCAGGAGCAGCAAGAGGCCTGTTTGAAGACCTAGAGAGGAAGGGGTGAGTGGGGTGCGGTGATCTGGGGCCAGTTCAGTGCATTCAGGGTTCCTGGTCTGTGAGGAGGTCCTGGGCAGTACTTCTGGATATAGACTCCTCCACTGACGGTGGCCTCTGGGCCCAGTCCTTGGTGTAGGGCGTGCCTCTTGGTGGGGGTCTGGAAGGTAAACTCCTGAGCTTCTTCTTGAGATTGCTGAGGATGAGGGCATCCCTGACGGGTATGTGTTGTGCTGCATGGGGGATGAAGAGGCTGGCCTGATGTCCGGAGTGGGGGCCAGGGCTGGGCAGGGTCCTGGGCTGCGGTGGCGGTGGCCATGGTGTGAGACCTCCATGTGAGGCAGTTGGCCCTGGGGGCTGAGTGGACGTGGAGCCTTGGCAGAGGCCAGAGGACCAGGGGGCCCAGAGAGGTAGTGGGGCAGGAAGTTGCCCTGTGACCCCGTGTGGCACCCTGGGACGTTTGGACCTCCCTCCAGGCCCTGAGGCATGGGATGCTGGGTGTAGGGGTGTCTCATGGTTCAGCATGGGCCAGTCCTGCCCCTGATTCCACAGCTCGTAGCCCTCGGGCAGCAGGATGCACATGAAGGGCTCCTTGGAGAAGATGACCTTGGCCTGCCCACTTTGCTGTAATCCACCCAGTGAGGGCTGGCCAAGTTGATGGCCTCGGCACAGTTGGAGCTGTAACTGAAGCCTGTGTGATAGCTGTATAGGAAGGTGATCATGAATTCCAGGGTGATGTGCTGGACGGGGACTCCATGGTTTCTCCAGTTTCTTCTTTTGTGATGGGTCTGTTAAGGTGTTCTACATCTGTTCTTGTCAATCTGGGTAGGGGATGAGTTTCAAGATATTTGTCCATTTCCTCTAGGTTTTCAAATTTATCATAGTTTTTCATAGTATTCTGATATTATCAATTTAATGTCATTTGGTTCTGTTGTGATGTCACCTCTATTATTTCTTAATTGATATATCTGTGTCATCCCCATCCCCCCACTCCCCGTTAAGTTTGACTGTGGTTTGTCAATTTTGTTGATCCTTTTGAAAAAACAGCTCCTGGTCTTATTGATGGTTTCACTTGTTTTTCTTTCAGCTCTTGTCTTTATAATTTCCTTTAGGATTAGATTGTGGTTCTTTTTCCATTTGCTGAAGGTATTAAGTTAGATCATTGATTTTTTTCCTTCTTTCTTCCTTTTTTACATATGTGCCTATTGCTGTGAACTATTCCCTGAGAACTGCCTTAGCTGCATCTCAGAGATTTTGGTATGTTGTATTTTCATTTTAATTTGTTTCAAGGAACTTTTATTTTTCATTTCATTCTTTATTTCTTTATAACCCAATCATATTCTATTAGAGTTATTTAGTAATTTCCACATGGGTGGTTTTGTAAGCTATACCCTTGTGTGTTAATTTCTAGTTTTATGGCATCATTGGTCTGAGAAAATGTTTTGTATTATTTCAGTGTTTTTTAATTGTTGAGATTTGCTCTGTGTCCTAATATGTGATTGATTCTGGAGAATGTACCCTTTGCACTTGAGAAAAGAGTGAATTGCATTTTAATTGGGTGCAATACTCAACTAAATGGAGTTAATTGTATAGTTTAGATCTTCTGCATCTTTGTTAAATTTCTTTTCCATTGGCCTATTCTTTGGTGATAGTGATGTAAGAAGTCTCCTACCACTATTGTGGTGCTGTCCATTTCTTTCTTCAAGTCTGTTAACCATTATTTTATGTATTTTACAGGTCAATCATTTGGTGCATAGATGTTGACAAAGGTTATATCTTCTTGATCTATTGTGCCTTTAATCAGTATGTAATGCCCTTCCTAATGATTTATGATGGTTTTCCTTCTAAAATCTATTTTATCAGGGATTAGTATAGCTATTTCTGCTTTGTTGAGGTTGCCATTTTCTTCATATATTTTTCACCAGCCTTTGATTTTGAGTCTGTCTTTCTCTTCATTTTTTTAGATTTGTCTTTTCTAGGCAACATATTGATGGGCTTGTTTTTTCCCCTTCTGCTATTGTTTTTCTCTTCATTGGTGCATTTAGTCCATTCACATAAACTGTGATTATTGTCAGGCCAGGTTTTATCATTGCCATTTTGCTGTGTTTTTGTATTTTGTTTGTTTGTTTTTTTCTTTCTGTTGTTTCTGGTTACTATGGTCCATCCACGTTCCTTTGGCCTTTCCTTGTGAAGGATTTCACTAACAATTTCTTGTAATTTTGTCCTTGTTTGCACAAATTCCTTAAGTACCTTCTTTTCACACACACACACACCCCCAGCCAAAGGATTTATTTTTTCCTTTGTATTTGATGGAGAGTTTTGCTGGGTACAAGATCCTTGGCTGGCAATTGTTATCTTTCAACTTTCTGTATATGCCATCCCATTGTCTTCTGTTTTGCATAGTTTCTCCTAAGAAATCAGAATTTAATCTAATTGTAATTTGTAAGTGACCTTTGTTTTTCTAGTGCTGCTTTTAGTATTTTATTCTTAGCTTTTAATTTGAAGAATTTCACTATTCTATGTCTTGATAATTTTCTTTTTGAGGTCTAGTCTATTTGGTGTTCACTGTGCTTCTTGAATGTGGATTTCCCCGTTTTTCAAAACAGTCATTTTTTTCTTGATAATATTCTACTTTTGAAAGTACTTCTGTGATGGCAAATTCTTTTTGTTACACTGTATATTCCTTCAATCTTCTTTTTATGCTTCCTGCAACGTTCAGGATATTGCCCATGGAAACCTTCAATATTGCAACTCAGAGTTTGAATTTGTTCTTCAGCTCATTCAGCTTGAATAAGGCTACTGTGTTCTTCCCTTTTGGCTTTCTAATTCTAGCTCTTTGCATATTTAAACATTTCATTATTTGGTGTGTGTGTTTATACAATCTCCTCCCATTTGGTTGTTGTTGTTAGGTGCCTTCAATTATGGCTCATGGTGACCCTTCTATGAACTAAAGATCTGAACCATGTTCTATCCTGTGCCATCTTCACACTTCCTGACAAATAATAGCCCATTACAAAAGTCAGTGAGTCAATCCACCTGGTTGAGGGTCTTCCTCTCCTGCACTGTCTCTCCACCCTTCTGAGTATGATGTCCTTCTCTAAGGACCAGTCTCTCCTGGCCATGTACCCAAAGTATGTGAGACAGAGCATCAAAATCCTAGCTTCCAAGGAGAAACTTGGTTTCACTATCTCCAAGACAGACCTATTTGTTTTCTTGGCAGTCCATGGTATGTTCAAGACTCTTCTCCAACACCACAGTTCAAAGGCATCAATTCTTCTTCTGTCATCCTTAATCATTGTCTAGCTCTCTGACATATAGTAAATGTTTGCATGGCCTGGATTAGGTGCACTTTAGTCTCTAGACTGACATCATTGCTTTGCAGTACTCTGGAGAGATACCTGACAACATATTTTCCCAATTCAAGTCATCTTTTGATTTCCTGACTGCTGAGGCTAAGGGTGCTGATTGTGGAGCCGAGCAAGCTGAAATTGCTAACAACCTCAATCTCTTCTCCATCTATTGTGTTGCTAGCAATTGGCCCAGAGGTGAGAATCTTTGTCTTCTTGATGTTGCGCTTTAATCCATACTGAAGACTTCAGTCCTTAAACTTCTGCAGCAAGTGCTTCAGGTCCTCTTCAGTTTCAGCAAGTAAGGTTGTGCCATCTGTATAACATAGGTTGTTGATGAGTCTTCCTCCAAACATGATGCCACATTCCTCCTCATAAAGCCCTCCTTCCTGAATGATCTCTTCTGCATATAGATTGAAAAGGTATGGAGACAGGATGCATCTCTGATGCACTCCTTTCCTGATTTTGAACCATGCAGTGTTTCCCTGCTCTGTTCTGAGGACTGCTTCCTAGTCCAAGTATAGGTTTCACATAAGCACAATCAAGGGTTCTGGGATTCCTATTTTCCTCAAGGTCAGCCTTAATTTGTTGTGATCCACACAGTCAAATGTCTTTGCATAGTCAATTAAACACAGATAGATATTCTTCTGGTATTCTTTGCTTTCTATCAAGATCCATTGGCAATAATGTCTTTAGTGCCATGACCTCTTCTAAACCCAGCTTATACTTCTGGTAGTTTTCTACCAATGTACTATTCTAGTCATTTCAGGATAATCTTCAGTAGGATTTCACTACTAAGTGATATTATTCTATTCTATTCTATTCTATTCTATTTATTATATCAGGTCATGTCATGTCATGTTATTCTATTCTATTGTATTCTATTCTATTCTCTATTCTATTCTATTCTATTCTATTCTATTCTATTCTATTCTATTCTATATTCTATTCTATTCTATTCTATTCTATTCTATTCTATTCTATTCTATTCTATTCTATTCTATTCTAAACTAGTTTTTGACCCAATGAGAGGGAGCCACATCCTAGAGAATTTTACTTACAAAAATAACCGTTACAATGAGTGAAGCTCATAAAAGTAACTATCACAGAGGGTGAACTTCAAAATATGAGTGTACCAGAATCCTCAGATGAATATACAATATACATGGATGTAAATGAACCAGAGGGGCCAGGACAAATATAAAATATGTCTCTGGAAAGAAGTTTCACAGAGGAATATATTTAAATAGCCAACAGACACATCAAGAAATGCTCAATATCACTGGCAATAAGAGAGAAGCAAATCATAACCACAATGAGGTACCATCTCACTCCAATAACAGCAGCAAAGTTTAACAGGGCAGCAAGTACTAGATGTTGGAGAGGATGTGGCGAGAAAGGAACTCTTACACATTGTTGGTGGGATTATAAAAAGGTACAACCATGCTGGAAGGCAGTTTGGTGCTTCCTCAAAAAGATGAACATAGAAATTCCATACGACCCAGCTCTTCCACTACTTGGAATATACCCTGAGAAAATGAGAACGGATTCACAAATGTACTTGTACTCTGATGTTCATAGCAGCACTATTCACCATTGTAAGAACATGGAAACAGCCCAGATGTCCAAACAATCTAATGGATTGAGAAATTATGGTACACTTATGCAATGGGATATGTGGAATGCAGGAACAATGACTGTAAATTATTACCTAGCTTGGGAGTGACTGGAGGGCATTATGTTGAATAAACTGATTCAGTCCCACAAGGACAAATACTGTATAAAACCATTATTTCAGAATTAGTATGTGATCCAAGGTGGGGGGGGCGTGGAGGCAGAGTGATAAGGATGTGTGGGTGGTGGGGGTGGATTAATCATGGGGTTGTACAATTTAATGGATGGCAGGGGTAAGGGAAATTGGAAGAATCTGGTCTGAAAATCCATGTATTCAAATTTTGTAAATAAACTAGTATAATAACTTTAAAAGGTATGTCTGGAATTCAAATCTGCACACACAAAGTTCAAACAGACAGAAACTAATACATACGTATGCACTCACACCCATGCACGATACATGAGTACACACATGTACACAGACACAGCACATCACACGTGTACACACATGGACACAGGGTGGGCATCAGCTCTGCTCACCTCACTCTAAGCAGGTCATACGGTGAGAGTGAAGGCAAAGTACCCACCAAGAGAGACAAAGCCCATCCACTTTCAGAAAAATCTATTTCAGAGGTCAGCACCATTATTCACAATTTCTGCCTTCCACTAGAGTTTTCTAGACAGAGAGATAAAAGCTGGAGGGGATGGTATGAGAAGCATATATACACATTTGAGCTAGCTAAAACTTCAGTTATTTCTAGATACCATCAACTCTACTGCGACTCATGGTGACCCTCTGAACAAGGTCTTGGAAGCTTGCTCCATCCTCATCACCTCTGCCTTGCTCAAGTTCATTGTCCTGGTCACTGCGTCAGTCCATTTCACTGAGGGTCTTCCTCGCTTTTACTAATCCTCTCCTTTCCTAAGCCTTATTCCCCCAAGGCCTAGCTAGCTAATATATATCCAATTAATACAAATTCTTGAATGAATGATTTAATAAGTAAGAATGTAATCAGATATGGTAATTTTCAAAATGGCAGCTGTAGATGTGAAAAGTATAATATTACAAAAGGAAATGGAAATTTGGCTGAGTGAACCAAACAGCAGATGAGAGAGGGCAGAAAGGAGAATCACACATATACATATGAAGGCAGATAAAGCAAAAATACACAATTTGAAAATCAGACAGGAAAATGGTGGGCAGCAATTACAGAAGCTTCCCAGACCGTTGGGACAATATTGCATCGTCCAGCACAAGCACTTACTGTTGCCTTGTGCCGTCATGTAGGAACCAATTCATTACTCACCCCCCAGGAGGTTTTCCAAGGCAGCAGGTTGCACGGGAAGGGATTCGGCACCTGTCTTTCTTGGAGAAGCTGGTAGATTTGAACCATGTGCTTTTCGCCTGAAAGTGCAATTATTTACCCACTAGGCCACCAGAGTACCCACACGTAAGTATTAAAGCTCTAGAATGAGAAAACAACAGATAAGATATAGAAAAAAATACTTATAGTATTGATGATCAAATCTTTCCAAATTGATTAAAAGCCTTGACATACAGATTCATAAAGTTCAACAACCCAAAGTAAGACCAACACAAGAAAGTAGAGCCAAGGACATCACAGTCAAAAATCTATAAGACCAAAAAAAAAAAAAAAAGAAATGAAATTGTTGGAAATAGCAAGAGAACAAGAACTTATTTCCTAGAATGAAAACCGCTGGGCTGGGTGTTCTTTGCTCACCGCACTCACTTCCTTTTGCTCAAGTTCTGTCTTGTCCTCTCAGCTACCTCTTCTGTCATCCAGTCCCTCCCCCCCCCCACCCAGTAGCAGAAGCGTCAATGGGTACAGCTGACAACAGATTTTAACATTGTACATGCACACTATCCAAATCAGGTAATGCTCTATTCACAGAACAAACCATGGGTATCAAACAAGGTAGACTTCGCTTTGTGTGGTTGTTACTGTTGCTAGGTCCTATGGCGTTGATTCTGACTCAGAGTGACTTCATAAGGCAGAGTAGACTTGCCCCACAGAGTCTGCTAAGCTGTGGTGAATTGGAGCACATCTCCAGGTCTTCCTTCTGTAGAGTAAATGGGTGGATTTGAACCACCAACTTTTTGATAATCAGTCAAGCATTTAACAGTGTGTGTTGCCAGGATGCTCTCTCTTCCTCTTTCCCCCGTTATCCTCTTACTTACTCTCAATCTAATCTACGTATATACACAAATTACGAAAGATTAACCCAGAAAGACTATATGACAAAGCAAGTACTAAAAAATTTCAGAGAACAAAAATGATACAGTATTTTTTCTGACCATGATAGAACCAAATCCAAAATCAATGAGAGAAAGAAGACTGGGAAGTTCTCAAATATTTGTTAATAGCATTGAAACAACCCAAGGGTTAAGAAAGAGAAGAAAATAAAACAATATTTTATTTGAATAATAAGCCAAAAAATAAAAACCCCACTGCAGTCTAGCTGAGTCCAACTCCCACTGACCCTCCATCAGGTTTCTGGTGTCTACGCTTTACCAGAGGAGATGCTGAGTAATAACAGCAGAATGTACTCAAATGTGTGCACTTTGCTAATGCAATGCTCAGAAAGCACGAACAGTTTTGAAAGCTTATGGTGGGTGTGGGAAAGGAATGCCTTCGGTGATACAAGCATGCACCTGAGATGTTACAGGAGAAGAGCAGAACCCAGCCAGGATCAGGGTCAGGAAGGCAGCAGTAAGCTGAGAGAGATCGTCAGTGAGACAGAAAATGAACAAACAGCAGAGGGTGCCAAGGAAATCAAAACACAGTTTTAAAAATGGCTTTATTGAGGTGTAACTGGCATGCAATTAACCGTACATATTTAAATTGTACCATTTGATGAGTTTTGACACTTGTAGAAACCCCTGCAATTATCACCAGATTAAGATAATGAACATATCCATCACCCCGAGCGTTTCCCCAGCTTCTTCTCTCTGCCCTTGTCCCCAGACAGCTACCCATCTCCTTTCTGTCACTAGGCATTACTTCATGTGTTCTGATATTTCAGAAAAGGAGTAATGAGATGCATCCACATTTTTGCCTCCACGGTTTACTCCTTTGTATTGCTCTGTGTGTGGAGCCATAGTGTGATAGGTTTTCATTTTCATTTCCTGGAAACCTGATGCTGTCGAGCATCGTTTTCGTGACTTTTTAATCATCAGTCCGTCCTCCTCCACCGCGTGCCCATTTTCTAAGCTCTACCCCATTTGTTCAAATAGAACTGTTGGTTTGCTTCATATTTGAGTATTGAGTGTGCTTTGTATATCTGGATATAAAATATTTACCAGACGTGTGTCGTTCCAGTCTATGTCTTGTCATTTAGTAACTTTAACAGCGTTCTTGAAAAAGGCAGAGGCTTTTCATTTCAAGGAAGTCAAATGTATCAACTGGTTTTTATTAATGTGTGTTCTTATGTTCTGGCTGTTTTAAGTGCCATCGAGTGTGACTGATAGGGACCCTGTGAACAACAGATCTGACCCCATCCCGTGCCGTCCTCACCACTGCACATACACTTGAACCCTTGATGCAGCCGCTGCATGTCAGCCCATCTTGTTGGGGGTCTTCCTTCCACGCTCTGACCCTCCACCTCTCCCAGCACGATGTCCTTTTCCAAGGACTGACCCCTCCTAATAACAACATTCCCCAAAGTATGTGGGATGAAGCTTCCTTGCCTCTGAGGAGCACTCTGGCTGCGGTTTCTCCAAGATACAGCTGTTCTTTTGACGGTCCTTGGGATATTCATTACTCCAACACACCAGCTCTTCCATCACCCTTATTCATTGTCCAGCACTCACAGACATAGCAGGAGGAGATTGAAAAGCCCATGGCCGGAATCACACGCGCTGAAATCCTGAAGCTGACTTTTTTGCCCTTCAGTACTTTGAAGGTGTCCCTGAGCAGGGCACATTCCCAATGCCATATGTCTTTTGATTCCTTTATTGCTGGTATTGATAGTGTTCATTGTGGATCCAGGTAAGATGGAATCACTGGCAACTTCAATCGTTTCTCCATCTGTTAGGATGTTGTCTATTGGTCCATTATTGGTGAGGAATTTTTTGTCTTTTCGATGTTGAGCTTCAATCCATGTGGAAGACTACAGTCCTTGACCTTCTGCAGCAAGTGCTTCAAGTCCTCCTCACTTTCAGCAAGTAAGGTTGTGTCATCTGCATAATGCAAATTGTTGATGAGTGTTCCTCCTATCCTGATACCACATTCTTTCTCATAAAGTTCAGCTTCTCAAATTATTTGTTCAGCATGCAGATCAAACAGGTATGAAGAAAGATACAACCCTGATAATAATTTGCTTTATTCCAAGGTCACAGAGGTAATCTACTATGATATCTTCTAGAATTCTTACAGTTTCAGGTTTGACACATAGGTCTTTGATCCACCCTGAGCTATTCTTGGTAAGTGGTGAGAAGTATGTGTGTATGGGTCTGATTAGAAAGCTTGGTGGTGTAGTGTGTAACCTCTCAGGAATCTGACCATAAGGTTGACAGTTTGATCCACCAGATGTCCTGAAGGAGAAAGATGGGCAGTTTCTTCCTGTAAAGATGTGCAGCCTCAGAAACCTGGTCAAAGTGTCATGGACAACTCAATAGAGTCAAAGTGTCATAGACAACTCAA
>NW_006399814.1:3171713-3178735 GCF_000299155.1 Elephantulus edwardii | reverse complement strand
TCATGGACAACTCAATAGAGTCAAAGTATCATAGACAACTCAATAGAGTCAAAGTGTCATAGACAACTCAACGACAATTGCTCCAGGACTGGGTCTTGAGAGGACTTTTTTCTGTACAAACAGCCTTTGCATCATTTTTGAAAACATACTTTTACATGTGAATCTATTTCTATTTTCTGTCCCATTGATCCGTTGGTCTGTCTGGAAGGCCCACAACATGTTGCCTCCTGCAGCTTTATAATAAATATTGATAACAGGAAGCGAATCCTCAAATTTGTCTCTTGCATGGTGTGCTTTGTAGCTCTGTATTAATTATAGAGTTACTCTATCAATTTTTCCAAATATACACATGCCTGTTGTAATTTTTGTTGTGATTTCACTGACTATGGGTCAATTTCTTAGAGACTGACATTTTAAAAATATTGACTCCTCTGAAAACTGAATGAGATATATCCCCTCATTGATTTAGTTCTTTGGGCTCTTTCATAATGTTTTGTGTTTTTCAGTATACAGGTCTTCTGCATGTTCTGTTAATTACGTGGACTTGTAATTTTTATGTATCTTCTTCTGTCTTATCTTTTTTGATAGAATGCTCTGCAAATGTCTCAGGAAAGCTTATCCTTTACTCTCCCACACTTGGTTTAAGGTCTATTTTCAGAGCAAGATAGGAATTTGGTAATTGTCCAAAATCTTCTCCTAGGTATCTAATAGAAAACAAAAAACATAGACCTAAGAACAGGAAATGAAAACAAATCCCAAAGAAGTCTCTATTAAGTTTCATACAGCAGAATTGATATGCATTTTCTTTAGACAACTTAAAGTGGTAAAGACTCATCTTCCTATGTAATAATTGCTTTGACAGCCTAGGGGGTAAGCAGCTGTGCTGCCAACTCAAAGGCTGGTGGTTCAAATCCACCATCTACTCCAAAGGAGAAAGATGGGCAATGTCTTCACCGTTGACACCTCTGTGCAGGGTCAGCTCTGAGTCCATTCCAACTTGGCATCAATGGGTTAGTTGAGTTAGCGTTTTCTTCTGAGAAATATTTAACCATTAACTCATTTATTGTAAATACTGCACAGAAATGAATATTACATTTTTCAAATAATTCTGATAATTTATAGTTTTCTAAAATGCCATATAAATTTCAAAGCATGTAAAATTTGATGACAAGTTTTATTTTATAGCTTGTGTTGTACTTGTAGTTGTTGTTGTTAAGTGCCATGGAGTCACAGGTGACTCATAGCAACCCTATGAAGGAGAGTCCTCAACGCTTGGGTGTCTCTCATCCTCTCTCCAGGTTCATAGGGTTCTGGAGGCAAGCTATTACAAAAGTGGATGCCACTCCTCCTTCCAAGCTTGTTTTAATCGGGGAGCTCCACCCCACTCTCTGTCTGCATTGGGTAACCAGCCATTAATGCATTTGACACGTCAGTGTCACAATTGTCAGCCTCACAGCAACCACAAGTGACCGCTGTACAGCCCTAGAGGAATGTCTGAACAAAAACAATGAGAGACAGGCCTGAGGGCTCCGAATTAAAAGTCACCCACCTTCGGCTTGGTAGCACCGCCTTCTGTCCACTGGGCCAGCTGATATCTCTCTCCATGTTGATGTTACTGTTGTTAAGTGCTGTTGAGTCGCAGGGGACTCATAGCGACCCTATGAAGGAGAGTTCTCAATGCGTGGGTGTCTCTCATCCTCTCTCCAGGTTCAGAGCTTGTAGCAATGTAAATCTTTTTCATTATAATGTAGATTAAACTCATTGTCATGGAGGCAGAAGCAATGCATAGCTCTCCCTTTGCTGAAATTGTGTGTTTGTTGGCTTTTTTACTGCTACAACAGTTTTATAGTTTTTTGGTTTTTAAATTAGTGAATATTTTCAAAGAGATTAGTGTCACTCATTCATGCACTTTCTACCCTTCCTCCCTGCACCCAATTCCCTTGTAAGGCTGTTAGTTGTCAGCGCATGGTTTCTAACCGTCCAGTCTTTCAGATGATCCACTCATTCCAGTGAGCTCCTCATTATCTATCCATTATTTTCCTACTCTCCATCCACACCTCTGAGTTTTTAAGGCTGTGCAATCACACAGGAAGGAGATTGCCTATCTTTGTAACATGGACTCGAAGTCCCAGAGAGACTTGTCCTTTGAATAAGCAGTACGACTTTCTATGGACTGTAACTCAACTCAGCTCATTGTTGTCAAGTCAGAGCCAACTCATAGCTGACGCTCCAGCAGGTTGTAAGAGGCAATAAATCACATGGAAGGAGATTGTCCCCCAGCTTTCTTACTTGAATCAGCTGGTGCATTTTCACTGCCTTTGGGTTGGCTTCACAATTCTTTACCCAACAGACACCAGAGATGTCTATGGACTGTGCACCAAAAAGTGTTAAAAATCAACAATGACAGGATTAGGTGTACCCGAGCCGAGTCATGGTATTTTCATTTCTTTAACATACATCTGAAAGTTAGACAATGAACAAGAAAGACCAAAGAACAATCAGGGTCTTTGAAATGTGGTGAAGAATATTGACTGTCCCATGAACTGTCAAAGAAAGAACAAATCTGTCTTGGGGAAAAGCACAACCAGAGTGTCCTTAAAGACAAGGATGATGGAACTTTCTCTCACATGCTTTACATAGACTGTCAGGAGATTCTGGAAAAATGCTTTGTAGATGGAAAATATAGGGTCAGGGAAAGAGAGGAAGATCCTTAGGAAGATGTGCTGGCACGGTGACTTCACCAACGGACGGGCGCTGTGGAGATGGTGAGGAGGGCACAGGGTAGGACGAGCTTGTGAGCCGGCGTTGATAAGGTCTCCCTGTGAGTCACAGCTGAGTGGACAGCACCCAAGAATAAAGACAACAACGTAGATTTGTGCTGTTTTCTTGAACAAAAAAGAAAAGGTGTCTTCTTCTTTAGAAGAAACCATTTTGAAAGAGTTGTCTTTTCTTTCTATCTTTGTTAACTGCTTATTTTCCTTGTTAATTGTCCAATTTGTTCTACTTTATTTTTTTATTTTCAAAGCTTTATTGTTTTGCCTAAATTATCTTACTCCGTTAACACCATAGTGTTCTACTTTCTTTTAATATATTCTGCAGTTCACCTTTTTAGGATAAGCAATGAACTCATTAATACTGAAGATTTATTTTATTTCAATACAACTATTTAAAGTGCTCTATTCCCTTTAAAGAATGACTTTTGTTACCTACTACTCTTCCATATTTTTTCTCTGTTTAAAACTTTATTGATGTAAGCTAATATACTATAAACTGAAATTTCCTAAATTATGGCTGTATATACTTATAAAGTCACCACTACTATCAATCTTACATATTTCCTTCACCAAGGAAATTTTCTACAGTCTTTTTGATAGACTCTTCTCTCAAGTTCTTTCCAAGAACCCTGACATTCTTTCTCTGTTAGACTAAACCACATTTTTGGAGTTTAATTTCAGTGAGAGTCTATGTTGTTGTTTCTTTTCCCTCAGCAGAATGATTTTAAGGTTCATCGTTGTTCTTGCCTCTCTAAGTTTTTGTATTTGCAATAGTTTTCTGTTGTAAGAATATCCTAAATTTTCTTGATCCTCTTACTTATCAATGAACAGTTGAGTAATTTAGAAAGTCTACTAGGGAGGATAGAAGGAGAGTTGACGCCTTTGAGCTGTGGTGCTGGAGAAGAGTGTTGAATATACCGTGGACTGCTAGGAGAACAAACAGGTTTGTCCTGGAGAGGGTGAAGCTGGGCTGCTCCTCGGAGGCAAGGATCCTGAGGCTTCATGTGACGTATTTTGGACATGTTGCAAGGAGTGACCAGTCCTTGGAGAAGGACATCATATTTGGGAGAGTGGAGGGACAGCACAGGAGAGGAAGACCATCGATGAGATGGATCAGTTCAGTGACTGGGGTTGTGAAGTAGGTGTGTCAGAGACAATGAGGTCGGCACAGGATAAAGCAAGGTTTAGGGCTCTTGTACATAGGGTAGCTATGAGTTGCAAATGACTCAATGACACACAATAACAACAACAATGTTATTACTACCACATTCCTTGAAGGAATAACACCGGTGAAGCACTAAATGATGAAGCTCAAAAACCATAGAAAGGCAACACACACTAAGTGTTTCACGAGATATTATAATTCCTTATGTTACTTAACTGAAGGGAGCTCTGGTGGCCTAGTGACAGGAAGTTACACTGCAATCTTGAAGGTATGCAGTTCAGTTTCCTCCTATGTGATTAACTGCCTATGAAAACCCACTGGAGGGTCAACTATGGGTTGGTTCTGACTCCCACTTGACAGCACACAACAATTACAATGAATCAATCATAATTAGTATTGATCCAACAGAATCAAGAAAGGTGGTCCAACAAAATGTGGGTATTATCAAACAATATCATTATTATCCTTGGAGAGGGACATCATGCTTGGGAGGGTGGAGGGACGGTGCAGGAGCGGAAGACCCTCTATGAGGTGGACTGATTCAGTGACTGGAGTAATTGGGATGGATGTGTCAGAGGCAGTGCGATTGGCACAGGATAGAGCAGGGTTTAGGGCTGTTTTACATATCACACGCAAGTAAAATATTGCTGAAGATCATGTGCAAAAGTCTAGACCAGTACATTTACAGACAATTGCCAGAAGTTCAAGTGGGATTTAAAAGAGGATGTGGCACTAGGGATGTCACTGCTGACGTCAGATGGATCCTGGCTGAAAACAGAGACTACTAAAGGCATGTCTACTTGTCTTTTATTGACTGTGCAAAGGCAGTTGACTGTGTGGATAGTGGTTAACATTAAGAAGAATGGGAATCCTAGAACACTCAATTATGCTCAAATGAAACCTATTCTTAGACCAAGAAGCTGCTGACTGAATGGAGCAAGAGAACACTGGAGCGTTTAAAATCAAAAAATGTGTGAGTCGGGGTTATATTCTTTCTCCATAGCTATTCAATCTGGACGCCAAGCAAATCATTTGAGAAGCTGGACTCTGTGAAGAAGAAAGTGGCTCAGGATAAGAGGAAGATTCATCAATAACCTTCATTAGCAGATAACACAAACTTGTTTGCTGAAAGGAAGGAGAACTTGAATTGTTTGCTATAGAATAACAGCCTTAAATATGGATTACAAATCAAGGTCAAGAAAATAAAATTCCTCACCACTGAGCTGATACGCAGCCTCATGATAGACAGAGAGAAGGAGGAAGGTGTCAACCTTTATCTTTCTTGGATCCACAGCTAACACACCTGGTACCAGCAGTAAAGAGATCAAGAGACATAAAGCACTGGAGAGGTCCACTGTTAGGGACCTCTCCAAATTACTGAGAAGTAGTGATGTCGGTTTGAAGACTAAGGTGCACCTCAGTCAGTCCACGGTACTTTTTCAATCACTTGCTTTGCACCTGAGTGTTGGGCAATGAATAAAGGTGGCAGAAGAAGAATTGATGTCTTGAAACTGTGGTGTTGAAGAAGAGTATGGAATAGTTCGATGGACTGCCAAAAAACCCCAAACGGGTATATCTTGGGGAAAATGCAGCCACTGTGATCTTTGGAGGTAAGGATAGTGAAACTTCATCTCACATATGTTGCTAAGTGAAGCTATTCCTTAGAAAGGGATATTTTGCTTAGAAGGGTAGGGAGTCGGTGGAAGCGATGGAAACCCCCAATGAGATACATTGACATGATGACAGTGGCAACGGGCTCTCGTGTATCCGACATGGAAAACGACACAGAATCAACATCTGCTGATTGGACAGCACCTAACAACAACAACAACAACAGCAATTACTGTTGTAAAACAATATATATGAATCCCTGAATGTAAATCATAATGTACTTTGTCTTAAGCTTTAATGAAAAAAAATTAACAACAAAAGGAAAAAGTAACTCTTGCTTTCAGTATGAATTACACCTTAGTGTACAGGAAACAGAAATTCTCACAATTTGATCAACAAATATTACGATAAATGGAGAAAAGGTAAAAGTTTTCAGGGTTTCGTTTACTTGTATAACAAATGAAAGCCCATGAAAGCAGCAGTTAAATCAAATGATGTATTGCGATGGGTAAATCTGCTTCTCAGGACTTCTTCAAAGGGCTAAAGAACAAGCATATCACTTCCCCCTACCTTCTTCTATAATTTTTACTTATTTTTTTTAAAATTGATTTTAATGAAAGTTTACAGAGATTTGGGATTTACATTCATTCATTGTTGCACTTTTCTCCCTGCCCATCCCTCCTCCCATTCACTTCTCTTTTTGAAAAGTAAAAAGAAAAAAATTCTTTCATTGTTATTCAATACCTCCCCCCAAGTCCACTCCACTATGCTACCTTCACTCTGGACTCCTGTCATAACAATAATATCTAATCCTATGTCTCTTTTAAACAGCTTTCTCCCTCATCTGTTTCAATGCAGTATACATTATTTAGCCCCTCTTTCTCAGTCTCCCCCCAATCCCTATGTCAGTCCTCTTTTATAACAGTGGTATTATGCCATCTTAGTCTTTTAATGACTGAGATATTTCACTCAGCATAATGTCCTTCAAGGCTACCCATTTTGTGTAATATTTCATGAGTTCCTTGTTTTTCAATGCTGCATAATATTCCGTTGTGTGAATATACCAGAAATTTTATATTTACTTGTTTGTTGAAGGGCACTTGGGTTGTTTTCAACTCTTTGCTATTGTGAACAAAGCTGAAGTAAACATAGGTGTGCATGTATCTGTTTGGGTGGCAGTTATGGTTTCTTTAGGATATATATATTCCCAGTAGTGGAATTGCTGGGTCAAATGGTATTTCTATTTCCAAGTTTTTGAAAAAAGGCCATATAGCCTTCCATAGTGGTTGCACCATTTTACACTCCCACCAACAGTGAATAAGGGTTCCAGTTTCTCCACAATCTCACCAGCATTTGTTGTTTGCTGTTCTGTTAAATTTTGCTTTTCTTATTGGGGTGAGATGATATCTCATAGTTATTTTTATTTGCATCTCTCTTAGAGCTAGGGATTTTGAACATTTCTTCATGTGTTT
>NW_006399814.1:3164002-3171228 GCF_000299155.1 Elephantulus edwardii | reverse complement strand
TAGCCAGAGTGATACTAAGAAGCATATCTCAGATATTTTGGGCATGTTACTAGGAGGGACTAGTCATGCCTGGAAAAATAGGTCAACAAAAGAAGAGGAAAATTTCAAGCTGTTGATTTGACACAGTGGCTACAACAGGAGACTTAAGAGCAGCTGGGATTTTGAGGATGGTCCGATATCAAGCAGATGTTTGTTCTGAATTTTTTGATGGATTATTATGGGTTGCCTTCCTGATATACCTAACCACTACATCAAAGGTAGTATGGGAATCTTTGCCCACTACAAAAGTCTAAATGTACATTCCTATAGTTTTCTGATAAGTGACCTCAAAGATTACGGAAGAGAGAGTTGTTAACAATGTCAGCTTGCTCCACAATCCACACTCTTGGCACCAGCAATTAGAAAATTAAAAAAAGAATTACATTGGGAAGTCTGCTGTCAGGAACCTCTTTAGCGTTCTGGAGAACAATGATGTCAGTCTAGAGACTAAGGTGTGCCTAATCCAGGCCATGGTCTTTGCAATTACTTGCTATATATCAGAGAACTGGACAATGACTAAGGATGACAGAAGAAGAATCGATGCCTTTGAGTTGTGGTGCTGGAGAAGAGTATTGAAATACTACAGACAGCTGAGAGAACTAACAGGTCTGTGTTGGTGAGGGCGAAAGCAAATTTCTCCTTGGAGGCAAGGATTTTGAAGCTCTGTCTCATATATTTTGGGCATGTGGTCCTTGGAGAAGGACATCATGCTTGGAAGGGTGGAGGGACAGTACAGGAGAGAAAGACCTTGGATGAGGTAGGTTGACATGATAACTGGGGTCATGGGATGAGGTGTGTCACAGTTGCTGGGACTGGCTGAGGATAGGGCAGAGATCAGAGCTGTACACAGTGTTGCTTTGAGGCTCAGGCAATTTGACCGTACATAACAACATGTAACCCTTCCTTTGAGCATGAGTTGGATGGACAGTCCTTGAATTCTATTATGCATGAGTTTACTGTGACCTCTACTTGAAGGACTACTTGAAAACATCTGACAACAACTTTATGTGTACTAATAATGTTTTGTTTTCTTCTTCAAGGTCTTTTACATCTGATGTTTTATCTCCTATTGTTATTATGTACAACAACCTCTAATTTGAATGCTAAGTTGGTCGAGACAATAAAAATACTCCTGTCAACTTTTAATTCCGTTTTATGGTTCTGTTTTCTTTTTCTTGTCTTACTCCTTTGAATAAGAGTACCCTTGACTTGTTTTCAGATTTCAAAGAGAACGACTATAGCTTTGCTACTGAAGTATAATGTTTGTCATCAATATTTAAGGGCAATCTATGTTGAATTAAGGAAGTTTTCTTCAAGAAAAAAAAATCTTAAAGCTCTTAAGAAGAATGGAGTTAATTCCCCCCCCACATGCTCTTTCCTGTATGTAGTCTATTAATTATATAGTTTATATGTGAGATTATAGAATCCAGTGTTAATATATTCTTTTTTTATTTTTCTTTTACTCTTCAGAAAATCCAATTTGGTTATGAGTAGTTTTTACTGCATTTTTGTCTTAATATTTTGATTCTTTAAAAAAAATCTATGTTCATTTTTTTAGCTTTTTTGTGAAAATGTAAGAGACCTCAGGTAAACAAAGCACTACCGAAGAAAAAAACAAAACCAAAGCAGGAGATCACACTAGCAAATCCTAACCCACAACCCACAGCCACTACAATTAAAATAGTCCAGTCCTCGTACAAAGATAGAGGTGTAGACTACGAGCAGAGCTGCAAAACATCCACCTATGGACAGAGATCATGAAGATGAAAGATAGAGCCAGGTTCAGATCTGCTGTTCACAGGGTCGCTATGCATCGCAGCTAACTAATGATATCGAACAAACGCGGACCTCTAATACTGGTGGCCTAGTGGCAAGAAGCTATGCTTCAATCCCAAAGGTACATCGTTCCAATCCACTCAATGCTTCACCGGAGAAGGACGGGTATTCTGCGCGATTAACAGCCTCTGAAAACCTGCCAGAGGGTCAGCTATGAATCAGTTCCGACTGTACAGTACGCAGTAACAACAACACGAATTTGCTGCGGAAGGTCAAGGACTGCAGTCTTCACTGTGAATTGAAGCTCAACATCAAGAAGACAAAGATTCTCACCACTGGGCCAACTGGCAGCACCATGAGAAGAAGAGGTTGAGGTTGTTAACAATTTCTGCTTGCTCGGCTCCACAGTCAACCCTCTTGGCACCAGCAATCAGGAAACCAAAGGACAAATTACTTTGAGAAAATCCGTTGTCAAGGACCTCCAGAGTACTGAAGAACAATGATGTCAGTCTAGAGACTACGTTGCCCTTGATCCAGGCCGTGATCTTCATAACTGCTTGTTATGCATCAGAGAGCTGATTAATGACTAAGGATGACAGAAGAACTGATGCCTTTGAGTTTTGGTTCGGGAGAAGAGGATTGAGGATCTACCATGGACTGCCAAGAGAATAAGCAGGTCTGTTCTGTAGAGGGGGAAGTTGGGTTCTCCTTGGAGATAGGCGTTATGAAGCTCCGGCATGTTACTAGGAGGTGCTCGTCCTTGGAAAGAGACATTGTGCTTGGAAAAGTTGAGGGTTGGTGAAAAAGAAGACCCTCAACCAGGTGGATTGACACAGTGACTGCTGCACAGGGATCTGGAGTGTCTCGCAGTATGAGGATGACCCAGGAAAGGACAGGCTTCAGATTTATTGTTCGTGGAGTTGCTATGGGTCATATTAGACTCAATGACACCTAACAACAACTAACAAATTGATGTTCTGTTTTATAATCTGCTCCTGGCCTGATTTTAACTACTGATTTTGAACCAATCTGATTTCTATGTACAGTCCTTCAGGTGAAGTCCATGTGTAACGTTGGTATTTTATATTTTTATAGATTTTTAAAATGTTTTAAATTTATTTATTGTTGTACATTGTCTCCTCCTCCTCCGCAAAGCACCCCTTGTTCCAGATTGTTCTCATGCATGTAATGCATAATCATATATGCCTTTCAAATAGTTCTTCCCTTCTGTTCTAAGGCAGTTTTCATTATCTATCCAGTCTACCATCCCCTCCTCAGTTCCCCCATGTCTGTCCTATTTTATAACTGTGGTATTATGCGGTATTTAACCTTTTGTGACTGAGATATTAGCCTAATGTTCTCAAGGCCCCCCCATATTGTGTAATGTTTTACTACTTCATTGTTTTTCAATGCTCTGTAGTATTTCATTGTGTGGATGTACCATAGTTTTTCTACTCAATTGTTTATTATTGGACACTTGAATTCTTTCCATCTATTTGCTATTTTGAATAATACAACAATAATCATAGTTGTGAATACATATATTTGAGTTATGGATCTGGTTTCTTTAGGGTATATTCCCAGCAGTGGAATTGCTGGGTCAAATGGTATTTCTATTTAGTGGTTGTATCATTTTACACTCTCACCAGCATTGAATAAGAATTCCTATCTCTCCACAATCTTACAGCATTTGTTGTCTTCTGCCCTGTTGAACTTTGCTATGGTAGCTGGGGTGAGATGGTATCTCGTAATTGTTTTGATTTGTATCTTTTTGAGAGCTAGGCATTTGAAAGATTTCTTCATGTGTTTGTTTGTTTGAATGTCCTCTTTGGTGAAGTATCTATTCATATCCTGTGCTTATTTTGTGATTGGGTTGTTCAACATTTTATTGTTGAGGTGCTAGAGCTTTCTATAAATTTTAGATGTAAGTCCCTAATTAGAAACCTTATTGCCAAATATTATTTCCCCGATCTGTCTGTTTCCTTTTTACCCTGTTGGAGAAGGTTTTTGCTGTGTTTAGATACTTGACTCTTTGAAGGTCCCATTCATCTATTTTCTCTTCTCCTCCGTTTATAGGTTTTTCATTATGCTTGGAAGACTGTTCGTGCTGTGGATTAGGGCTTCTAGAGTTCTTGCTAGCTTTTCTCTGGTGAATTTTATAGTCATAATATTTTACTTTGAAGTCTCCGATGCACACTGAGTTTTTGTTTTGTTTTTTTCTTTTTAAAGTGTGAGGTGTGGGTCTTGCTTAAGTTTTCTGCAGATGGTTTTTCCATTTTGCCAATACCATTTGTTAGACTATCCTTTCCACACTTAGCTGATTCCACATCCTTGTCAAAGGTCAATTGACACAGGTAGATGAGCTATGAGTCTCAAGCGACTCGACGGCACATAACAACAACAACAACAGATGAGCTGAGTTCTGGGTTCTCAATTCTATTCCATTGATTTATTTGTTTGTTGCTGTACCAGTGCCACACTGTCTTGACCACCACAGCTGTGTAGTAGGATTTGAGATCAGGGAGTATGAAGCTACCTACCTTTTTTCTCTTTTTTCAGTAGTGTTTTGTTTATTCAGAGTTTCTTTCCAATCCAGATAAAATTGGAAATTGCCTTATCCATCTCGTTGAAGAATGGAATCTATATTGGGATTGCATTGTACTTACAGGTTTCCTTTGATAAAATTGTCTTATTTTCACAATACTGACTCTTCTATCTATGATCTTGGTATACTTTTCTGTTTATTTTTTTGTTTCTTGTAGTAATGTTTTGTAATTTTCTGTGGATAGGCCTTTTATGTCTCTAGTTAGATTTATTCCTAAATGTTTCCTCTTGTGGTTATCTATTGTAATTGGTGTTGTTTTTCTTATCACCATTTCTATATTCTCTTTGTCACTATAGAGAAATCCAACTGATTTTTGTATGTTGATTTTGTACCCCACAAATTTATTGAATTGAGATTTTTGTTTTTTAAAAGACATATGCAATGAAAAAATCATTGAACATATGAAATTTAATCATTCTTTTTCCAGCCTCATTTCTGTCACCAAGTTCATGCTTTCTGTCTACCATACTTTCTTCATTGTTTTCAACTTTTGCATTTCAGTCACCACTTATCATTAACACGTCATAATTGCATGTTTGGTCAATTTTGGACTGCAAGCTTTAAAAAAAATTTTCATTTTCATTCTCTTTCGCTCTATCTGTAGGAACATATGCATGTGGATAACATCCTATTGCTCACAACATTGTACTTCAGGATAGAAAATGAAATTGTCTTTTTAACTGGATGTAAGACTATTCTGTTTTGTTTTGTTTTTTATTATCAGCACGGTGTACCATGTGATTGTCTGCAGAATGTTCAAATCTAGTCCATCTCATCTCATTAATGCCTAGAATGTTGACATTCTTGTGTTCCATTTTCTTTCTCACCACTTATAGTTTTCCAACATTCATGCTTTGTACATTCCATGTTCCAATTATTAAAATATGTTTGCCACCATTTTTCCTCATTTTGATTGACTTCCACTCTCGGCCCTTACCTCTCCATGTGCCTCTACTCTACTCACCCCTGGGACATCCCAGACATGGATACGATGGTCATACGGAAGTCTCTGCTGAATTCCGAAGCGGTTGCTTTCTTTACACAAGGCCTGAGGGCCCAAATGGCTGTTGATCAAAAAGTTCCATTTTCTGGTACCACCTGGTTTAAATAGGAGGCCCAAGCCAGCAAACGGCTTCTTGCTCAAAAAAAGCTGTGAGAAGGGAAGTGGAGTAAAAATTAGTAACTGGATAATCTCCATATCCTTGAGGTTAAGTCTGAATCAACTCATAGCCGACCCTCCAGTAGGTTTTAGAGACTTGAAGTTTCATGGAAGGAAATTACCCATCTTTGCTTTCTGCAGTGAACGGCTAGTGAATTTGAACTACTACAGAGTTGGGTTAGCAGTACAACACCTTTGGGCTAGCAGTGTGAGACATAAATCACGTTGAGTGAAGGAAGGCAATGTACAATAAGGGGATGATTAGCACAGTATAACCGAATACAGGAAAACATGGAAAGATGAATGAAAAGCAGAATTGTAGGGAGGAATCAGAAAGATGTGATTACATTGTCAGTATTGAAATTAATGTTACAGAAATATTATATCATTTGCGTTGTAAACTTTCATTCAAATCGCAATGAAAAATCATTTCAAAATCTGTGTTCATCAATCTTATTGACCTACATTTTTTCTTATAGCATTTTTGTCTGGCTTGGGATCAAGATTATACTAACCTTATAAAATAAGTTATCTCATTTTTTTTTATTTTCTGGAAAATTTTTCATGAAACTAGAATGATCTGTTCATTGACTGTTTGGGTAGAAGCTACCATAAAACCACCCATATCTCAGTTTTAATTTGGAAATACGGTGTGATATGGGTTGTTGTTTTTGTTGTTGTGTACCGTAGAGTTGGAACTGTCCCATAGCTGACCCTCTGTCAGGCTTTCAGAGGCAGTTAATAGCGTGGGAGGAGATTGCCCATCCTTCTCCTGCAGAGCAGCTGGTGGATTCGAACTGCGTGCCTTCAGGATTGCAGGGCAGCTTCTTGCCACTAGGCAGCCAGTGCTCCGATGGGTAAAAATGTAAGATACTGTTCTAGGTTTGAGTTTGTTTTTTCTTTTACCATCTTAGGCCTATTTAGGTTTATCCTTCCTTTTTTAAGTAATTTTTTGTTCTACTTTGCCAAGATTTTTCCACAGTTTAAATTCGTGCTTCTGTTTGAGTGTTAATTTAACTTTTACTTACACTCTCTCCTCCCCCTCTTTTTTGTTGTACTGAAGACAAAACATCAAAACAATAACACAACTTTCACATTTACCGCTCAATCACATTGATGACCTTTTCATGTTCTAGTTTACGATTCTAGTATCACTGGTACAAATTCGCTGATAGCGTTTTCTTCTTGTATTTTTTAGTGTGAGACGCATCACACATTCAAAATTGTGTAGGAAAATCTTACCCATAGCTACAGGGTATATTGTGACTCACTTGTGTCAGAGTAGAATGTCTCCTTTTGATTGTCCATGGCTGTCATTTTCTGGTTGGAGATCACCTTTCAAAGCACCACTGGGCAGATTCACACTGTCAATTATCCAGCTAGTTGTTGTTAAGTCCTGTAGAATCAGCTTTGACACATCTACAGTCGAAGAAAACCCTGCTGATTCTGGGGCACAATGGGCATGTACTGCTTTTCTTCCTCATTTTGAGTCTTGCCACATCAGGAAGTGAAGGTCATTTATTGGTTGAAAGTTTTACTCCATGTAAGTCTAACGTACTTTGGACATGTGAGGAGAGACCGGTCCTTGGAGAAGGACATCATGCTTGGGAGGGTGGAGGGACAGCGCAGGAGGGGAAGGCCCTCTAC
>NW_006399814.1:3162775-3163699 GCF_000299155.1 Elephantulus edwardii | reverse complement strand
GGGGGTGAGGTGGGGTGTGCGGGGAGAAGGGTGCAACAATGAATGAATGGAATTCCAAAATATCTGTAGATGTTCATTGAAATGAAAAATAAATAAATTAAAATATTAAAAAAAGAGAAACATATTCCGCAGCTTTTACACGCCTTTCAAGGACCCATTACATCAGAAGTGGAAAGCCAGTCTCGCTTCCTGTCCTGTCTGGATCTGGAGGCTCCACTGAAAACTGTTCACTTGGGGTGACCTTGATGGTATTTGAGGTACTGGTGGTGTATCATGTGTTCCACCCAGAGGCATCTGATCACTTTAGAGCATAAAACCAAAGCCCACGTGTTCACACCCCAATGAGAGGACTCAGAACTCAACCATTTCTTATGTTCCCCTTTCCAACGCTCTCACTTAATACCCATTATCCTGTCTCTGTCCTAATCAATTTTGTATATGTTTTTATTTTATGAACTATGAATATATCTTTAAATATACCATTTAGTTTAAAATCTGATCATTAAGGAAAACACGAAATTTATAAGGAAATAATATTGAAACTATTTTAACACCTATGATACACAGAAGATACACCCTATTTATTAAAGATGAATAAAAAGTCATGAAAAGACAAATACTACATAGTGCCACTGTTATAAAAGAGGACTGACGTAGGAGTTGGTGGGAGACTGAGAAAGATGGGATAAATAATGTATACTGCATTGAAACAGATAAGGGAGGGAACTGTTTAAAAGGGATATATGATTAGATATCATTGTTATTACAGGAGTCCAGAGTGAAGGTAGCATAGTGGAGTGGACTTGGGGGGAGGGATTGAATAACATGAAAGAATTTTTTCTTTTACTCTTCAAAAAGAAAAGTGAATTGTGGGGAGGGGTGGGGAGGGAGAAAAGTGCAACAAAGAATGAATGGAAATTCAAA
>NW_006399814.1:3119963-3162265 GCF_000299155.1 Elephantulus edwardii | reverse complement strand
TGCAGAAGAATTAACTTATTTGAATTATGATGATGACTAGGGCCATGGAAGATACCACATACTTACTGCCAGAAGGAAGGACAGGTTCATACAACCTAAATATTTCTTGGCAAGAAAGATGGCAAGATTTTGTCCAATAGTCTCCAGATATTTAATCATGCCCTGCCTCTCCTGCTTCTATCCCTAACAGGAAGATCCTTCTAACTCCTACTATTTGCATGTTTAGCACAAAGGAGGGGGAAAAAATATATTGTGGTTAATATATACACACGCAACATTTGCCTTAGAAAGGGGCATCATGCCTGGAAAGATGGGAAGTCAGAGAAGGACAGGAAGAGCCCCGATGAGATGGATGGACGTGATGGCTTCATCAGTGAATGTGTTGGAGACGATGAGGACGGCAAAGGATAGAGCAAGGTTCAGGTCGACTGTTCACAGAGTTACTGTGAGTGGTACTCAACTTGAAACATCTAACAACTTTTACCAGATGCCAGTGTCCACAGTTGCAGTTGAATGAACTTAATCACATTTATTTTCCATATGTGCCACCACTATCACCAATGTTTTTCCAAAACATCCCACTATCTTTAAGCCAAGTCCACTGCTCTCCCCAAGTCCAGCATTTTCTCTCACCTCTGGTAACCATTACGATCTTTGTTTTCTTTTTATTTGCTTTTTTAATCTAAAGGAGGTCAAACTTAGTGTTTGCCATTTGTATGTAACTTATTTCATTAAACATCACTAAAAAAACCCCAGACCCACGCATCTCATTATTCATTTCCTCCTCCTCCTCCTCCTTTTTCGTTTTCTCTTCTGTAACATCTAATATTTGGATGTTGACTCTTCAGTATGGATCTTCCCATTTTCTTCTTTTTCTCCCTTTCCATCTTTTTTTAATCTTCATCTCTGCTAACTTTTTGTAAGCTCGTGTCCCTGTGAGACTGTCTCAATTCTATCTTCCAGACTTTCTATAACATTTTTCATTTTGGTTGCCATGTTTTAATTTTCAATAGATATTTCGGGTTTGTCCCCTGAATGTTTCTCTTGTTTTGTAGATAGCTTGTTGTTCCTGTTTTATTATTGCAATATTTTCTCATTTCTCTAGGGAATTAGACAACTTTTGAAAAGCCCTTGTTTCTTCCCAGTGACACTGTTCTGTTCATTTTCTTCAGCCTCTTTCTTCCATCTTGGGTCATTTGCTTGCACTCAGCAGTTCCTTAGTGGTGCTATTGTTATAACTGGGGATAGAAGATATGCTTTGGGAGGTCTTTGTGTGCTCGTATAATGTGTTGACTTTGAATTTTACTACAGAAGAATTTGACTGAGCCTCGCTTCTTCAAAATATCGATCTTCAGTTCTAGGATTCCTCACTGTATTTGACTTTGTTTTTATTTCATTACATTCTTCTCTTTTTTTGTTTGTTGTCTTCTTTGGGGAGTATATTGCTCCCCCCCCCCAAGATCCTCTTAAGACACCAACTTGGCTGTTGATTGAATATCTTTCCTGTTTCTAATCTTGTGCATTATACGCTTGGGTATTTTCCTCTAGTTTTTCATCAACTTACCTAAATATTGGAAATATTGTTATAGCTTCTATTACTATTTCCTCTTTAAGCCTTGCGCTATTATTTTTATTTTATGTTTTCTTCCCAGTGAGGACGTAAAGGGTGTTATTTATTCATTGGCCACAATCAAACCACCATGTAAATTCTATGTAAATACCTACAATCATCAAAAGGCTAGTCCTATAACCAGTGTTTTTCTATTGCTTTTCTCCTTTTCGTACTCCCTTCCCTTCCAAGAGAAATCTCATCCCCACGTGTGAGCTCGCTCCTTTCTCCTTACTTTGTAGGTAGCCAGCCTCCTTTATTTCTTTTCTGAGATTTACCCAGGAAACTCAAAAGTCCCTTCAATTTTTTTAATGCATAGTAATTAAGCTCTCTTTTCATCTCAACCCAGCCCTTCAGATTAAATATCCAGTTTTTATTCTTATTCAAATCAGCTAATGAAAAGCAAAGGGTAAAGCCATTTACCCTAGAAAGAAACCCTATCTTGGAAGCAGTTCCAGGCAGTCTTGATTTACACGAGAGCAATGATCCTAAACGCCATGGAGGGAAGAACTTTTCTCTTGTGTTTACCATTGTAGCTTCAGTTCCTAGAAGAGAAATGTACACATTGCAGACTCACAAGTAATACTGACTGGAAAAAAAATACCCCAAATCCAATGAATGGATAACACATGCTTTATACTTTAAAGTAAAAGGCAGGAAGAACACAAAGAATTTATTGGAAAGTGGTGATAAGTAAAGTTTTGCTGATATAGAATGTAATGAGTAGAACCGTATCCTCCTCAAAATATATCATAATATTAAGAATATATGCTAAAAAAATATGATGACAGGTGTGTGATGACATCTGACCTTTACTGATTTCAAGAGCCCCCATCCACAACATCAATGGCACAAAACCAATTTCTATGGCATCAGACATGTCCCCACACTCTTGAACCTTTTCCTATCAATTTTATCTCTAACCATCCCTCCCAAGGCCCATGTTTCTGTACAACCTTATCTCCTAATCCATTGCAAGGCTGCACAGAACTCACAATAGCATCCATTTACTGAAGTTCCGCTAGGGTTGTAAAAGGTTACAATTTGGGTGGAAAACAGGATGCAGTTTTTCAACCAGGATGAAAATATGTTTGCAGGTCCTGTGGTGTTCAGTGGAGAGGCTTTGGGGCAGTGTTACCAGCTCTTACAGTCCTGTCATCACCCCTCCAGTAAGCTCGGTGGTGGCCCTTGCCTCTGGAAGGGCCCGTTCAGCTCCCATCCACGTTGGCGTCTGGTCCTCCACTGTCTCCGCTGATGTTGCGGTGTTGCTCCTGCTCTGTCTTGTGCAGTAACCTCCCGTCCAAAGCCTGTGCGGCACCATGGCCTTCTTTTTTCCTGGTGATGGTGGGATTCCTCTTTTCCTCCTCTGAATTTTCTCAACTTAAGCGTGCTGCGCTGGCAAAACTGACCGGTCCACTCATTAATTGCATGTTGCTGTTGTTGTTAAGTACTTCCGGTTTTAAAGAACAAGAAATCGCTTGGGAGGAGATTGCCCATGGGGCAGCTGGTGAATCAGAAGGTATGACTTTAACTTCACAGTGCAAACCTTTACCACCGATTGCGTACAGAGCTTCTTTGCATGTTCTTACCAAGAAGGTACTGTTCATCTCATTCACATTATTAATATAGTTCTATTCTGGTGCCCTTGTGGCAAGAAGCTGCAATCTCAAAGGTAGGCAGTTCGAAGCAACCAGCTGCTCTGAGGGAGAAGGATGGACAATCTCCTCCTGTGCAATTAACCACCTCTGAAAACCTGGCAAATGGTCAGCTATGGGTCAGTTCCAACTTGATGGTATACAACATCAACAAACCGGCTGGCCTGGAGATGCTTTCCTCAGTACTTTCCTCCAGAACTAACTCTCCCTCTTCCTCTCCCTCTCCCTCTCCCTCCGCCTCTCCCTCTCGCTCTCTCTCTCTCTCTCTCTCTCTCTCTCTCTCTCTCTCTCACACACACACACACACACCCCCCACAGCTGGCTAGAGTTGGCACCCTGCACTGGATCTCCAAGCCTCCTAAACGTCGAGAAGTATTTTGTTTGGTAAAGCCACCTACTTGTGGCATCTCTGCTGTAGCGGCACTAAAGAAATCAGCTTTGTGTAATGGAGATACTTCTGCGGCGGTTAGGACTTCTGGGAGCTCCTCAAGGACATTCCAGGATAGCAGCACTCAACATGCACTTCTGCTTACTAATGTGTATCCCACACTCTGTCAAAGGAACAAACAAGAGTGTCTTGAAGGACATCTAGCCAGGGTGCCCCTTGGAGGCCAGGATGGTGAAATTTCCTCTCATATAATTTGGGGATGTTGTTGGAGGGGCCAGTCATTGGAAAAAGACATCACACTGAGAAAAGTGGAGGGCCAGAGGAAGAGCTGAAGATCTTCAATGAGGTGGATTGAGGCAGTGACTGTCACGTGGGCTCAAGAGAACCAGAGGCCATGAGGATAATCCAGAAAGTGGCAGGGTTCAGATTTGTTGTTCACAGGGTCACTATGTGGACCCAACAGCATCTAAGGACACCAACAACTTCTGTTTCTGGTTCCCAGGGCTCTTTTCTTTACCCAAGTGAATTCCTGAAGGCTGCAGATATTCTGCCTGCTGCTTCCGCAGAGTCTCTGTGTATGCTGTTCTTTGGGCCTGCACATTCTTTTCAGTTCCCAAACATACTCCTACACACACCCTCAGCCACACCTATTATATACACATGTACACATACACTTTGCTTCATTGACTACTGCTGTGTTCAGTTGAATCTTAACTCACAGAGTCATGAACAATTATGAAGTGGATTTAATATTCTATATGGATAGGATTTCCGAGACTTTTCTTGAGATTCATAGATGCACATTCAGATGAAACCAACAATAGAGAGAGAGCCTATGTACAACCTGCCTGCTGTTGTTAGGTGCCCTTGAATCAACTCCGAATCACTGAGACCCGTGTACAACAGAAGGAAAAATCAGTGCTCAGTGCTGCCCGCTCCCCCTCATCTCTGCTCTGCGTAAACCCACTGTTGAACCCACTGTGCTAATCCAGCCCCGTAAAGGTCCTTCTCTCTTTAGCTGACTCTGTTTGCAAGGACTGGCCCTTCTTGATAATAGTATGTGGGATGAATTTTCATCATCCTCGCCTCCAGTGAGGACCCTGGTTCTACTTATTCCGAAGTAGATTGGTTTGTTCTTTGGACGAGCTGTGGTATATTCAATCCTCTCTGCTATACTACAGTTCAAATGCATCAATGGGATAAATTACGGAGACTGCATTGAAACAGATGAGGGAGAGAAGCGATATATGATTGGGTATTATGGTTATGACAAGAGTCCAGAGTGATGGCTGCATAGTGGAGTGTATTCAGGGCGGGAGGGGGGATTCTATACCAATGAAATAATTTTACTCTTCAAAGAGAAGAGCTAACTAGGGGGAGGGGTGGGCAGGGAGAAAAATGCAACAATGAATGAATGGAAAGCCAAAATGTCTGTAAAAGTTCATTAAAACTAATTTTTTTTAAAAAAACAGACATCAATTCTCCTTCCATCTTCCTTATTCATTGTCCATCTTACATATGAAGTAATTGAAAATATCATGGCTTAAGTCACAGCTCTCTGCCTAGTTTGCTCTTAAGTTGACATTTTGCAAAATAATATCAGATCAAGTGATACAATGCAATGATCTTACATTTTCCTAATTTACTTGTGCACGTTTATGTTGAGTTCTCTATACAATTTCATCACTTTGACATTAACTGAATCTAATTGATTCCAACTCATAGTGGAATCAGTTAGTTGATTCCACAGTGGCTGCAACTAGACTAAACTAGGACCCACTGTGTTGACTCATTAGATCAATGAGATAGAGTGAAACTGTCCGTCGGGGTTCTCAGGCTGTGAAACCAGAAGAACACTCCTCTCTCTCGAGTGCGAGTGGGTGGGTTTGACCCGCAAGCCTTCGGGTTAGTATCCCAGCTGTTAACTCATTGAGCCGCCAGGCTCCATTACCTTTGTGGTTCATCAAGAGTGAGCTCTGGTGTCACAACAGTTAAGTACTTGGCCGTCAACTAAAAGGCTGGCAATTCAGACACTTTAACACCCTCACCCACTCTGTTAGATAAACACCTGGTGGTCAGCGTCCTGGAAGATGACAGCTTGGAAACCCTGGGGGCAGTTCTAGGGGGCTCTGGTGGCCTAGTGGCAAGAAGTTGCACTGCAACCCTTAGGGCATGCGGTTTGAATCCACCCTCTGCTCCAAGGGAGAAGGATGAGGAATCTCCTCCTTTGCGATTGACTGCCTCTGAAAACCCACAAGTCAGCTATGGGTTGATTCTGACTCAACGGTACACAACAACATGGGGCAGTCATACTCCGTCCTATAGAGTCACCGTGAATTGGGATCAGCTCCACAGCAGACAGCCGCAACCGTGATCTGTGTTTCCAACACCGGAATCTAAGTTACTGAACATTCTCCAAACCACAGGATCTCACGTCTTGTTCTTTTTAGAACACTCCAACTCTCTGTCTCCCTCCTCAGTTTCTGACTTTCTGCCATTTAAGATATCACGACTTAAAAAGCATCACACAGCGGATCGTCTTTCGGACTGCCTTCTCTTCTAGGCACCGTGCGTGAATCCAGCTTCTTCCTCCGTGTTGATGAGGAATATTCCACGGCGTGTTTGTGCTGCACTTTGTTCATTCCGTCTAACTGTATGAGGATTTAAACTACCATTTGCTACTGGTTTTGCAGCCTAATTCATCTTGTTTAGAAAATACATTGTTTCACTGTGATGTTTGTTGTTGTGTCGGAATGTGTCAAGGCTGAGTTTATAGTCTCACGTAGATTGATTTTCTTAAGTGTGAGGTGTATATAAAAAGAAGAAATATCCTGCAGTTTCCACTCGCAAAGTTTCTCCAGTTTATAATTTCATTTGAGCTAATTTGTTAATGTTGCTGTTTCAATATTTTCTATGCATATAAATAGTTTTTCTTTCTTGATTTACTGAGAAAGCACCATTGAAAGTTTCCAGAACTGTGGAGACTTAACTGTTTCTCCTTGCAGTTCTGTTAACACTGGTGTTATAAAATTTTATAAGTTATGTGATGTGCATTGTGTTTGCACTTTTTAATGCTCCTTGGTGGATATGACATTTTAATAGTAAAGTGGTTCTCTTCATCTCAAATAACTTTTATTTCTGCTTGTAGTATAGTTTCATCAAGATAGCTATTATTTTGACTGTATTCTAAGGCTTTATTCATCTTTCTGCTTTTAAATCAATCCCTTTCCTTACCTTATAGAGATGTTTCTTGTATTAGCATATGTTTTTTACCATTACATTTGTTATAATTAGTAGTATTTGTAAAGAGAGTGCCTGGCTGCTATCTGAAAGGTTAATGGTTCAAATCCACAAAGTGGTACAGAGATCTGAGATGTAGCAATCTGCTTCCATGAAGATTTGGAATTGCTTTGGAACAGTTTAGGGTTGCTATGAGTTGAATTCAACTTGATGGCACAAAAACCCCCAACAATGTGTGTTTAAAGATTTTTCTGACTTCATCTTGTACGATTTTTCTTTGTTTCTCTGCCCCCTCCATCTCTCTCTCTCTCTACTTGCTTTCTCCCTACACACTGTGCACATATGTTTATGCATCTATTTCATTAAGGAGGATCCAGCAATAGTCTGAGAGGGATGAGGAGAGCAAGAGGTTACCAGAGCAGGAGGATGAAAGAGATGAGCCAAGCAGAGCATCTGGAGAAGAGAAGTGACTTGTGTCAAGGGACGCAGGCTCTTCAAACTCTCATTCATTGCTGTCAAGTCAGAATCAACTTAGAGGTGACTCTGCAGCAGGTTTTCAGAGGCTATAAACCTCATGAGAGGAGATTGCCCACCTTTGTCCCTCAGGGAAGCTGGTGGATTTGAATCACCAGAGAGGCACTGAATTTGAGTTAGCAACGCAACTTCCTCCAGACTATGCTACCAGGGCTCTCTCACAGGGAATTCCAGGTGATATCAAAGGTGGAAGCCTGGGAATGCACTTGTTCTCATCCTCCCCTCTCTTTGATCACTAAATGAACTCCATAGCAGCCAATCCACAGGTCTAAGTCAGTGGATATGAGAGATAAGAGGCAATGATAGGATATATACCCACCACTTCTGATTTATTGATGGAGTTAGAATTCAAAGACCAGATCTTTATGTGAAAACACAATGCTATGAAAAAAGTAGAGGACAATCACATCAGACAACAAAGAGAAGGGCAGCTGTATCATTACACAGATCCAACATCATGACGGATGGAGAGGAGATTGAAACTGTCAACAGCTTCATGTTTAGATCCACAATTAACTCCCTTGGTATCAATAGTAAGGAAATAAGGAGACACATTGCACTGAGAAAGTCTCCAGCTAGAGACCTCTATTGAGGAGTAATGATGTCAATTTGAGGACTAAGGTGTGTCTGATTCAAGCCATAGTCTTTCCTATCACTTGCTATGCATCTGAGAGCTGGACAATGAATAAGGATGACAGAAGAAGAATTGATGCCTTTGAACTGTGGTGTTGGAGAAGAGCACTGAACATCCGTTGGATGGCCAGAAGAACAAACATATGTCTTTGAGATTGTGCAGCCAGAGTGCTCTTTGGAAGCAAGAATGCTGGAGCTTCACCTCCCATACTTTGGGCATGGTGCTAGAAGAGGTTATTCCTTGGAGAGGGACAGGATGCTTGGAAGGGTGAAGTGTCAGCCATAGAGAGGAAGACCGTCAACCAGGTGGATTGACACGGTGACTGCTGCAATGGGCTCTTGTGCATCTGGAAGTGTGAGGATGGCGCAGGACAGGACAATGTTCAGCTCTTTTATTTATAGGGTAACTATGAGTCGCATTGCCATGGGAACGTCTGCTATTAGGGACCTCTCCAAAGTACTGAAGATCAGTGGTATCTCTCTGGAGACTAAGGTGTGTCTGATACAGGCCATGGTCTTCACAATCACTTGTTATGCATCAGAGAGTTGGATAATGACCAAGGAGGATAGAAGAAGAATTGATGCCTTTGAGCTGTGGTGCTGAAGAAGAGTACTGAGAATACCATGGACTGCTAGGAAAACAAATATATTCGTCCTGGAAAGGGTTAAACCAGGCGGCTTCCTGGAGGCAAGGATTCTGAGGCTCCTTCTAAAATACTCTGGACATGTTGTAAGGAGGGACAGGTCCTTGGAGAGGGACATCATGCTTGGGAGGGTGAAGGGACAGCGCAGAAGGGGAAGACCCTCTATGAGGTGGATTGATTCAGTGACTGGGATTATCGGGATGGGTGTGTCAGAGACAGTGCAATTGGCACAGGACACAGCGGAGTTTAGGGCTGTTGTACATAGGGTCGCTATGAGTCGCAGGCGACTTGACAGCACATAACAACAACAACAACAACTATGAGTCATACTCTGCTCTACAACATCTAACAACAACAACAAGATGACTTCCAGCCTATTGACAGTCATGATCAACCGAGGTGACTAAAGAGGATAATACGGGCATGGGGGCTCGGGACCACGAGAGTCTCTCTGATAGGGCCAGAGGGAAGGAGGATAACATAGCCCCTCACCACCCCAGAACAGAAAGCAGATAGAGTCAGTAGCCCAACACCATGGTGCCTGTAGAGCCCTACCAACAGCGAGGGATTCTCTGATTCACTGCCGACTCACAGCAATGGTGCCAACATTTGGCTTTTTTTAGGAAAGGAAGTTGGAGAGTGGGGGAGGCAAAGAATATCACATTATCATTCAAAATAAGTCCAGGTTTTAGCCCAACAGTTCCAAGGCACAGCTTCTCAGTCCAGGCTCCAGTTTCAATTCAGCAAGCAGCTTTTCCTTCCATGATCAAAAGATTCAAATGTGGCCAGATTCAAATGATTGCACTAGGGAAGTCTCTAGCTGGAGACATCTCCAAATTATTGAGGAGTAATGATGTCAGTTTGAGGACTACGATATGTGTGATTCAGGACGTACCTTAAATTCGAATGTGGCCAGAATAAAAAATTCAAATGCAAGAAGCCTCAGGTTGCATCTTGCCACCCCATTGGTCCACAGCAATGCCAGAGTCTCTCCAACACCAGGGTCTCGCTCTCACCAGGATCTTTCCACCACAAGCCTTCCTCACCTCAAGTCCTGCTGCTCAGTGTGGGAAGCTCTCTTCTACTTATCCTAGTCCCACAACTGTTGCTTATTTGCAAGACCATGTGCCTGCAGTTAAGGTAGCTGGAGACCAGAGGCTAAATATCTAGGGGGGAAAAGCCAACTTTTAGGCTAACACCATAGTAACAACCAACCTTAACTATCATAGCCAGCGTCACTTTTGTCTTTTACCTCAACATTCTTTACTGACAGATATGTGTCTTTAATGAACAAAATAGTCAAAGATTTTTCTATATTATTGTCCTAACTGAAGTGCCGATTATGAAAGCACTGATAAATGAGTGGGTATAGTCATATCCCTATGATTTCACGTATGAAGCGGAAGCATGATTACCCTCAGTACTAACAAAGATGGTGAGATCATCATTGATTCAACTTTCTGTGACCACCCTCCTCCTCCTCCTTATTTATTTATTGTTGCATCATACAACCAGAGTGTGCCTTGGGAGTGAGCGTGGTGGGGCTTTGTCACACATGCTTTTGGCATGCTGTCAGGAGGGACCGGCCCCCAGAGAAGGACATTACACTCGGTAAAAGGTCAGCAGGGGGAGGAAGACCGTCAGTGACACGGAATGACGCAGTGACCACAGGGCGTCCAGCACGCCAGTGGTTGTGAGAAGGGCACAGGAGAGGACATGCTCCGTTCTGCTTTCCACGTGGCCACGATGAGTGAGAGCTGACCTGATGGCATCAGGCCACAAAAAGGTGGCGCATGATTTTATTGTTAGTCTGTAATCCTAATTTTCATTTTGTTTGAACTGTAAAATATTAAACGTAAATACTTTTCATGTTAGTTCCAATGTGGATATTTGATGATGGCATTGTTTTCTCTTTATCATCATTTTCCAATGTATTTCACTTCTTTTTTTTTCTTATTATTTAACTGTTTTTCATTCTCTTCTTCCGTATTTTTAATGTTTTCTTGATCTCTTTGTCTTCCTCATTAATTATTTTTTAGCTTAGAACTTTTACATTCATATGGAAAAAAAATGTCCAACAATATACTTTTATCTGATTCTTGGATTTAAAAAAAATTCTCTTCTATATTTTTCAGTATTAAAGTAGGTGAAACTCAGACTGTTCTTCCCTGGCTGGTTCTGGGTACCAGTAATGTCTCAATTGATCAAAATAGGTTGGGAAATAGTTGCTATTGAGTTGATTTGATGTATGGAGACCACATGCACAGCAGAATTAGGTGTTTTATCATCACTGTATTATAATCACTGTGACTATTTTGTTCATCCGTTTCTCTGAGGCTATCCTTACTTCTGTCTGGACCTTAACTTTACCAAATAAAATTACCTTAAAATGTCATAGCTGTAGTGAAAACCAGTACGGTTAGTCTTCAAAAACTAAGTACATAAAATGAGAATTATCATATGACTCATAAATACTATTCCTAGATGTGTTCTCTGGTGACTTCAAAGTAGTAATAGGGAGAGAATTACACACACTTATGTTGTTAGCGTCAAGTTCAATGTTGAAGAGATTGAGATTGTTAACACCTTCAGCATATTCGGCTCCACAATCAACACTCTTGGTTTCAGCCTCCAGGAATTCAAAAGATGAATTGCATTTGGAAAATCTGCTGTAAGAGACCTCTCCAGACTGCTGAAGAGCAATGATTTCGGTCTAGAGACTAAGGTGTGCCTGATTCAGGCCATGATCTTTGCAATTACTTGTTATGCACCAGAGAGCTGAACAATGACTAAGGTTGACAGAAGAAGAATCTGATGCCTTTGAGTTGTGGTGCTGGAGAATATGGAATATACCACGGTCTGCGAAGAGAACAAGAGGTCTGTCCTGGAGAGGGTGAAACCAGGCTGCTACTTAGAGGCAAGGATTTTGAAGCTCCATCTCACATACTTTGGGTATGTTGCGAGGAGGGACCATTCCTTGGAGAGGGACATCATGCTTGAGAGGATGGAGGGACAGAGTGATAGAGGAAGACCTTGGATGAGATGGATTCACTCAGTTACTGGAGAAACAGGGATACGTGTGGCAGAGACAATGAAATTGTCCCAGGATCGAGCAGGGTTCAGAGCTGTTGTACATAGCGTCACTATGAGTTGGAGTCAACTCGATGGCACTTAACAGCAACAGTGATAAGAGCACCAATCAAAACATCAAGAGAAGGGTTAAACAATGCAAGTGCCCATCAACTGATGTACGTATTAGCAAAATGTGTTAGATAGATACATAGACTATGTGTGTTGTTAGATGCCATCAAGTTGACTGATTCACAGTGACCCTACGTGCAATTCCTCACCATCCTCATGGTCCATGCTGGCTTGCTCCCATTTCTGGAGTCACTGTGTGGAGGAAGTGTAGCCAGCTGCCCCTTAAAGACAAGGAGTGGGACAGGAGTGAGGAGGAGGAGAAGTCGTTCTCTGGGGAGAAGTGAGGTCATGTTTATGATAATGCAAAAATTTGCATTGATTACATATTTGACTCATGTGTCTTATATCTCTAAGTTTTACACCACAGAAAGGTCAAACTTGCAAAATTGTTATATGTAATTTTTTACCACCACCACAAACAACAACACAAGTTGCTGCATTTGTCAATAATTGTTGGGAAAACCAAGTTCGCTATGGGATCAGTTCTCAGAGTCTAAGGGTTAGGGACATAGCTGCGTGGGACTGTCCAGTTAACAGGCCTGACTTCATTTAAAGTTTCTGTTCTGCCCCATAACTTGGAGTGAAAATCTGTGGTCTTAGAAGCACACTCAGTGGCCACCCGAGACGCAGTTGGTTTAAGGTTTTACAGGTGATCCCACGGATCCATCCAGGCTGCCTGGCTCCAGAAACTCTGGGTTCTGTGAAAATTCTTTTCTGCATTTCTCCTTTTTGATAAGGATTCCTCTACAGAAGAGATGAAGATCTGAAGGAGACGAAAGAGCAAGGCAGGAGGGTGTCAGAAGCACATACCAGTTGGAAAGCCCAGCAAATGTTCTGGGGTCTCATAGTAAAGATATGGGAAGGAAGACTGGAGTCAGTGGGTGGGGACAGCAGGAGGAGGTGGGGAGGTGATGTCACTGACACTGTGGGCCCTGGGACATCCTGGGACTCTGATGCTCTGCGGAGGAAAGCCACCATCTGGCCTGACACCCACAGGCCTATTCAGGCTGCAGCAGAGTTCTAAGACAGAGACAGGATGGTGGGTGGGTGATGGAAGTCAACCCCAAGAAGGCCTGGCCTGGGCTGGTGGAAGGGGGCAGGTTGAGACACACTTGCCGAAAGCCTGAAGGGTCCTTTCTGAGACAGGATCCTGATCACCAGTCGGGACCAGGACACTGGCCCCACCACAGATGGAACACCACAACCCCGACAGCAGGAACCAAGCACTCCCAGGACAGGGAGAGCGGACCCACCCCTACATCAGTCCCCCCATTTCTGCAGTGAAGGACTGTGTCCACGCAAGGGTGGCAGGAAACTATAACATGGCCCATTTGGTTTATTTCTTGTAACCTTGGACTTAGCAAAACTCTCTGAGTCACTTGTGCGGAATTTTACTGAACATCAGCAAAGTGTCAGGTCTTGTGCTTCCCTGAGCCAGATTCTGGTCTCTGTAATTCTGTCCCCTGAGCCTGGCTGCCAGACCAAGCTCCGGCTCAGGACTCCTCAACAGTGGGGGCTGAGGGAAGTGTCCCCAGTGGACTCCTTCTTGCTTTTTGCAAACCAGAGGTTGTTCTGTCTCAACAGTTCAGAAAGATGACCAGAGAAGCAGAAAGATGACCAGAGAAGCAGACATCTGTTCTGGGGCCCCTGTAAGGGTGTGGTCTGACTTGGCATTCCTCCCCTCCCCTCCCCTCCCCTCCCCACCCCTCCTCTCCTCTCCTCTCCTCTCCTCTCTTCTCTCCGTATGTCAGCCTTCCTCCTATGCATGCAAAAGATGGACAGTGATGAAGGAAGACTGAGGAAGAGTTGTTGCATTTGAACTGCGTGAGTGCCGCTTAAGGACTGTACCATGGACAGCAGAAGAGCACGCTCGTCTGTGGGAAGTGCAGCCAGATGCTCCTGAGAAGTGAGCACGGTGACCCGGGCATGTCATCAGGAGACACCAGTCCCTGGAGAGCATCATGGTAGGAGGCCAGCTAGAAAGAAGTTTCTGTTCTACGCCAGAGTTTGGTGGCTGAAGTCTGTGGTCTTAGAAACAAGCTCTGTGGCCATCCAAGATGCAATTGCTCTCTTTCTGACTTGGTTTAAGGTTTACAAATTACTCCTGGCTCAACAAGACTCTTGACAAAATGGGTTGATGCAGAAACTGCAAAGTAGACTTGAGCTCAGTGGAGATTGTGGGGATGATGGGGATAAGACAGGGTTTGAATTCCCTGTGTGGGGGGTTCCTGTGAGTGGGAATGGGCTCGATGGAACCGAACAACAAAAAGAAGACACGAGCCTCCCAGCGGTAACTCCTCCCGCCTGTGCTCAGTGCAGGATGGAAGTGGAACCATGGGTCCGGGAATCTAGTGTCTGCTGGTCCAGCAGCACAAGCTTGTGGGAGGATTCTCCAACACCCACCTTGACTCCGGTGCCAAGTGGATGCCAGGGCCCAGGGCCGTTTAAAGAAGAAAGGACAGAAGACACAGTGATAGCCTCCTGCTTCAGGAGCCCAGACAGAAAGCATATGAACGGGATTTGGCTGAACTCATGGCCGAGATTGGCAGGTGAGTGAGAGGGGCAGTGTTGTCCTCTGTGGGCACACACCTGCAGCCCTGACAAAGCCTCCTCGTTAAGCCCTGACTGAAAAGCCAGCTTCACATCTGCACCCAGCTCCTGATTCTCCACATCCCCTCCAAGCGGCGGCTTCCAGGGGTTTGTTTTGCAAGGGCAGCACCTCTTAACAGCTTCTGAGCAGACATGGAGGTGAGCGGGACATGAGCCTCCCCGAGGAGAGAAGGTCCAGGGAGGTCAGTGTCCGGCCAGCTCTCACCTGGCTCTGTCTGCATGGAGGTGAGACAGAGAGGGCAGCCTTGGGGGGAGGTCCACTCAGTGGCGATGTGATTTTCCATTGGCCCCACCAGGAATGCCTCATTCCATACTTGGATTGTCCATCTGTCTGCTGTTGGGTATAGCCCTGCTGTCTTTCCAAAATGAAAGTCGTTCTCTTGGGAAGATAACAGAGGCACATGGTGCATGGGGCACTGCTCATACAGTGTTGTGTGCTGCCCACCTCTGCTCCTGAAATGGTCCTGCAGGAACCACTGGCAGCCTGGTCAGGGAGGGGCGGGGCCTACTCCTCGACCCCCAGGAAAGGACTGCATCCTCAGTCTGGCAGCTGACTCCATGCTCGTCAGGAGACCTCATTGCTGGTCCTTCTCTTACCTGATTATGATAATGTTTCTGATTGTCTTCAAGTCGAGCACAACTCATAGCGGCCCTATGAACAAAAGGCCTGAAGCTCCTCTACAACCATTGACATTTATTGAAGTTCATAGAGTTTCCAGAGGCAAGTTGTTTAGGAAGTGGCTGCTTATAGGTAAATGTGGGAGATCTCACAAGACAGATGATGAACGGATGATGATGAAATAAATAGTAGGTAGATGAATACATGGATGGATCAACATATAGACTGTAGAACGGCACATGAGAGTGAAGGAGTTAGTGAGGTGGATGAAGAAAGAGGTGGAGGAACAGACTGACAGATGACTGGCCGTAAGTAGATAAGTGTGCAGATGAAAGAGAAATAGATTAAATCATAGATTACAGGCAGATGCATAGACAGATAGCGAGCTGGTGGGTGAGAAATTACATACATTTACACAGTGGCTTCAGACTCAAGTTCAAACTAATTAACAGCAGAAAACAGAAGGTAATGTTGTCTGGATGGATCACTGTTAAGTGCCATTGAGTCCAGGATGACTCCTAGTGACCCTGTGAACAAGAGATTGGATTCTTGCCCTGTCCTTCCCATCCTCCTTCTCTCTGTCCTCAAGCCCACCGATGTGGTCGTTGCATCAATCTGTCCAGTTGAGGGTCTTCTTCTCTTTGGCCCCCCACCTTTCCCATACAATATCCTTTTCCAAAGACTCGCCCCTCCTGACAACATACCCAAAGTATGTGAGCTGATGTCTTAGCATCCTTGCCTCCCAGTCAGCACCCTGATTGCTCTGAGACGAATTTGTCCTTTTGGCAGTCCACAGGACATTTAGTACACCTTGCCAACACAATTCAAAGGTATCAGGTTTTTAAAATATATTTAATTCATTTTCCAACTTTCACATGGATGTGAAACAATTGAAAATATAAACATTCAAAACGCTGAACATAGAAATTCCATATGAACCAACTATTCCACTACTTGGAATAGACCCTGAGAAAATGAGAACTGAGGCACAAGTGGAGATTTGTACACCAGTGTTCGTAGCAGCGTCATTCACCATTGCAAGATCATGGAAACAGTGCAGATGCCCAACCACAAAGGAATGGATTGAAAAATTATGGGACATTCACACAGTGGATGCAGGAGCAATGGTTTTGTAAATTATCACCTAACTTGGGAGGGACTGGGGAGCATTATGCTGAGTGAACTAACTCAGTCCCACAAGGATCAATATTGTGTAAGATTGTTACCGTAGAAGGAGTATAAGGATCCGGGAGGGGTGGGAGAGGCTGAAGCAGAGGGATGTGGATGTGCAGGGGGAGGGGCTTAATCCCAGGGTTGTACAATTTGATGGGGGGGGGGGTTGAAGGAAATTGAAAGAATTTGTTTTTTAAAACAATATATTAGAATTTTGTAGATAAACTAATAGGGGGGGAAATGAAGCAATCTATAAGATATAGAGGAGAAGGCAAAGTGAACCCCTTCCAGCCCTGGCTAACAGGCCTTCCCAGAAAAGGACGGGCTGTGCCCCCATGTGGGAGGGATCCTGAGTCTGGGGTCTTTCCCGGGGTATTAGTGGGCAAAGGAAAAGGACCACAGCAGCCTCTCTCTGTTTTACCTGCTTCCTTTTTTAATTTTGCTGCACTCTGAGTGAAGGTTTTGGTTTTCCACTCAATCATCCTCACAGATTTTGTTTTATGGTATTAATTACCGTCCCCACATGGTACTAGCACTTTTCCCACTTCCTCCCTATGGTTCTTGCTTCCATCCATCCTTCTGTCCTATCCTTTCCTGTCTGATGAGTTTTCTCCCTGGGCAGAAGCTCTCCCTTGGATCCTGTAGGAGTGAGTCCCTTCCTGGTGGGGCTCACCTTGCCCTCATGTTTACACTGTGTCGTAGCCTGGCTCCCAGCAAGCTCAGAGGAGCCCTGGATGTGACACGTACCCCAACATCAGCAGCACAAGAGTGGACTCACTGGGGGCAATCAGGTCAGCTGGCTAACTATAGAACCAAGAAGCACTAAGGCCGCACTGCATAGGAAAAAAGAAGATGTAGAATCAGGTCCATTTCCACAAATTTCCAACCAGGCAGAATGGGGCTTTGTTCTCCAGCAGTGGAGAGACTGGAGCCACAGGCAGGGCGATCAGGACCCTGACATGAAGGTGAGGAGTCCTCACTGCAGTGAGTCAGCTCTGCTGGGGGTAGGGGGTGTCTTCTGAACACTGCAGATCCCCACCATCTGAAGTGGACACACAAGGCAAGACCGACCTTGGGGTTCTGGTGTGCAGCTCAGCCAGTGTTGGCAGGATCAGGTCACCTGACCTCACGTTCCGAGTGTCCCGTTGATGAAAGGGGACTGTTCACAGGGGCTCAGAGCCACAGGGAAGCCCAACAGCTTCCTGACCATGTGGATAAACTGTAAGCAGTTGCCATGCTTGCAAGCCCGTCCAACAGTTACCTGGCGACTTGAATGTGTTGAGTAAAGGTTTGCTACAGTTTCTCATGTGGGCAAGAGCCCCCTGGCTTTAGCGGAACTGCTTTCTCAAGAGCAAATGACTCCAAATGGGCCAGTTTCAATTAGACAACCAAAGCATGTGCATAAAGTTCACTCATGGCCTCTTGGGGTGGACTGAGCATCTGATGGAGCATTTGGAGCAGAAAAACACCATGACCAGGTATGCCCATCCCACACAAGTGATGTCTCCAGCCAGAATCCATCCTGAAAGACCAGTTACACACACACACACACACACACACACACACACACACCCTGTTATAGGCCATTCCTCAGAAGTCACCACCTTCCGTGAATAGATAGGAAATTCCTTCGCACCTAAATCTCTTTGTAAACCCGTGCATTCTTTTTGTTGAATGAGTCATGAGTGGTGTTCCCTTACAGCAGTGCAGGCCTCCCCAGGGGAAACTCCATCTCTTTAACAATCATCCTTTGCAAAGCTCTATTCCTGGTCTTTTACTTTGACATTCTTACTAGTTAGAGAAAGAACCTGTAATTTTGGAAAGCAGAAAAACCTGACCAGCACCAAGACTCTGACAGGACTGTGAGGCTGGTAGGAGCTGGTCCACGCATAATAGGACCTTCTTACCATCCAGCCACTGGAAACCATGCACCCTGTGTGTGCCAGGGTGTAACGGTGACCACAGGAACCACAACTTCTGAAATGCCTCAGGGCAGATGTCAGCAGACAACCTTTCCTTAGCAGCTGCTCAGAGACTCAGGGGTCAAGCTTGCTCCCAGGTGCCTGGTGAGTCCAGTGTGTTTCACAGTGACCATGTGCACAATAGCTCTGAACCCTGCCCTGTTATGAACCAGTCTCATTGTCTCTGACACACCTACCTGCATTTCCCAGTCACTGTGCCAACCCATCTCATCGGGGCTCTTCCTCTCCTGTGCTGTCCCTTTGCCCTTCCAAGAATGATGTCCTTCTCCAAGGACTGGGCCCTTCTAGAATCACATCCAAAGTAATTGAGACAGAGCTTCAAAATCCTTGCCTCCAAGGAGCAACTTGGTTTCACCTTCTCCAGGACAGATCTGTTTGTTTTCTTGACAGTCCATGGTTATGTTCAAGACTCTTCTCCAGCACCACAGCTCAAAGGCATTGTTTCTTCTTTTGTCATTTTTAGTCATTGTCTAGTGTCACTGTCTGTTTGCTGACAACTTGACAACAACACCCTGATGGGGGTAAGCACAACAGAGATACACTCCAGGAGAGGATCAGAGAGAGTCAATCCAGCTCAATTTTATTGGGATCTGCAGTGCATTTGTATACATTCAGCTAAATAGGAAGACCAGATAGAGTGGGCTTACAGACATGGGACATATGGATTGGTTAGGAGAACCTCAGCCTCATGTGGACCACTCCCAGCTCAACAGACGGGGCAGCCAACTTCCCAGGTGGCGAGCTTTCTCGAGCCAGTACAGCCAAACACAGGAGGGCTTTCTCTACCCTGTATTAGAGGCCATTGGGAGGCTTGCACTCATCTGGAGTTAGGTGATCTGTCCTAGCCAGAGGCCCTCCCTTCCTTCCCAACATCCCACAACAGTCTAGGTCTCTGACAATGCTTATAGACGAGAAATTGTGAGCTACTGATAGGGAATGGCAAAGGGAATGCTAACAGAGTAAAGCTATCAGAACTGTTCTAGACAATGAAGGGTGGCTGGGGCACTGTAACACACGAAAAACAGAGCAGGAGGGGAAGGGCAGAGGAAGTGCTGAGGAAAGATGAGCTGAACTGATTTGACAAAGACAAAGAGGGCGACAATAGGACAATAGAAACCAACCGTCAAGGAATGTGGCTGTATGACAATAAGAACAGACTCTCAAGGAACGTGGCAAAACAGCAGAGCCAAGGAAAAGATAAAGGAGATGGCCAAAGACCTCATCCGTTAATTAGAAGGAAGACAGGATCAGCTGCGTAAACCCTGCCGACAAAGGATATATAAATCCTTTTATAGGCTAAAAACGGAGTCGGTCTGTCCTGACCCACTCATAGTCTGTTATGAACGTCTAATAAACCTGCTTCTTTCTCTTGTTCTCACGTGGTAGTGGTGTCTTTCTTGTATTTCCGAGTCAGAACTTTCTGGTTCTTACTGGAAGAGGCCCCTGGACCTCTTTTGGAAATAATCCACTTGACAAGCACTCCACTCCAGGACCACCAGAAATCCATCAGAAGCCATGCACCGCCAGCTGTGTAAACCCGACTCCCACTGGAAGGGATAGAGATACTCATTTGAAGGGTAGGGATGGGGTCAGTCCATCCTGACTCGTCCGTAGTCTGTTCTGAACCTCTAATCCACCTCAGTTTCTCTCTCTTGCTCTCACTTGGTGTCTTCTTGTGGCAGGGTTCTATCGAAGCCTCACACCTGAGTCAGAACTTTCTAGTTCTTACTCGAAGAGGCTCCTGGATCTCTTTGGAAACACCCCCTTGACATTAGGATTATCACCTTTGCCACTTGCTCCTGGAGCTCAGGGAGGACAGTGGTCAGATCCGCCAGTGGCCCTGAGAGAGCGAGACGAGGCAGCGGGGTCTGGACGAGACATTAGGAGGCACCGCTAGTCTCCGCACAGGTCATCCTGAGCCAGAACGGACTCCAGAGCAAGGCGTTCTTTCTGACGGATTTAAATGTTCTGACGTTACTTGCTCCTCAAGTAAGAACTTGTCTTCTCTGATGGGACCTCAGTGTCTAGAATTTTCCAGGCACATCTCAGGCACTCAGCCAGTATTTGTTAGATGGATGGACAGATGACTGAATGAGTTTTGCGAGTAGTGTTTGCTGCCTGCTTTTTCCAGTCACCCCGTTGTGATGGAGACAGCTTTCCATGTGGGTAAGTGGGATGGGATCCATCGCCCAAGACGCCAGATGGGGGTCCCTCCCTGGGAGACTATTTTTTCCAGCACATCCTTTGTCCCCGTGTCATTCAGGCTTGGATTAGTAAGTGGCTCATATTTCATAACATCCTTCCTATGCGTGGTGCTTCCCAGGCCGGGCAGGGCAGGCAGTAGGTTTCAGGCTGGTCCTAAGCACACAAACATGGCTAAATTATCCTCCTGAAATGCCCAAGGATTCAGAGACCCCCAGGCGGGTGGGGGTGGTCCTTCTTCCCACTCTGGTGCTGGGAACAGGGATTATCACTCTTTTTAATCTCTGCCAATTTGCTGAACAGGAAAAGGTATCAACCTCTTTGTCGTTGTGATTTGCATATCTTTGATTGCTATTGAGTTTCAAATTCTTTTCATATGTTTATTGGTCATTTATGTAAATGGACCCCTAACATTTATGAAGCCATTTAAAATGCCAGGTGGCCTCCAATAGCCACAGGCCATGAGCTCAAGAAGGCAGGGCACAGGAAGAGGAGGTCCCTGTGTCTGGCACTGGCCAGGCCTCTGAGTGCTCTGTGCATGGTGGTTCTCTGGCAGCCCTGGTGGTGCCCAATGGCCCAGACACTCCCCTCTCTGCCTCTCTCCTTTGGAAAGCTCCCCCAATCTCCAGGCTCTCTGTGAGAAGAAAGCAGCTCTGAGAAAGGTCTGGGCTCAAGGAGATTTGCATTTTAACAGGAAACAGTGCTCCAGGCAAAAGAATTCAACCTGAATAGCAGCATTCAGCCCTGAGACCTCTAAAACCAAGTACACTGGAGTGAGTTGAATTCCAGGTGCGAAGGGCAGGTGAGGTCCAGACTTGGCACCAAAAAAGAGACAGTTCTATAAAGTGAATGCCAGCACCAGGGAAATCTCTCTCTCTCTCTCTCTCTCTCTCTCACACACACACACACACACACACACACACACACACATACACACACACTTAGACACATCTACCCAGGACCAAAGACAGAGCTCAGTAGGTGGGAAAGGAGAGGCTGGAAGGAAGCCTGGAGAAAGGACCGTGGACGGATGTGGAAAGAGGTAAGGAGATAATATGAGGATTGCAACCCGTGTCACAAAACATCACGTGTGTGGGGGTGGCTGTTGTTGGCCCCCCTGAGGCCGCCTTCACTCAGAGCTGGCCCGCCAGTGGGCTTTCAGCTCAGGTCATGCCCCTCTGAGGCTGCGTTGACTCAGGGCTTCCAGAGCAAGCTGCCCATCTTTCGTCTGTGATGCAGGTAGTGGATGCAAATCGCTTGCCTGTGGGTTGACAACACTTCTAATCACTAAGCCATCAAATCTCCCCATTATAAGGGCTGCATGAGTCAATCATGTCTATAAACTTTTATTCAAATCATAATATTGACAAGGAATAAAAAGCCCCCCAAAACTCAGCAGAGAACCAACATGGAGAGTGGCAGGTGGACCTGACTTGCAGGTGAGCCCCATGTCCTGTCATCCACCGGAGGACAGTTACTCAGGGCACTCCACTGGTAGACACTGGGGACAGGGCCAGACAGAAGCACACACCCACTGCTGTCCATGCCCGTCAGTTCCCACGCATGGCTACCCTCGGTCAGATTCCCAAGGCTGTCTTAGCTCTCTCCTTCAGAGTGTTTGGTGGATTTGAACCAGCAGTCTTTACATCAGTAGCTCTGTATCTAGCCTACTATGTCACCAGGACTCAAAACGCTAGAAGTGGAGGAGGGAGTGTGCTAACCAGTGCTGGTTGTTGGACTTGAAGTTAAGGGTGGATGTCTGTCTCGGGAGGCTCAAGGTCAATTGCAGCAGCTGGCAAACCTTCTAGCTTGCCCTGGGAATCCAGCCCTGGAGTTAAGGGGAGCAGGGAGGCCAGGACAGAGGCCCCCGGAGCCCCAGGCCAGCTTGTGACCAGTAGTGCCCCGCGGGCACTTTGCGGGCTTCCATGCCACCTTCTAACTGCCCTTTCCACAGACAGCTTCCATCAGCCGCCTCTTCATCCCAGTCCGCGCCCGCGTCACCTGCCTCAACAGTCAGGCCCGTGAGTTCAGCTTGCCTGCTGGCACCTGTACCCTTCATTTTACGAGTTCAATCACTCTACTTTTTAAGCTTTATTTTTTGATTAGCCACACAGAACTCATTAAATGGAAGATAGAACATGTCATAAAATATGCAACAGAATCTTGGATTATTAATTTCAAAATTAAAAACATAATAATCTCGGCAGTGAAGGGCCCTGTCAGTTCATAAAGTGCATCATGTGTCCATTCGTGGTGGGTTCAGGACTGGGGACAGTCTGTCTCAGAACCAAAGGCCAGAGCACTTCAGGTCTCCCACTGACCCCTGCAAGGGTCCCTGGGGACTCTGGAGTCTCACTGGCTGGACTCGACACCAGGCAGTCTGTCCTACACACTCCGTTAGAGCTTCTTAGGGGACAGAGGACTCAACAAGGGGGCCAGGGCCAACACAGCCTCGGTCAGACCTTCATTTCCAGCTGGAGACCAAAATCAAGACCAAAGGAGGTGTGTCTGTCCCCTCCACACCAGTGTTCATCAAAAGAGTGCACCCCAAAGTTCAGTAGGAAATGGGGTTTGTTCTCCAAAGTCCCTTAAGAAAATGTACCTTCTTCCCAAGGTTCCTCTGCAAAGAGTACCTGCCCCCACACTTCTTCACAGAATTTTCTGCTCCCCAGAGTTCTTCAATAAAGTGGCCCTGCTTCCCACACTTCCTTAAGAAGGGGTGTCTGCTCGCGTGATCCCTCAGGTATCGAGAGCAAGCCCACCTTCCGGGTGTCCAGGTCACAGAGATTCCACGTCCTGTAGGACCAGCTGTGTTGTTCTTACAGCCCCATCTGGAAGGGTGACCAGAGGGGCCCCACAACCACCTGATGGGGGCACTTCCTGGAACTGGGGTGTAGTCAAGGCAGAGTCATGTGACCTAGCTGAGGGGCTTTAGAAGGAAGGTCCCCCCAGTGAGGGGAGACCCTGAGAGGAAGTACCAAGTGGTCCCACAAGGGGTGGAGGGGCCTGACAGCTGGGGAGGTGAGGGATCCCCACTCTCAGAACTTGCTGGGTGCATAGTCCAGAACTTGGTTCCAGGGCTTCCCCGATGGATAAGAAGTCACCCTCTTGATCAGTCACCCCTAAAGCAGTCATCCTGACCTCGAAGTCCAGCCACTGGGCTTCCAGCTCTGTGAACTTCTGCTTTCTCATTGGGAAATTGGGGCACAGGGATGGGGGTCGAGAGAGCTGAGAACATGCTGCACCCCTCTTGCCCATCCTTACAGATCAGCAAGGACCCGTGATCCAGCACCCCCACCTCTCAGCTAGGTCAGCCCTGGGGAGAGGCAGGAAGGGCAAGCTTGGGGGGCTGGATGGGCAGGAGGGTCGAGCGTGAGCCCTGGGTTGAAGGCAACAGGGTGCTGTAGTCCACGGGTCTGAGATTCTGTGCAGGGTGATGATGGGAAGTTCCTGATATAGATGGGTGACTGTACGTGGCCAGTGTCCTCAAATCACGTACTTAAAAACCATTAAAATGGCAAATTTTTGCTACTGTCTCATCCAAACCTTGGAGGCAAGGATAGTGAAGCTTCATCAACAGGCTTCAGGCGTGTTGCTAGGAGAGGCTATTCCTTGGAGAGGAACATGCTTGGAAAGGTGGAGGAATGGCAAAAGAAAGATAGACCCTCACCCAAGAGGATTGGCACCGTGACTGCAGCAGTGGGCTGCAGTGTGTCAGAGAGGGTGGAGATGGCATAGGACACGACAGGCGTCAGGTGTGTTGTTCACAGGGTCGCTGTGGGCTGTACTTGAATCGACAGCACCTAACAACAGTAACAAAACCAAGTGAAACCAAAGCCACTGCTGCTAAACTGAGTCCTGCTCTGAGATCCTCCCTCAGGTCCGAGACAGCAATCTGCGGGAGCAGGGACCCCAACCTCCTCCCAAAGAGAAGCTGATGGGTTCTAACTGGCGGTTTTCAAATTAGCAGCAAAATGTGTAACACCCCATGCAGCCAGATCTCTAGTAAAGCAGTTAAAACGCCCAGCCACCAGGTCAATTCTGGTGCATAGCCACTGAGAGAGAGCCGCTCTCATCCGGTTTCTAAGGAAATCTTTGTGGGAGGAATCAGTCAGCTCATCTCTCTCCCTTGAAGCAGTGGTGGATTCAAACCACTGACTTCAGAGTTAGCAGTCCAACAAGCGATGCACTGCACCGCCAAGGCTCTGGCCGTAGCACCCCTGTGAGTGCCTGTCTAGCGGACTGCGCCCATAGTGAGCCTTCCTCCTGTTTCTGAGGCCATGAATCCTCACAGGAAGGAACCGCCTCAGCTTTCCTCCCTGAAGCAGCTTAGAACCACTGACCTTCTGTTCAGCAGCAACTCAATGAGCAGGGCTCCTTCCTATGGCTTCTGATGGGGCGGGGCTGACTGCTGGATCTGCAGATGGTCTGGACTCAGGGATCCAGGGACAGGGCGATGCTTGAAGATGCCCTGTGGATAAGATGTGTCTCAGGGGGTGACTGTTTCCGGGTAGGAGGGACTTCCCTGGTGCTCCTCTGAGCGCAGTGACCAGCCCTGCATGGTTCTTAGGCTGCAGCTGTGCTACCTGTCAACGCCGAGGAAAGAACATCGTCTTCCACCTCGTAGACACCTGGGACTCAGCAGCAAGAATGCTGGGGTCTCTGGCTTGTCAGAGGCAGGTCTTGAAGCTCAGGATGTTCACCCACCTCCCGAGCCCGCTGACTATACTATGTCCTCTGTCCTCTCTGTGGTGTCACCATGCTGGTGACAGTGTCGACTTGAGCCCTGTCCTCCTTCCTGACCCTTGGTTGTTCTTCAGTGAAGCCTGAGAGGTCTGGAACGTCTAACAGGGGACGAAGTCCCTGCTGACGTGAAGGCCGTGCAGCAAGGCTAACAGGAGAGACGGGGCCTCGGGGGGTCAGGAGCTGCATGGGGTGAGCTGCTTCCTCCAGGCTGGAGCCCCATTCACATGTACATGTGCACATGCACCCCTACATGTATACACGTGCCCATGTCAGATCCATGCTCACGCACACGTGTGTGACTGTGCATACATGAATGTGCACACAGGAACATTCCCGCACACACAAGCTCTCACACTGCACACAGTGTGTCATGTAACTGCATACACATACACACATACGTGGACATCAGTACACACCCTCATGAACAGTGTACACAGTACATGGATGTGCACGTGTGTGCTCCATACGTGTACAAATACACATGTACACACATTGTAATATGAATGGCTGTAAAGCTTAGTCAACAAAGTCAATTTTGCCTGAAAAAGAATTTTATTTCCTAGAATGTTCAGTTCAATTCTGACCCCAGAATGCCTTGCATGTGCTGTGCGCTTCACCTACACTGCTTAGAGCCCCTTGAGACTGGCAGGTACTTACAGAACACATAATCGTGTGTGAGTGTGTGTGTTTGCATATGCACGTGTAGGGGTGCATGAACATGTGTATATGTGTTCACATGTGTGCACACGTGTTGTGCGAGCACTGGCGTGTGAATGCGAGCCTGTGTTTGTGTCTGTGCACGTGTGTATGCATCTCTCTGTGCGTATTTGCATACGTGCAGCGGTTCATTGCATGTGTGCACACTTGTGGGAACGAGTACACACATGTGCTAATTGGTGCAAATGCGTCTGTGCACCTGTGTGCACACGTATGTCTGTGCATGTACATGTCTAGTGTTTATGCTCATGTGAGAGAGAGAGTAGTTTGAGGGGTTTGTTCGTGTGATGTGTGGGCCACGCGCGAGTGTGTTCATGTGTGCACATATGTGTTTGTGTTTGTGTTCGAGGACCTTTCTGAGTCGGAAGCAGCACCAGGTCCAGCACCATGGAGCAGGTCTTTGCAAAGCGGGTGTTGGTTCAGGACTGTGACAAAGGGGAGCAGGAAGGTAAGACAAAGAGATCGGATGGGCAAACTTCTCGGACCTCTGGCGGCTTAAGGCCTGGGACACTGTTCTGGTTTGGACATGTCTGTCCCTGACGTATGTGTCCCTCCCCTGCTGGTCTAATATGTCACCACCCCTCTGTGCTGCCTTGAGAAGTGGCCATGTCCGCGCAGCCAGGTACGTAGCACAGACATGTGGACTGACCCAGCAGACACCGCCCCCCCTTGAAGAATGCGCTTCAGGGACAAGTGCTCGCTGTACGTTTCTTTGTCCTCACCTGCCTTAGGCTCACCTTGGTGGACGGACGCTTCCAGGCCACTGAGCCTCTTGCTGCGTCTCAGCCATGTGCACGTGATGTCTTGTCCCGTCCACATGGACACATGGGTGGGCTGGGTGACTCCTGTGGCTTCAGATAACATCAGGGGGTTTCTGAGCCATGAGAAGCTTCTGGAAGCATCCTGCACAGCAGAGGCCTAGGGCTCCTTGTCGCAAAGCTGGGGCTGACTCTGGATCCATGGAAAGCACTGGCTGTGGTTTCAGATTCGGCTTGGCCAGTACTTGGCCTGGTTCCCCAGCTCTGGACCAGGCCCTGGAGGACGAGTGAGCCCTGACTGCCGTCTCCTTGGCAGGATCTTATTTTAGCAGCTCAGATAATTACCCGGGATGGAGCGTGTGTGTGGAACCTGGCAACACAGGCCACCTGAGAGCCATTCAGCTCCAAGCCCGAAAGCGTAGGTGTCTTCCACTTGTCCTCTGCTGTGCACAGGCCATGGGCCTGCTGAGCACCGTGAAGGGTGAGTGGGCGCAGTGGGACCAGCTGCACCCCGACCAGGGTGTCAGCCCAGCTCTGCTTCTAGACATGCCGGCCAGCCAGGCGTTGGCTGTCACCTGTGCAGGTGTTGTTGGAATGAAGGAACGAGGTGGATGAGGAATGGAGGACGTCTGAAATGAAGGGTCAGGACAGAGGACTTGGCCAGCAGACAGTGGTGGGGAGTGTGTCCTGGATAAACCCAGGCGGTGAGGTGTGGGCTAGGGAAGGGAGGTCCTTGAGGGTGGGCGTAGGCAGTGAGCGATGAGGAAGCCGGGCTGGAAGGCAGCTGTGGCCCAAACCAGTGGAGCATGGCCAGGACTAGCCTCCAGGGGCTCGTACAGCAAGAGGAGTATTGTGGATTAAACTGTGTCCCCCCCTAAATACACGTGTATCATGTGGAAGCCGTGTAACAATCTCCAGGACCGGATAAACCAGACTTGTGAAAAGATCAAGGGTGAAATGCGACATCCCTTCATTCAGTTCCGGACCTGAGCCAATGTAATCCATGTTTCCCATGAACATGTCCTGGAATATCTGTAAAGAGAGGCACCTCGGTACCAACAAGAAAGAACAGGCAGGAGAGAGTGATCCTCTCAGACCCAGGCCCAAAGGGAAGAAATTCTCGACGCTGGAGAAGACTGGTAACACGTGGAGCTCTCCCGGGAAGCTGGGCCCACAGATGTGGAAGGAAACGGGGCCTTTCCAACAGGGGCTTCCGGTGGAGCTGTGGCCTTGAGTCCACCCCAGCAGCCTCCAGGGGCAGCTCGCGAGGTGCAGCCTGTTGGGGGCTGTGTGGCTAACCCGAAGGCAGGACCTCTCTGGGGGTTAAAATTCACAGGTGGCTCTGGTGGAGGAAGATGGGCAACGCTCTATGTGATTAAAGCCGTGGAAACCCTTGGAGACGGTCAAGGACGAGTCAGCTCCAACTCAAGCAACAAGAAGCCATCCACTAAACGTGAGTGCATTGCTTTGTTACGCCATCGCCTGTGGTATCCGTTAGAGCAGCACGGAGAACTAAGGCTGGGAGGAACCAGCTGGGCGTTTGCTCAGTAAGTGGTGTTTTAGGAGCTGGGAGGCACCTGAGGGCACGCTCAGCTCACCTCATCCCGAGTCTCAGGTACAGGAACGGGGCTGAGCTCGCAGGACGAAGCCCGGGCCTGGCCGTCCTCCAACCCCTCTCTATGTGATAGTTGCACTCAGAGTCGGTCCACCCCTTCCAAGAGCTTGCTTTTTCCTTGCTGACCCTCAGTCTTTCCGAGCTCGAAGGCAGGCCCCTCCTGATAACATGGGCAATGAAATGAGATAGGGTCTCGCCTCTCTTGCTTCGAAGGTGCACTCTGGTTTCACTGCTTTGAGGACAGATTGGTTTGTATTCTGGCCGTCGGTGGTATGTTTCACACTCTTCACCGACACCCCCATTCAAAGGCATTAGCTATTCTCGGTTGGCCTGGCTTTGCACACACGGCAACGTGTGAACCACAGCGTACAACATGACAGGTGAGGGTTGGAAGCTCGTGCGAAGTACCACTTGATGCCAGCTGATTGACACCATGCACCCATGTGACCACCACCCCGAACAGGATACAGGGTCGTTCCAGCTCCCCGCTGTCTCTTCATCTTTCTCCACACAGTTTCTCCCGGCAAGTTAACAGTCTCTCAGCTGAACGCACTGAGTTCACGGGAATGAAATGACTGAGTGATTCTCCCTCATCTTCTGCTTTTCAGCACCGTGTGTGGAAGATTCATCCAGACACCATACAAGAGAATTCACTTCTCTTCTCTGGGAGGAGGACCCCATTGCATAACCACACCAAAGTGCTTATTCATTCCACTGTGGAGGTCATTTTATTGTTTTGTGCTTCGTTCTTCTTAGAACATGTTTTTGCCAACAAAGGCTAGCATGCTCAACTTTGTTACACAGTGGCAGGCAGATCTTTGAGGAATGCTGCAACTACTTACAGGTGCCATCAGTCATATGCCAGAGCCTGTGCTCTGGACAACCGTCAATATCATCAGAGCTCTTACAAACCTGAGTACTGACTAAGATCTGTGGTCATTGCTGTTATGCCATTGTCAGTACATATATTTACACAATCTCCTCCCATACAATTAACTGCCCCTGAAAACCCACCAGAAGGTGAGCTATGGGTTGCTCCCAGCTCAACAGAACACAGCAAACATCAGTAGTTGGTAGAAAAGGTATCTTTGACCTTCTCTAAATGACAAACAGGAAGTCTAACTACAATTAACAGCCCAAGACAGATTCCTATCAAGCTGATGTTAGATGTGCCTTCAACCTGCAAATGTTTTAACCACTTAAACACCACCTATCCTTCTCACAGCACACTCTACTTCTCTGCTGGCTCCAGGGGACTGTTGCAATGACCACACAGAACTCATAGACAGTACTCATGGTCTCTCTGGAGACTAAGATGCATCAGATACAGGCCATGGTCTTTGCAATCACTTGTTATGCGTCAGAGAGTTGGATAATGACTAAGGACGATAGAAGGAGAATTGATGCCTTTGAGCTGTGGTGTTGGAGAAGAGTATTCAGGATACCATGGACTGCTAGGAAAACAAACAGATTCATCCTGGAAAGGGTCAAACTGGGTGGCTCCTTGGAGGCAAGGATTCTGAGGCTCCATCTAAACATACTTTGGACATGTAAGGAGGGAGAGGTCCTTGGAGAGGGACATCATGCTTGGGAGGGTGGAGGGACAGCACAGGAGGGGAAGACCCTCTATGAGGTGGACTGATTCAGTGACTGGGGCAATTGTGATGGGTGTATCGGAGATGGTGCGATTGGCACAGGACAGAGCAGTTTAGGATTTGTACATAGGGTCGCTATGAGTCACAGGCGACTCAACGGCACACAACAACAACAACAACAATAGGCCACAATTTAGCTTCAGGGGTGACAGTAATCTGTCACTGCAGCTTCTTCTCTGCGGTGCCAGATGACAGGCCTCTCTCTGGTCCGTGGCCTCACTTGGGCAGGTTTCATAAAACACTTTGGCTCCTGACGGTCCTCTGGTTTTCCACAAGCCTGCGGCAGGACGGTGCTCGACATTCTCACTGTTGGGTCTGGAGGACCCCGGCACGTCTCCAGCCTGTCTTCTCTCCTGCCACCTTTGGTGCTACCTTTCTTCTCTGTTGCCCCGTTACACCTCTCTGCCTGACTTCTCAGTCTAGAAGCTTCTGAGTGCAGGGCTCCTGGATAAAAAAAAAAGAATAAAAAAAAAATAGCACACTCTGTGTCTTCTTTTTCCTTTCTGAGGGGCTCCTGCCTCTGCTTGCTTCTTCTGTAAAGTTTAAGGTGTAAGTCAAGCAGGCCGTGATTTCAGCAAGCACGTAAAGGGAATACTTGTGTGGGGTGGAGACTGGGGTAGGGGTGGAGTCTTGAGTCACACACCGTCCCAGGTAACACCCTAATTCTGCCTTATTGGTGTTATTGACCACTTGCTCCTAAAATGGAACCGCAGCCACAGACAGAGGCCAGGGTTTCTAGTTCATCTCAAGAAGGAGGCCAGCCACACACTGCGAGGAGCCCTGGCCTCCCTCCGCTGACACATGCTGTCCGTCATGGCACTTACACGTGCCATCCATCACGGTGCCGACATAGGCTGTCCATCACACGTGCTGTCCCTCACGGCGCCGACACTTGCTGGCCATCTCACTGCCATGGGCCTTATTTGCATCTTCGCACTCAGTCACTGTGTCTGAGTCACTGGGATGGTGGGGGAAAGGCCGCATTAAATCACTCAGCGCACCACACTGATTCCTACCTCATTAGCTGGTTTTATATTCTTTTATTGTTCCTTCAGTCATTACCCAGAGGTTGTAAAAACCACCCTTGTATTTGCCTTTAATCACGTGCTTTACCACTTCACAGATCGAGCAAGAATGTCACAGTGTGGTTTTCTCCATCTCCTTCATTCGACTGTTCATGATATTCTAGTGGGGAAAAAATTAACCTAAGTGCACTCCGTTATTACGCCCTTGAGTGCCCACCATCTGCATATGTCCCCCTTATATCCACCTTGGCAGAGTTCATCCGTCCCTTCTGCATCATTACGTGTCGATCGGGGATGATTTTCTGTCACCCGAAGTTGTTCCTGTAGCATTTCTTTGAGTGTTTGTCTTCTTGTGGTAAAGTATCCCAATTTTTGTTTGCCTGAAAGAGGTTTTATTTTGCTTTTGTTTTTGAAAGATGTTTTGCTGGGAAATTCCAAGTTGACAGCCGTCTTCACTCAGTGTTCTAAAGATTCTGTGCTGTTGGCTCTGGTGTCCATTGTTTCCTTTATTTTCGTTTTGAGGCGTACACTCCATTTGCTGTTGACTTTAAACGTATCTGTTTATGTTGGGTTGTTTTTGAACATGTGTTCTTTGAGAACTGGGTTATGGAATCCTCAAAAGAGAAGGCACAGCCAAGTGGGGGCCTGGCCCGGAGGGATCAGACCACCGTGGGGCGGATAGAGGAGTCAAGTGCCCCTCGGCATTGGCTGGAGGGAGAGAAGGCGGGTTCGTTCAGGGAGCCCATGAGACGCGGCCTGGAGGAGCATTTACATTTAGCCCTCCGTGCCCACGAGTGGAAGGCCTATTAAACTGAGTATTAATGGAATAAAAAGCACTCAAGTATGTTACTGCAAAGAGGGTCTAATCTGTTATTGTTGCCTTAGATGCGCTCCATGAAGTAGGGCAAATGTTTATTTCTCTCTTCAGGAAACACGATGATACATTAAGGACATTCCGGTGATAAGTAATTAACTGTGACCAAGCCTCCGATGCTGACTTCCTGTGGGGCCGGGGATCCGGGGTGTGGGCAACACTGGCCTTGTTGCTTTGTCGGGTCTCTCAGTCAGCTTTCTATCTGTGTCTATCTTTCGGTCTGTGGGTCTTTCCTTTGCTCTGTGTTTGTCTATGCATTTTGAAGTCTGTATGTCTGACTGCCTATCTGTCAGTTGGTTTGTCTGTTTCTCAGGTAGGAATGCCCACTTGCAATGGGAAGGCATGACCAGACCACCCCACTGAGGACAGTCCTGCAGGGAGTTTCCTGAGGGCCTGATCTGGGCCTCGGTGTCCACAGCCCCTGCCTCAAACTTCAAGGCTAGCCTCTGTGTGTCTTGAAGGCTAAATCAAAGCCTGCCCAACGGCTGCTGGGCCTCCCCACTCCGTTCTACCTCCTCGTGGGATTATCTGGGCACGGTTTCCACCTTCTGTGAGCTTGGTGTGGGCTCCTGGTGCCCATCATTTCCAAGCTGGAGGACCACTGCAGCTGGGCATGTCAATTATGGGTGACAGCATGATTGTCCAGCAATTCCCAGGCCAAAGTTTTCTTCTCCTTTCTTGGCTGCTGTCTGAGCCCACCCGGTAAGTTGATTCTCGAAGGTGCTGTGGGAAGAGGTGGTATGACCATCAGGTACAACCCCTGCAGCCCCTGGAGCCCATTCAGAAGTCCTCAGCTGAGCAGTGCATCTGGCTGCCGGCTCTCCCTCAGCCTGGCCCAGGCAGGCAGTCTCGCATGGGCAGTCCAGCCCATGCAGGCGGGTCTGTCACGCATAACTCAGCTTCGCTGTTGCTGTTGGGTCCATCAAGCCCCATCTGACTCACAGTGACCTCATGCGACAGAGAAGAGTTTCCCAGAGGGCTTTGCGGCCTGTGATTTTTGCAGGAGCACATCACCAGGTCCTCATCCCATGCAGCTGTGGGCTGGTGTTAAACTAGGAACGTTTTGGTAAAATAGCTGAGCAGTGAATCGTGAGCTTGGCAGCTCCTTCTCAGGCTACTGCTTATCCTCAAACCTTCCCCAATAACTGTGGTGCCGTCACGTTGCTGAGGCTCAAGGAGACGTACACGCAGGCTCATCGCATTTCATTGAGGCTCACTGTATCGCACCCGGCAGATCCTGCATGATGTGAAGGTTGGTGGCGCCTTCCCCACAGCACATACTCACGTTGATCCTCTGTGTCCCAGGCGGGCAGCACTCACAACCTCTCAAGTGTCCAATCATGCTATTGCACGCTCAGTGCCTGGTGGTCTAGTACCCAGTGTAACGACTGTACACATGGGGAACCCAGACCATATGACTTTCTATGTTTGCTTCACTGTGGCATCTGTGGTCTCTGGTGTGTGTGACTCAGAGCAGAAGGTTGTCACAAGCTGTGCCATCTCCTGTGGGAAGCTGAATATCAAATTTAATATTAATAATAAACCAAATGCTATGTCAGCATATAAGAGAGGCATAATACAAGCTGGAGTTCACCCTGAGGCACTAGGGCATTCCTTAAGAATCACCATTGTTCTTAGTTTGTATTTACTGAATCCCTCCCTCCTGAAATTAGCATAAGGTAAACAGTAGAGAAGAACCTTGCCTTATTTGCAAAAGACTTCCCCATGATCCTTTGTTTTTATTTTCTACTCCCTTTGTATACCTTCCTGATGATTCTCAATAAATACACAGAGAGGCCTGGCTTGAGGTCTTCAGTCGTCAGGACTGCTTGTCCCCTGTCTTTACTCTCTCTTACCTCATTCTTGGTTGTCTGTCTCATTATTACTTTACCCTCGGTCTGCAAGAATCTCCACACACTCTGGAGTGGAAACCCCTAGGTTTACCCTCTCTCTCACTAGATACCTGAATCTGAACACCATATTGCATTTGTTGATTGAGCTGTTGCTACTATTGTTAAGTGTTGTAACATGACTGACTCATAGTATCCTCATGTTCAACAGGTGTAAAACCACACTGCACATGCCGTGATTGGAAGCACAGCAGTGGCCCCAGCTGCAGTCATGCTGGCTCTGCCTCTCCTTTGCTGACCTTCTACTTTTTCAAGCATAATGTCCTTTTCCAAGTCCTGTCCCTCTAAACAACATGCCTAAAGCATGTGAGATGAGGCCTCATTGTCCTTGTCACCATGGAGCACCCTTTCCAAGAAGGGTACCCCTCGTCTTGCCCCACTTGTCTGTCACTTGGCTGTGCTGTCTCGATTTGTGTGTCATGGTATTGGAAGCGATGCCAAGGCTGGTTAAAATCCAAGCGAGGTCATCGATGGTAGACAAGTGTCAGTGGAGCTTCTAGACTAAAAGGCAGGACTGGCCTTTACTTCTGAAATACTGGTCCTTGAAAGTCTCAGGAATATCACTGTAGTATTGCCCTATTTATTGCTGGAATGTGAACCTCTCAGGCTGGAAGGCACACAAAATGCTTTGCAGAGCTGCCTCTTCAAAGCACAATCCACCTTAATGACATAGACTCTATAAAGCTCTCAATCAATGAAAGAATGTCATGTGCTGATGTGATGTAACATGACTAAAAATGAAGAGAACCAGCTACAAACACCCATTTAATAATTAGAGCATCAAATGTAAGAAGTATAATTTGGGAAAGTTTGAAGTATTAAAAAAATGAATAGAATACATTGTTGATGTTGTTACGTGCTGTCGAGTCTCTTGTGACTCATAGCGACCCTATGTACAACAGCCCTAACCGCTGCTCTGTCCTGTGCCAAATGCACCGCCTCTGATACACCCATCCCTATTACCCCAGTCACTGAATCAGTCTACCTCACAGAGGGCCTTCCCCTCCTGCACTGTCCTTCCACCCTCCCAAGCATGATGTCCTTCTCCAAGGACCAGTCTCTCCTCACAACATGTCCAAAGTATGTTAGATGGAGCCTCAGAATCCTTGCCTCCATACAGGTTAAATCTTTGATATTGCTGTTGCTGTTGTTGTTATGTACCATCAAGTCAGAACCAACTCATAGCAGATACCCTAGTAGGTTTTCAGAGGTAATTATTGAAATGGAGGAGATTGTCGTCCTTTCTCTCAGAGCAGCTGGTGGATTTGAACCTTATACCTTTGGGTTGGCAGTACAATTCCTTGTCACTAAGCCACCAGAGCTCCCTGTCCAAGGTGTTAGTGAGCCCAAGACTGCTGATACTGGCTGTTTTGAATTAGACAATTCTATGATGTCCTGTACTTGGATGTGTTGTGAGGAGAGACTCTGTGTCAAGCCATCTCCTTAAGGGTCTTCCCCTTTGTTAATGATCTACTTAACCATCATGGCTTCCTCCTCTGGAAACGGTTCCTCCTGGCAACATGCCCAAAGCATGAGAGATGAAGTCGTGCCATCCTCACCTCTGGGAAGCCATCTGCTGCACCTGCTGGAGAACAGATAGTGTTTGTTCTTCTGACTGTTGATGGGCTGGTTCATATTCTTCACCCTTCATAATTCAAAGGCATCATTGCCCAGATTCCTCTTGTACATGGATTGAAAGTACTATGTCTTGGGTCAGTTGTACGCTAGTCCTCTAAACACAACTTTACTCTTCAGCACTTCAAAGACGCTCTTTTACAGAAGACAAGGCTAAAGAAAAGGACTGGAAAAGGACATAATTTTTGGAAGGGTGGAAGGTCAGTTAAAGAGAGAAAGACCCCCATGGAGATAGAATATCACAGTGACTGCAGCAATGGGCACAGGTGTATCAGCAATGGTGAGGATGGCACAGGGTAGTACAGGGTTCAGATCTGTTGTTCATAGAGTCACTACGGGTTCTACTCGACTCGACTCCATGGCATCTAATAACATCAACAAAACCAACATGATCTACTATACCGGGAGTGAAGTGAAATAAACTGAGGAGGAATGGTGCCACATTCATCATCAAAATACACACAAAAACACATGTACACACACACACACACACACACGCCCATATTAATCTTCTGCAGCACACACGTGTATCCAATGGTATAATGTGGATGTGATCATCACCCCTGATCTAATAAACCAAGCAGCCATGAAAGGATTGAGGGTGGGACACTGTTAACCCCCTCAGAGCCAGGAAGCTCTTTGGCACAGGGGAAGATTTAGACATATGGGGATTTCTAAGGAACCAGGCCTAGAGATGCTGCAGGGAATAGGGACTTTTCTCCAGAAAAAGCAGAGAGGAAACGCCTTCCTCTGGGGAAGCTGAGCGCTGGTGGCCACCAGCTGCTCCTCTGGAGAAAGATGGACAATCTCCTAACTGTCTCTGGAAACCTACCAGAGGCTCAGCTATGGGCTGGTTCTGATTCCGCTGTACACAACAACAACATCAGCAGAGGAAGGCTTAGGGTTTACCCTCTCCCCCTTCTTCATATGAAGGAGTTCCATGACATAGTAGTAAGGAATTGTACTCTCAGCCTAAAGGTACATGGTTGGGATCCACCAGCTGCTCTGTGGGAGAAGGAGGGGCAATCTCCTCCAGTGTGATTTACTGCCTCTGAAAACCCACTGGAGGGTCAGCGATGGGTCAGTTCTTCACATGAAGACAAAGAGATTGAAGTTGTCAACGATTTCATTTTACTTGCATCCACCGTTTACACTCATGGGACCAGCATTCAAGAAATAAAAGGCCATTGTTTTTCTTTTATATTTGCTTACGTACGAACGTCGTATACATTGTGTTGCATTTATGTGCATTGTGTTCCATGCTTTCCTCTGTTCACACTGTGTTTCTCATTATCATTCCCATATGTTGTGTTTTATAAAATTAATCGACATTGATCCATGCCCACCACTGAGGTCTCCACTGAATCTTTCCTAATTCCTTCAGTACCTTGTTTTGTCCACCAAACTCTGTGTCGTCAAAATTTCCCTCCTCCTCACCTTCAGCCCCCCTCCTTCCTCCTTCTTCCCCTTTGGACTTTGGTATACATCTTGCTAGAAATCCTTCTATTTTTACAATAATGGTCTTATGCAGTATTTGTCCTTATGAAACTGAGTTAGTTCACTCAGCATATTGATCTCCAACCTCTCCCATGCTATATAATATTTTTTATAAAAATTATCTTATACTGGTTTACATACAAAAAATAAAGTTCATACACATTGTTTTTCATACCAGACCTTTCCCCCTTTCCTTTACCAATTCCTTCCTTTAAAAATCCTTGCCAAAAGAGCAGATTTTACTGCACAATCTTCTGCAAAAGAATTTCTTTAAAGTGTTAGAAAGTAAAGTTGTGTTTGGAAGGCTAGGATGCAGCTGACCCAAGACATGGTACTTTCAATCACTTCATGTACATGAGAAATCTGGGCAATGGAGACTTTGAATCGTGAAGGGTGAAGAACATGGACTAGCCTGTCGACAATCGGAAGACTGTCACGATCTATCCTGCAACAAGTGCAGCAGAAGGCTTCTCAGTGGTGAGGATGGCACGACTTCATCTTGCATGCTTTGGGCATGTTACCAGGAGATACGAGTTTCTGGAGGAGGACGCCCTGGTGGTAAAGTGGAAGATCAGTAAGAAAGAGGAGTCTTCAAAGAGACAGACACAGAGCCCACAAAACAGACTCCTTCAAGCACAGGAGCATTCCTGAGTTTAGGATGGTGCAGACCTGACCGTGAACATGGACTCAGTGAGTGGGAGCCGGCTCGAAGATACCTAATAACGACAACTAGTTTAGCATCCATGATATTCTTTTCTAATAATTGATCTTTCCTGATGATGTATCTAAAGTTGGCTATCTAAACACTCATCATCTTCACTTTTCGAGAAGAGCTACAGGGATGTTGTTAGTGGAGCGGGAAGACAAAAATACGTGGGCTCATGGAAGGTTGGATTTTATTTATATGTCTCAGTGCACATGTACCTACCTGGAGATTTGCACTGAGGAGGAGGTGGGGCTGGCAGGAGTGCCCTCTTGTCTTGGCCCCCAAGTCACACCAGCCCCTCTGAGCAGGGCCTTGGGCCGCCATCTCCCGTACGGTTGCCTTACACATGGGGGTGGAAGCCCCTTCCACACTTTCTAATGCCATCAGGGCACCTTGCCAGTGCTCCTTAGTATTCTCCATCGCTCTTCATAATCCTTTCTCCACGCTTCCTAACAGATGGATGCATGAATTGGTGAAGGTCCACCTAGGCTTCAGGGGAGGCTGGGGGATGAGGGTTCTGGGTTCAGAGTGTTTAGTGGGAGAAACAACCACTTTCTGTAGCTGGAGGTCAGGAAATCGTGGGAAGAGAGTGTGGGAAGGTTTGCTTGGAATATTTATCAGCGTCTGCTGCTCACATGGGCAGGGTGTGAGACGGGGGAAAGGGAAGGCTCATGAGAAGTGGCTGTGGGGAGGGTGGAGGGAGCACTGTGAGAGCCCACCCCTGTGTGCTGTCCCAGGAATGGAGGGAAGTGTTTAGCCAACCATAGAAAGGAGCCTTGGTTTTGAAATGGGGTGCCTATGTGGATCCGGGGGACATTGAATCAAGGCCCTGCCTTTGAGAAGTGCAGGAGGGGATCACACGGTGTGTCATATTGCCTATGAAGCACACAGAATCATCTGGAACCTTTCAATAGAAGGGTGTTGGCCTCCTCAGAGCACAGGCGTATCCAGATCTTTAAAGGTCACTTACCTTCCTCCCTCTGACATTACAGGGGAGATCACCAGTAGCATCTACCTCTAAGAAGACATGCGCCCTTCTAAAGGACAAATGCTTTTCCTGTGGACCAACCCAGACTAATAGGAGGTTAAGTGAAAGCACAGCATGGCTGGGAGAAGCTAGGTCTATGAAGATAGGGGAGGAGGCACATGCTTTGTGGAAACTAGCGAGTGAGTGAGGGAGGGAGGGAGGGAGTGAGTGCGTACATTTTTCAATCTATGCGTGTGCTCACTTTGTAGACCCTTTGCCACCATAAGACCAGGGGTAGATTCAAAGAGGATCATTTCCCCAGCGTCCTCCACCTAGCCCCATTTCTCCTCCTGTATCCAACTCTCTCCTCCACAGATCTGTGTAAGGTCACACACCAGATGGACAGGGCAAGGACATGGCCCAGGTAACGTGACTGTCACTCTTCTTCATGGGATTATGTGTATGGAAGAGAATGCTGCAAGGGAAATCTGTAGAAAACAGAACTGAACCGACACCGAATTTAACAATAGAAAGAAGCTGAAGTTAGACCAAGTGTGTGATTAATGTATTCCTGTTTTAAGTTTTTCTGCATTGTATTTTTGTTTGCTTAAAAAGTTATTAAGATTTTAATCAAAGTTTACCAAGAACTTGGATTCATTCATTCATTCATTCATTCATTCATTCATTGTTGCACATTTTCCTCCCTACTCCTACACAGTTTGTTGTTTTTTTTTAAAAAAAATTCTTTCATTGTTGCACAATTTCCTTACCCTCCCTCCCCAGTCCATTTTGCTATGCACCTCTTGTTCTGGATTTTTGTCACGCAAATAATACCTAATTGTATATTCCTCTCAAACAGTTCTTTCTCTCATCGTTTTCAATACAGTGTACATTATTTATACCCTCTTTTCTTAAGTCCACCCAACCCCGCTCTCAGTCCTGTTTTATAACAGTGGCCTTATGCAGTATTTATCTTTTTGTGGCTGAGATATTTCACTCAGCATAATGTTTTCATAATCATCCATTTTGTATAATATTTTATGAATTCCTTGTTTTTCAGTGATGTATATTATTCCATTGTGTGAATATACCACATTTTCTCTATCCATCTATTTGTTGATGGGCACTTGGGTTGTTTCCATCTCTTTGCTATTGTGAATAACACAGCAATAAACATGTTGTTGTTAAGTGCCATCGAGTTGCAGGTGACTCATAGCGACCCTATGAAGGAGAGTCCTTGACACTTGGGTGCCTTTCATCCTCTCTCCAAGTTCATAGGGTTTCCGGAGGCAAGCTGTTATGGAAGTGGGTGCCACTCCTCCTTCCACACTTCTTCAATCGGGGAGCTCCACCCCACTCTCAGTCCGCATTGGGTAGTCAACCATTAACGCATTTGAAACATCCGTGTCACAGTGTTCAGCCTCACAGCAACCACAAGTGACCGCGGGACGGCAACTTGTACACCAGGGCTATACGACCTAGAGGAATTTCTGAACAAAAACAATGAAAGACTGGGCTGAGGGCCGCGAACTGAAAGTCACCCACCTTTGTCTTGGTCACACAATAGACATAGGTGTGCATATATCTATTTGGGTGGCAGTTCTGGATTCTTTAGGGTTTATTCTCAGTAGTGCAATTACTGGGTCAAACAGTGTTTCTATTTCCAACTTTTTGAGAAAGTGCCATACAGCCTTCCATAGTGGTTGCACCTTTTACACACTCCAACTAACAGTGAATAAGGGTTCCAATTTTTCCACCTCACCAGCATTTATTGTTTGCTGCTCTGTTGAATTTTGCTATTCTTACTGGGGTGAGATGATATATCATCGTTGTTTTGATTTGCATCTCTCTTAGAGCTAAGGATTTTGAACATTTCTTCATATGTTTGCAATCTGAATGTCTTCTTTGGTGAAATGTTTCTTCATATCTTGTGCCCATTTTGCAATTGGGTTGTTTACCTTTATCTTTTTGTGGTGCTGGAATATTCTATAAATATAAATCCCTTATCAGACATGTCATTACCAAATATTTTTTCCCAGTCTGTGACTTTCTGTTTTACTCTGTTGAAGAAGTTTTTTGATGCGCACAGGGATTTGATTCTTAAAAGGTCCCATTTATCTATTTTATTCTCTCCTGGTTGTAGGGTTTTCAGGATGTTTGGAAGACTGTTCATGTGTGGATTAGGGCTTCTAGAGTTCTTCAAGCATTTCTCTGATCAAGTTTATAGTCCTTGATTTTACTTCTAAGTCCTTGATCCGCTTTAAGCTGGTTTTTGTGTATGGTATGACGTTTGGGTCTTGCTTGAATTTTCTACAGAAAATTTTCCAATTTTGCCAACATCATTTGTTAAAGAGGCTTTTGATTACCCGCTTAAATGATTTCATTATTTTGTCAAAAATCAATTGACTATAGGTAGATGAGTTGATTTCTGAGTTCTCAATTCTATTCCGTTCATCTATGTGTCTGTCATTGTAACAGTACCATGCTGTCTTAACCATTACAGCTGTGTAGTAGAATTTGAAATTGGGAGCGAGATGCTTTCTACCTTGTTTATCTTTTTCAGAATGCTTTGCTTATTTGGGATCTTTTTCCGTTCCAGATAAAATTGGTAATAGCCTTTTCCATCTCATTGAAGAATGGATTTGATATTTGTATTGAAGCTGCATTGAACCTGTAAATTTCCTTTGATAGAATTGTCATTTTCACAATATTCAGTCTTCCTATCCAAGAGTATGGTATATTTTTCCATTTTTCCAGGTCTCTTTTTTTGTTTCTTGTAGTAATGTTTTGTAATTCTCTTTGAATAGTACCTTTGTGTTTCTAGTTAGATTTACTCCCAAGTATTTAATCTTGTGATTAGCTATTGTGATGGGTATTGTTTTTCTTAGCTCCAGTTTTGTATTCTCTTTGTCACTGTAGAGAAATCTAATTGATTTTTGTATGTTGATCTTGTATCCTGCCACTTTACTCAATTGGTCAACTATGTCCAATAGTTTTCTCTCTGAGTCTTCAGGGTTTTCTATGTATACTCTCATACTATCTGCATCTAGAGATAACTTTATCTCCTTTTTGCCAATTTGGGTACCTCATATTTTCTTCTCTTGCCTTATTGCTATCATTAAGGCTGCCAATAAAAATATTGAATAGTAGAGGTGATAGTGGGCATCTTTGCCTAGTTCCTATTCTCAAAGGGAATACCTTTAATCTCTCTCCATTCAGAACAATGTTGGCTCTTGAGTTTGCACATATGGTTTTTACTATGTTGAGAAAATTCCTGCCTATTCCTATTGAGTATTTTAATTAGGAAACAGTGTTGCATTTTGTCAAAGGCCCTTTCTATATCAATTGATAGGATCATGTGATTCCTGTTCTTTGCTTTATTAATGTGATGAATTACACTGATTGCTTTTCTTATGTTGAACAATCCTTGCATATCTGTTATAAATCTCACTTGGTCATTGTGATTTTTTAAAAAAATGTATTGTTGGATTCTACTGGCCAGGATTTTATTAAGGATTTTTGCATCTATGTTCATGAGATATATTGGTCTATTGTTGTTGTTGTTATGTGCCGTCGAGTCATTTCCGACTCATAGCGACCCTATGCACAACAGCCCTAAACCCTGCTCTATCCAGCGCCAATCGCACTGCCTCTGACACACCCATCCCGATTACCCCAGTCACCGAATCAATCCATCTCATAGAGGG
>NW_006399814.1:3088082-3119077 GCF_000299155.1 Elephantulus edwardii | reverse complement strand
TTCCCATTCTTCTCAGAGTCAGCCACAGTTTGTTATGATCCACACAGTCAAATGCCTTTGCATAATCAATGAAACACAGATAGACATTCTTCTTGGTGGTGTTTCTACCTGACTTTGTTATCATGGATAACATAGAGTCTGGGAGAATTCCATCTTTCTCTATTTCCTAAAATATTTTATGTAGAATTGGTGACAGTTCTTCTCTAAATGTTAGATAAAAAATAATTTGTAAAACGATCTGGTCCAAGGGTTTTCTTGCTGTTGTTGTTAGAAGTTGTTTATTACCTATTTGATTTCTTCTTTTGTAATGGGTCTGTTTAGATGTTTGATTTTGGTCTGTGTCTGTTTAGGTAGGCTGTGATTTTGTCCATTTCCTCTAGGTTTTCATATTTGTTTGAGTATTATTGTTCTTGTTGTGTGCCATCAAGCCACTTGTGACTCATAGTGACTCTATGTTCAACAACCCTGAAATATACTCTATCTTGTGCCAATCTTATTGTTTCTCAGACACCTACATTCATTACCCTAGCCACAGAACCTATCCATTTAATTGAGTGTCTTTCTCTTTTACACTGTCCCTCCACCCTTCCAAGCATAATGTTCCTCTCTAAGAACTGGTGCCTCCTTGAACATGACCAAAATATGTCAGACAAAGCCTCAGAGTCTGCCTTCAAGGAGCAGCCTGGTTTCACCATCTTTAGGATGAACCTGTTCTCCTGGCAGTCCATGTTATATTCAGTACTCTTCTCCAGCACCACAGCTCAAAGGCGTCAATTCTTTCTATCATCCCTAGGTTTTGTTCAGCTTTCTGATGCATAGCAAGTAATTGTGAAATCTATAGCCTGGATCAGTTGCACCTTAGTCTCCAGATTGACATCGTTGCTTTTTAGTACTCTGGAGAGGTTCCTGATAGCAGACTTTCTCAGTGCAATTTGTCTTTTGGTTTCCTGGCTGCTGGTACCAATAGTGCTGATTGTGGAGCCAAGCAAACTAAAGCTATTAGCAATCTCAATCTCTTCACCATCTATCATAATGCTGCCAATCAACATCCTCAGTGGTGAGAATCTTTGTCTTTTTGGTGTTGAGCTTCAATCCATATTGAAGGCTGCAGTCATTGACCCTCTGCAGCAAGAGCTTCAGGTCCTCCTGAGTTTCAGCAAGCGGGGTTGTGTCATCTGCATAACGTGGATTGTTGATGAGTCTTCTTCTCATCCTTATGTGATACTCCTCCTCATAGAACCTGTTCTGAATGTAGAGATAGGACACATCCATGGCATACACCCTTCCTGTTTTTGAACATGCAGTGTTTCCTTGCTCTGTTCTGACCACTGCCTTCAGGTCCAAATATAGGTTTGAGTATAATTTTTCATAATATTCCACTGTTAACTTTTTACATTTTAGTTGTTCTGTTGTGACACTGCCCCTTTCATCTTTTATTCAGATTATTTGTGTCTTTTCTTTCTTTCTTTTCCTTTGTTAGTTTTGCTAGTATTTTGTAAATTTTACTGAATTTTTTGAAGAACCAACTCCTGGTTTTGTTGATGGTTTCAATTGCTTTTTGGTTTTCTATTTAACTTATTTCCGCCCTAATTTTAAAAATTTCAGTTTTTTTCAGAGTGTCAGGTATTTTTTGCAATTCTTTATCAATTTGTTGAAGATATTGAATTAGAGAGCCCATTATCATTTTTTCTTGCCTATTTATGTGTTTACTGACTGCTATAAATTGACCTCTAATTACTACTTTGGCTGTTTCCCAGAGGTTTTTGATAAGTTGTGGTTTCATTGTCATTTGTTTCAAGAAACTTTTAAATTTTATTTTGTATTTCATCTATTACTCACTTATATTCATTCAAGGTGTTGTCGATCCTCCTAATGCATGTTTTTCTTCCTCCTTTATCCTCTTGTTATTAAGTTCTAATTTTGTACAATTATCTTCTGAGAAGATACATTGTCTTATTTCTATGTCTTTTAATTTATTGATGCTTGCCTTGTGACCCAAAACGTGATCTATTCTGGAGAACATTCCATGAACACTGAGAAGGTATACTTTGCTTTTTTTTTAAAATGCATTGGCCTGTGTATATCTATGAGATTTAGTTGGTTTATTGTGTGGTTTAATTCTTCAGCATTTTTGTTGAGTTTCTTTCTAGTAGTTCTATCTTTTCTTGAGAGTGGTGTAGTGAAGTCTCCTACTACTATAGTGGTGTTGTCTGTTCTTTTTTTCAGGTTTGTTAATATTTGTTTTGTATATTTTGCAGCTCTATAATTTTTGGATTGATTCAGTGAATAGGGTAATAGAGGTAGGTGTGTCAGAGAATATAAGATTGACACAGGATAGAGCAGGGTTTAGGACTGTTGTACATAGAGTTACTGTGAGTCACAAGTGCTCTGACAGCATATAACAACAACAAACATTATTTGGTGCATGTTGTTGTTGTTATGTGCCATTCAGTTGCTTGCAACTCATAGCAGCCCTATGTACAACAGCCCTAAACTCTGCTCTGTCCTGTGCCAATCGCACTGTCTCCAATACACCCATCCCAATTACCCTAGTCACTGAATCAATCCACCTCATAGAGGGCCTTCCTCTCCTGCGCTGTCCCTCCACCCTCCCAAGCATGATGTCCCTCTCCAAGGACCGGTCCCTCCTTACAACATGTCCAAAGTATGTTAGACAGAGCCTCAGAATCCTTGCCTCCAAGGAGCTGCCAGGCTTAACCCTTTTCAGGATGAATCTGTTTGTTTTCTTAGTAGTCCATGGTACCCTCAACACTCTTCTCCAGAACCACCACTCAAAGGCATCAATTCTCTTTCTATCCTCCTTAGTCATTGTCCAACTCTCTGATGCACAACAAGTGATAGCAAAGACGATGACCTGTATCAGATGCACCTTAGAAGTTCAGGCTGCTTTGAAGGAAATAGCAAAAAATAAGGCCTCAGGAATAGATTGCATGCCAATTGACATATTTCAGCTAACAGATGGTGCCCTGGACGTGCTCACCAAGTTGTGCCAAGAAACCTGTAGAACAACCACTTGGCCAACTGACTGGAAGAGATCTATATTTGTTCCCATCCCAAAGAAAGGTGACCCAACAGAGTGTGGAAACTATAGAGCAATATCATTGATTTCACACGCAAGCAAAATTCTATTGAAGATTGTCCAAAAATGACTGGAACAGCACATCAGCAGAGAACTGCCGGAAGTCCAGGCTGAGTTTAGAAGGGGTCGTGGTACTAGGGATATTGTAGCTAATGTTAGATGGATCTCAGTGGAAAGCAGGAAATACTAGAGGAATGTATATCTGTGTTTCATTGACTATGCAAAGGTGTTTGACTGTGTGGATCATAACAAACTGTGGCTGACTCTGAGAAGAATGGGAATCCCAAAATATTTGATCGTTTTAATGTGAAACCTATACTTGGACCAAGAGGCAGTCACCAGAACAGAGCAGGGTAACACTGCATGGTTCAGAATTGGAAAGGATGTATGCCAGGGATGTATCCTGTCTCCATCCTTTTCAACCTGTATGCAGAACAGATTATCTGGGAGGCTGGGCTCTATGAGGAGGAATGTGTGGTCAAGATTGGTGGAAGATCAGTCAACAATCTGCAATATGCAGATGACACAACCCTGGTTTCTGAAACTGAGGAGGACCTGAAGAACTTGCTGCAGAGGGTCAAGGACTGCAGCCTCCAATATGGAGACAAGAAGACAAAGATTCTCACCACTGGGCCAATTGGTAGCATCAGGATGGACGGTGAAGAGATTGAGATTGGTCACAGCTTCAGTTTACTTGGCTCTACAGTCAACACTCTTGGCACCAATAGCTAGGAAATGAAAAGGCATAACCCCATGGGAAAGTCTACTGTTAGGGGCTTTTCCAAAGTACTTAAGAGTAATGGTGTCTCTCTGGAGACTAAGGTGCATCTGATTTGGTGCATAGATATTTATAATTGTTATGTTCTATTGTTCTTTAACCATTGTGTAGTGACTCTCCTTGTCCTTTGTCACTGTTTTTGCATTGAAATCTATTTTATCAGAGATTAAGATAACGATTTCTGGGGTTTTTTTCTGGTTGCCATTTGCTTGGTGTATTTTTTTCATACCCTTTTATTTTGAATCTTTATCTTTGCTTTTCAGGTTTGTCTCTTGTTCTTGTTGTGTGTTGTTATGTGCTGTTGAGTTGTTTGTGACTTATAGTGACTCTATGTACAATAGCCCTAAACACTGCTTTATTCCTTGCCACTCTTATTGTCTCTGACATCCCTATCCCCATTACTTCAGTGACTGAATCAATCCATCTCATTGAGGGTCTTCCTCTCCGGAGCCGTCCCTCCTCCCTCCCAAGCATGACATCCCTCTCCAAGGACTGGTCCCTCCTTGCAACAAGTACAAAGCATGTCAGACAGAGCTTCAACACCTTGCCTCCAATGAGCAGCCTGGCTTCACCCCCTCCAGGATTAAACTATTTGTTCTCCTAGCAGTCCAGGGTATATTCAATACTCTTCTCCATCACCAAAGCTCAAAGTCATCAACTATTCTTATTCTTTTTATTGATTTTAATGAAAGTTTACAGAGACTTTGGATTTCCAGTAATTTATTGTTGCACTTTTCTCTTTGCCCACCTCTCCCCTTCATTTCACTCTTCTCTTTGAAAAGTAAAAGAAAAATTCTCTCACTGTCATACAATCCCTCCCCACAAGTCCACTCCACTATACAGTCCTCATTCTGGACTCGTGTCTTGACAATAATACCTAATCATATATCCCTCTTAAACAGTTCTCTCCCTCACATGTTTCAATGAAGTATATGTTATTTATCCTCTCTTATTCACTCTCCCCTCAACCCTGATGTCAGTCCATTTTACAGCAGTGGCACTATGCAATATTTGTCCTTTTGTGACTGAGATATTTCACTCAGTATAATGTCCTCCAGGGTCACCCATTTTGCATAATATTTTATGAGTTCTTTGTTTTTCAATGCAGCATAGTATTGCATTGTGTGAATATACCACAGCTTCTCTATCCATTTGTTTGTTGATGGACTCTTGGGTTGTTTCCAACTCTTTACTATTGTGAAAAAAGCTGCAATAAACATAGGTGCACATATATCTGCTTTGGTTATGGTTTCTTTAGGGTATATTCCCACTAGTGGAATTGCTGGGTCAAATGGTATTTTTATTTGCAACTTTTTGAGAACACACCATACAGCCTTCCATAGTAGTTGCACCATTTTACACTCCCACCAACAGTGAATAAGAGTTCCAGTTTCTCTGCAATATCACCAGCATTTGATGTTTGCTGTTCTGTTAGATTTTTCTATTCTTACTGGGGTGATATGACATCTCATAGTTGTTTTGCTTTCTAGAGCTAGGGATTTTGAACATTTCTTCATGCCATTGTTTGCCATCTGAATGTCTTCTTTGGTCAAGTGTCTGTTCATATTCTGTACCCATTTCTTCAATTGGGTTATTTACCTTTATCTTGTTGTGGTGCTCATGTATTTTATAAATTCTGGATATAAGTCCCTTATCTGACATGTCCAAATATTTTTTCTGGTCTGTAGCTTCCCTTTTTACCTTATTGTAGAAGTTTTTGGATGTGCATAGGGATTTGCTTCTTAGAAGGTCAAATTCGTCTGTTTTATCCTCTCCTGATTGTAGATTTTTCAAAATGCTTGGAAGACTGTTTATGTTGTGGATAACTCTCCTTCTACCATCCGTAGTAATTGTCCAGCTCTCTGATGCACAGCAAGTAATTGCAAAGACCATGGCCTGGATCAGGTGCACCATAGTCTCCAGACTGACATAGATGCTCTTCAGTCCTTTGGAGAGGTCTCTGACAGAAGACTTTCCCAATTAATCTTTTAATTTCCTAGCTGCAGATACCAAGAGTGTTGACTGTAGAGCCAAGCAAACTGAAGCTGTCAACAATCTCAATCTTTTCATATTCTATCATGATGCTGCCAGTCGGCCCAGTGGTGAGAATCTTTGTCTTCTTGACGTTGAGCTTCAGTCTATATAAAAGTATGCAGTCCTTGACCTTCTGCAGCAAGCTCTTCAGGTCCTCCTCAGTTTCAACAAGCAGGGTTGTGTCTTCTGCATAACATAGACTGTCTCTTGTAGGAAGCATATTAATGGGTTTTGCTTTTTACTTTTATCCAATCTGTTTTTTTCCTTTTTTATCTTCAGTGGTGCAGTTAAGTCATTCACTTTCAGTGTAATTATTGATAGGCAAGGTTTTATTGCTATCATTTTGTTGAGTTCTTTTTCATGCCATTGCTGGTTCTTTTGGACCATCTTGCATTCTGTGCCACCTGTGTTAGAAAGACCTCTCTCAATGCTTCCTGAAATGCTGGTCTTCTTTTTAGAAACTCCTTTAGATTCTGCTTTTCTGAGACTATCTTAATCTCTCCTTCATGGTTGATGGATAGTTGTGCTGGGTACAGTATTCTTGGTTGACAGTTATGTTCTTTGAGTGTTCTATATATGTCATCCCATGTCTTCTTGCTTGCATGGTTTCTGCTGAGAAATTGGCATTTAATCTTTTCTGCTCTCCCTTATCAGTGACTTTTTGTTTCTCCCTAGCTACTTTTTTAATTCCCTCCTTATTTTTGGTTCTGCAAATTTGGCGATGATATGCCTTGGTGTTTTTCTTTTGGGATTTATTCTAAATAGTGTTTGGTCAGCTTTTTGAATTATATATTCTCCCATTCTTCACTATGCCTGGAAAATTTTCTTCCATCACTTTCTTGGTGCCTTTACTTGCTTTTTCCTGTTCTGGGATTCTGATTATGCATGTTTTTCCTCTTGATGGTATCCCACATTCGTCTTGGGCTTTCTTCTTTTTCCTTCATTTTGATTCTACTTTTTGTTCTAGCAGATCAGTGGTGACAATTCTATCTTCTATTTCACTGGTCCTGTGTTCCATCTCTTCAACTCTATTCATATGTCCCTCCAGCATGTTTGCAGTATCTGAAACATTGCTCCTAATATTCTGGATTGTGATTTCTTATTTTTTCAGAGCCTCTTAACACCTAGTTTGTTTTATCTGCATTGTCTTGGATTGTTTTGTTAGGGTCCTCTCTGTTTTTGCTTGCAGAATTTTGTATTTTTAAGTTTGTCTTTCACCCATTGAAAGTATTAAATCATTATTCTTTTGAATTCTATGTCAGAAAGTTCCATCAAACTTTCTGGCTTCAGGAAATCCATTGATACTGTGTCACCTTTGGGGTGTGTGTGATAATCTTGTTTTGGGATTTTGTAGGGTATGAGGTAGTCTGCTTCTTTTGTGACATTGCTGTGGTAGAGTTTTTCATGCCTGAGGCCTTAGCAGGTTCTTGGTCTGCAAACCTTGGTTCAGGAAGTCACTGCTCTAGAGAAAGGCAAGGCGGCTACCCTGCCCAAAATTTTCTCTGAATTTTTGACTCAAGGGAAGAGTTGCTTCAATTGGGGAGAGATATGGCCTGTGAATTAGCAGTCTTCACTGTCAGGCAACTGCAGCAACTAGGTCAGTCCAAGGTGCCTGGGGCTAAAGGAAGTGTAAACTCTGGGAGGGGGAAGTAAATGGGTTCACCTGGGATACTTGTGTCCCTAGTGCACTTCAGGGGGTGGCTGTGGGTTGTCCTTAAGGTAGCGGAGGCGAGGTGTCTAGGTGGTGGAGCCAGGTCCTCCAGGTGGCAGTGGTGGTGGGCTTCCAGGTTGTGGTTGGGAGAATACAGGTGGCAGAGCAGAGTCCTCATGGGTCCAGACAGCGGGGCCAGGGCCTTCAGGTGAGGGGGTATGGTGCCCTGCCAGACAACAGTTCTGTGGACTAGTGCTCCAGGTGGGAGAGCAGTTCAGGCACATTAAGACATTTTTAAGACAGATACCTAGTTAACTGTCTGAAACAGATATGTGTTCGGTGTGATGTGGCTGGTATGACCAACATTCTTCTTTTTTTTTCTTTATGAATTACATTTGTTTATTTCTAAGCACTTTGTTGATATTTTTCTCAGTTTTAAAATGGAAGTATACATAAAATATGTATATTTGGGAATTTTCTTCAAAAATGGCTTTAGATGTATTCCATAGATCTGAATTTTGGATTATCTTCATGATTACTATTATTGTTACTTAGCAGCTATTCCTGGAATTTTTTAGCTAATCTTCTTCTTTGATGAATATTTACATCCTGCCAAAAAAAGTAATCCTTTTGTCATGACCTAACAACATTTGTCAGTTTTTATGAATGGGCTAGTAAAACACAGTTCACAGTTTATAATTAAAAATATATCTGTAATACCTGTGTGATGTATAGTCCCCTTAGATGTGATCTAGTACTTTTACATGATCTGTTTCTCCTATTCTTTGACATATTTAACTATTTCTTGTTTATTCTTTTGTGATTTTTAACTTCTCAACATTCCTGTAGTGTTACCAAGAACACAGGTATTAAAAGATTCTTATGCTTTGATAGAAAGTATGACTAGAGTTGATATACAGACTCCCATTTTTGAATTTAACTTATTTTTAAGAAAAAGATGGTGCTGTGTTTGGTTGGCAAGTGATAGGAAGCTGAGCTGCAATCCCAAATCCACATGGTTTGCATCTGCCAGCATCTCCACAGGAGGAGGATGACAATCTCCTCCATGAAATTTATAACCTCTGAAAACCTGCTGGTGGGTCTGCTATGAATAGATTCAGACTTCACAGACACAACAACAATAGTATGCTTTGATTGAATTCCACCCTTTAGCTTTGCCAACAAAATTGAGGGAGATCCTCAATGTTACACAATTGTTGTAACAGTGGACACAGACATACTAGTGACTATGAAGATGGCGCAGGGATGAGCCACATTTCTATGTGTTGTACATCAGGAGCCAACTCTAAGATAATTAGCAGCAATAAGCTTCACAGCAGTCTCCCTCTGCCCTTTAAATATTCTTTAGTCTGGATGCTATCTCTTTGCATTTCCTTCACTTGGCACTCACTTCCTTTCTAGTTATTCCTTCTTGGTACACCTTTGTTCAAATTATTCATTTTATCTTGGTGATCTCTTTGTTTTCCATGTGTCTTATAGAGATATCAGAGAATTAGGTTGACTGTCAAAACAGCTATTTTTGTTTTTTATTTTGGGAATTCATAGTTTGATTGGCCTGTTTGTATGTTTTCATTTTGTCTTGAATATTTTTTCTGTGTTCTGTTATTCCTTGAAAGATAAGTTCTGAAATTTCTATTCATCTCAGTGTTAGCAATAATTTTTATGATCCACACAGTCCAATGCCTTTGTATCACTGTGTGAATAGACAAATCATGATAGATGGAGAAAAGATTGAAATCATCAATGATTTCACCTTACTATGATCCACTATCAACAGCCTTGGTACCAGCAGTTAGGAGACCAGGAGATGTATTACATTAGCAAAGTTTGCTGTTAAAGAACTTTCCTAAGTCCCAGCCAATAATGATATCAGTTTAAAACCTGATATGTATCTGATTGAAGTCATGGTCTTTCCAATCACCTGCTATGCATCTGAAAGCTGGACTATAAGTAAGGATGACACATGAATCGCTAATTCTGAGTTGTGATGTTGGAGAAGAGTACTGAACATCCCATGGACTTCTAAAAGAGCAAACAGATATGTCTTGGAGAATGTGCTGTCAGAGTGCTCCTTGGAGGCAAGCATGGTAAAACCTTTGTCTCATGTACTTGGGGCATGTTGTTAAGAGAAACTGTTCCTTAGAAAGGAGACATCATGGTTGGAAAGGTGGAGAAGCAATGAAAGATAGGAAGTCTCTCAGTGATATAGATTGATATAGTCACTGCAGCAACGGGCTCAAGGGTGATGGGGATGATAAGAATGACTCTAAACATAGGACAGGGCTCAGATCCGTTGTTATGAGTTGTACTGGATTTGGTGGGACTTAACAACAACAACAAAAACAGCTTAGAACCACCAACCTTTCAGTTACCATTAGAGCTCCTTTTTATAGTATTATGTGTTGTTATTTTGTGCCTTTGGGTGGTCAACACTACCTGATAGTGTGCCATCTAACACAAATGTGCTCAAGTCCAGAGCCATCCCTTTCCCCTATAATGAGAGTAATGAAATTGCCTAGCAAGATCTTTGTGTCCATCCTTTTCTTCAGCATTTAAAGACTTTCTACTCACAATAACTGTTATTTTTAGGTGTGGTAGAGTTGAGTATGATGCACAGAAACACTATAAACAACAGAGCTGAACCCTGTCCTATCCTCATCATCCCTGCCACGCTTGAGGAAATCGCTCTACTCACTGTGTCCATCCATGTGCGTAAGGGCTTTCCTCTTTTTCACCTACCCTCCATCCTTCCAAGCAAGACTTACAATAAATACATAATGAGAAAATCAGTAATAATTGTATTTGTTTTCTCCCTTCAGTTGTGTTGTTTTTGTTAGGATCCCCTGAATTGGTTTGACTCATAGCAACCCTTTGTATGGCCTGGTCCTGAGCCAGCCTCTTAAGCATTGCTATTTTTTTTTTTTTTAGTCCATTACTTAAGCCATTGTATTAGTCTAACCTTTTGAGATTCTTTGTTTCTTTTTCTCTTGGCCCTCTGTTTTACCAAATATGATGTCCTTTTCCAGGAACTTGCCCATCTTGATAACATGTTCAAATTACATAAGATGATGTCTGCTGTCCTCGCTCCTAAGGAACATTCTGGCTGTACTTTCTCCAAAACAGATTAGTTTGTTCTCCTGGAAGTCTGTCAGTTATAATTATATAGTCACACTCTATAATAGTCTCCTGTTCCACTGCATCCTATACATTGGTCTCAATTTGGTATTAGTTCTATGGTTAAATACATAGCCCACAACAGTTTTCTTCTCATATCAAGTTTTCTCTTCAGATATATATGATGACAAGCTTGTTCCCTTTATCTTATGTGTTATAGGGACTATTCTGTTAGCTTAGTAGTAATGAGTTGTACTGACAACCTAAAAACTTGTGGTTCAAATCTATCAGCTGATCTCAGGAGAAAGATGACTTATATCTCCTCCTGTGTGATTTACTGCCTCTTAAAACCCGTGTATGTATGTGTGTGTGTGTGTGTGGCGTGTTTGGTTCAGCTCTGAGTTGATTCTGCTTCAATAGTACATAATAATAGTAACACTGAGACTGCATGTCCTCATTTGTCCAGGGCAGCCCGGCCTGTGCTTACTGTCTCAGGGAACATACAGACTGTGTTGTCTGTTGTTCTTAGAGAATGGATGATGAATTATATGGCCACCCTAATGAGATGAGGTGTGTCAGAGATGGTGAGGTTGGCTCAGGATAGGGCAAGGCTCAGAGACATTGCTCAAATGGTTGCTATGAGTTGTCAACTCAATGGCACACAACAACAACAACTTACTAACTAGCTCAATCTTTTTGCTCACAGTGCCCCAAATATATTTCTTCTTTATCTTTAAAGACTAACTGATTTGCTAGGATATTATTCAGTTTGCCGTTGTGGGTTGAACGTCCCAGATAGGTTGACATGCCCTTCTGATAGGTAAGTCCATGTCTTATTTCCTTTCAGGGAAGACATCGTCATGACAGTGGTTAGAATTTGTTCACTGATAGTCGTCATTCTTGAAGGATTTAATTTACGAATACCTCAGATCATTATTGCTTCTAGTCTATGTCTATAATTTCTTGCAGATATTTATTTTCTTACTTATTTTCCTCATTTTTCTCCTCTCTATCTCCCTATCTTCAACTGAGCCCTCCATTTATTCTTATGTATGTATTTATTGAACCCTCATTTCTGAAACAATGCTCTTTTATCCTGTATAATGTTATTCTCTGAGCTCTTCTACTCTCTTTTTCATCTTCCCTCCTGTTGGTGATTTCATTTCTGAGTGCTCCTATGTCTTATTTATGATATTCTGTCAAGGCTCCATCATTTCCTTAATTTCCTTTCTTTCATTTATAATATTAAGCCCCTGTTTGCATCTGCTCAGAGGACATATTTTCCAGTGTATGATCATAATTAGCACATTATTCAATTCATTTTCACTTTTTTATTTTCACAAAGGTTGTCTTTGAATGAAATCCCTCACAATTCTTTTCTCTTACTCACTTTTAAATAGGATCAATTTTCCAGTATTTTAGGGAAAATACTGTGTGAGGAGGCCAGCCAGGGCAATTTTCCAGGCTTCACTGCTCAAGGCTTTCTTCCTCTGTTGTTATCAGGAAGCTTGGTGTTGTCCCTGCTGCAATTCTGTTGCCTCAGTGCCATAGCCCAGCCCTTAGACTCCTTCCCCTCCCCATGTTCTCCAATGAATTGTGTCCCTACCCAAATATGTGTTAAAATCTTTCCCCTCTACTTGTAAATATATAGCCATTTGGAAAGAAAAGGTTCATTTGTCTCAATATAATGAGCCCATGTCAGTGTCTCTTCATCTGAGTTTTCTGTTGTTATTTTCCGTCCAGTCTGAACCAACCCACAGCTGACTCTCTAGTGGGTTTTCAGAGGAAGTCAGTCATATAGGAGGAGACTGTCCATTTTTTCCCACAGAGAAACTGGTGGATTTGAACTATCTCCATTGGGTTGGTAGTGCAGCTCCTTACCACTAGGACAGGGGAGCACACTAGAGAACTACACACATATATAATGAAAGAGGGAGGGAGGGAGGAAGGCAAAAGAGCTTTTTTGTGTGTGGCAATGACTGGTATAATTACATGGGATGACAAGTCTCAAATCTAGGAGTCAGAGGAGAGGCTGAAGACTTCTATTGGCTCACATGAGATGAGTAGAAGGTTTGTTGAACCTAAAATCTACATGTTAAGACATGGCCACAGATTTCGGAAGCTTACTTCCCAAAGAACCAGTGATGTTCAAACAACAAGAAGAGAGCACGATTGAGAAAAAGATTAAGGTTTTCAAATGCATTCATTTGTATACTTCAGAGAGGGGAGGATGGGGTGGGGGGAGGAGTGGACGGAGAGGGAGAGGGAGCTAGAAAAGAAGAAGAAAAGGAGGAAGAGGGGAGAGAAAGGAAGAAAAGAATAGGGTAGAGGAGGAGAGAAGAGGAAAGAAGAAATTTATTTTGAGGAAATGACTTTATACTTGCAGATGGTAAGTCACAGGTCCATGAATGAGAGCACAGGAAAGATATTTGTCTGACTTACGTAGCTGTGGGGAATGATGGTTCCAAGGGTGACACATTGGGCAGTCCACTGGTTCCTATCCTGGTGCCATCTTTATCATCTCTGACACATTTGAGTTCATTGCTCCTGTCACTGTGCCTATCTATCCCATTGAGCGTTTTCCTGGGTTTTTTTTGCTAACCCTCTACTTTTTCAAGCATGATGTCCTTATGCAAGAGATAACCTCTTTTGTCAACATGTCTAAAGCATGAGAGATGAAGCTTTGTCATCTTTCCCTCCAAGGAGCACTCTGGCTGTACTTTTCTCCAAATCATGTGTTTGTTCTTTTGGCAGTCCATGGACATTCAGTGCTCTTCTCCAACACCACAACTGAGAGACATGGAATTTTCTTCTATCAATAATCCTTGTTCAATGTCCTGCTCTCAGAGGCGCAGTAAGTGATTGAAAAGACCATGGCCTGAAACAGACACATTTCCGTCTTCAGAGTGACATCATTGCTCTTCAGTATTCTGGAAGATGCCTCACTGCAGATTTTCCCAATGCAATATAACTTCTGATCTCTTGTCTGTTGGTACCAAGGGAGTTGATTGTTGATCCAAACAAGAGAAAATCATTGACAACTTCAATCCTTTATCCATATACAATGACATTGCCCATTGACTCAGCAGTGAGGATTTTTGTCTTCTTGATGTTGAGGTGTAATCCATATTGAAGGTTATAGTCCTTGATGATCTTTATCAAGTGTTTCAAGTACTCTTCACTTTTAGTAAGTAAGGCTGTATCATCTGCTTAATGCAGGTTGTTGGTATTTCTCTAATTATGATGCCACATTCCCCTTCATAGAATCCAAATTCACAATTTATTTGTTAAGAATGCATGGACAAAGGATACCTCCCTGCTACACACTCTTCATATGAGCACAACCAAATGCTCTGAGATTCCCTTTCTTCTCAATTTTAGCCATAGTCTGTGGTGATCAGAACAAATACCTTTGCATAATCAAGAAACACAGAGAGACACTGTAGTCTGGTTTAAGTTTAGAGAACCAGAATCGAGGGTCTAGATCCAAGATACAGGTGAAACAAACTAGATAGAAATTTGCTAGACACTTACATAGACTTGATGTAGGCCACTCCTTCAATAATGCTTTCTTTTAGCTCATTGGCTGCTTAAAACAGATCTCATCTCCATGGCAATTATATTTTAAAAGGCCTCGTTAAGGAAATGGTTCTGTTATACCAGGTGTCATCAAAGGCATGATAGCATTACATCAGAGCTCATCAAGAGAATGATTGTGTCATAATTACCAAAACAGAGAATCACAGGCAGCCAATTGACAGACTATTAACCACCACAGGTCATCCCATAGTTTTTTTCCAAACCACTGGGAACCATAACCTAACTAAGTGGACGTATGTAATCATCATATAGTGCATGATGGGTCTTAAATGTAACGACTACTGAATTGTACAGAAAAACAAGGAAGGGAGGGAGGGTGGAAGGGAGAGAGAGAGAATGAATTAATCACTGCCAAGGACCTACCAGGGTCAAGATACTCCATGGAACACCAAGATCATGTAAGGACTTTATAAAGCCTCCCACAAGGAAGCCCTCCACCCCCACCCTGAGCTCATTTGGACATTTAGCCTCCTGAACTGTGAAAACAATTTCTGTTCTTTAAAAGAACACACTTATGGTGTTCTCTGTTACAGAAGCACTAGGATGATAGAACATCATGGTACTTCCAGCCTTCCAATTTAGAACCTACTTGTTTACTTTTAGGATGTTCTCAGAGTATGTGTCTGTTCTTCAGACACATACAGACACAGGGAATTTTTTTATCCTTGAGAAATCTTTATATAGGGCAAAGAGCAATCTTTTCGACAGAAAAAGGGCATACCAATGGCTTAAAATCAGGAAAAGTATGTACCAGTGTTATATCATTTTACTATACCTATTCAATTAATTCCTTCAAACCATTTTCCCAGAATAAATTTTAATGAAATAGCATTTGAGCCAGAGCCTATGGTGATGGAGGCAGAAGTTCAAGCTGATTTGAAGGAAATAGCAAAAAATAATGCCCCCGGAATAGATGGTATACCGATTGACATATTTCAACTAACAGATGCTGCCGTGGATGTGCTCACCAAGTTGTGCCAAGAAATCTGGAGAACAACCACTTGGCCAACTGACTGGAAGAGGTCTATATTTGTTCCCATCCCAAAGAAGGGTGACCCAACTGAGTGTGGAAACTACAGAACAATATCATTGATTTCACATGCAAGCAAGATTCTACTGAAGATTAATCAAAAACAACTGGAACAGTACATCAGCAGAGAACTGCCAGAAGTCCAGGCTGGGTTTAGAAGGGGTCGTGGTACTAGGGATATTGTTGCTGATGTTAGATGGATCTTAGCTGAAAGCAGAGAATACCAGAAGAATGTCTATCTGTGTTTCACTGATTATGCAAAGGCATTTGACTGCGTGGATCATAACAAACTGTGGCTGACTCTGAGAAGAATGGGAACCCTAGAACATTTAATCGTGCTAATGTGAAACCTATACTTGGACCAAGAGGCAGTCGTCAGAACAGAGCAGGGCAACACTGCATGGTTCAAAATTGGGAAGGGTGTACGCCAGGGATGTATCCTGTCTCCATACCTTTTCAACGTGTATGCAGAGCAGATTATCTGAGAGGCTGGGCTCTATGAGGAGAAGCGTGGCATTAGGATTGGTGGGCGATCTATCAACAATCTGCGTTATGCAGATGACACAACCCTGCTCGCTGAAACTAAGGAGGGCCTCATGCACTTACTGCAGAGGGTCAAGGACTGTAGCCTTCAATATGGACTGAGGCTCAATGTCCGGAAGGCAAAACTTCTCACCACTGGACCAATCGGTAGCATCAGGATGGATGGTGAAGGGACTGAGATTGTTCACAGCTTCAGTTTGCTCGGCTCCATGGTCAACACTCTTGGCACCAGTAGCCAGGAAATAAAAAAACGTATTGCGATGGGAAAGTCTGCTGTTAGGGACCTCTCTAAAGTACTCAAGAGCAACGGTGTCTCTCTAGAGACTAAAGTGCGCCTGATACAGGCCATGGTTTTTGCAATCGCTTGTTATGCATCAGAGAGTTGGACAATGACTAGGGAGGATAGAAGGAGAATTGACGCCTTTGAACTGTGGTGCTGGAGAAGAGTACTGAATGTACCATGGACTGCCAAGAAAACAAATAGATTCATCCTAGAGAGGGTTAAACCAGGCTGCTCCTTGGAGGCAAGGATTCTGGGGCTTTGCCTGACATACTTTGGACATGTTGTAAGGAGAGACAGGTCTTTGGAGAGGGACATCATGCTGGGCAGAGTGGAGGGACGGCCCAGGAGGGGAAGACCCTCTATGAGGTGGATTGATTCAGTGACTGGGGTAATAGGGATGGGTGTGTCAGAGACAGTGAGATTGACACAGGATAGAGCAGGGTTTAGGGCTGTTGTACATAGGGTCGCTATGAGTCGCAAGCGACTCGACAGCACATAACAACAACAACAACAACATTCAATTTATATGCTGAGCAAATACTCCAAAAGGCTGAACTATAATAAGAATAATGTTACATCGGGGTTGAAAGAAGGCTCATTAAAGCCTGTAGTGTTTAGATGACAAATTTGCTTGCAGAAAATGAAGACTTGACGCATTTATTGATGAAGCTCAAAGACTTCAGTATGGATTACACTTAAACGTCAAGAAAATAAACATCCTCATAATTAGACCAATAGACATCATGATAAATTGAGGAAAGATTGAAGTTGTCAAGGATCAACAATCAAGGCTTATGGAGGCAGTCATCAAGACATAAAACGATGCATTGCAATTGACAAATTGACTCATTTACTCATTTCTGTCAAGTTGGAACCAATTCATAGTTCAGTCTTCTGAGGGGTTTTGAGGCTGTAAATCACATGGGAGACGACCGTCAATCCTTCTCCTGTGGAGCTGCTGGTGGGTCCAACCCCCCTGGAGCAGTGCATGCTGCCTTTAGACGAACAGAAACTAGCCTGTGAACTTGAACCCTGAAACTTCCCAGCTTATTGTACTGAACCTCTTTAAAAATGCTAAAGAGCAAGAATGTGATGTTAAACACTCAGGTACAACTGACCCAAGCCATGGCATTTCCAGTCACTTCATATGCATGCAGAAATCGGGCAACAAGTAGATCTTCTGTCTTTGGTTAACAGTGATAGAAAAGCGTATTGAATGTATCCTGGACTTCCAGAAGAATGAATACATATGTCTTGGAAGAAGAGTGATCAGAATGGTCTTTACAAGTGAAGAAAATGAGACTTTGTTTCACAGACTTCAGGCATGTTATCAAGAGGGATCAAGTTCTTGGAGAAGGACATTGCACTTGGTACAGTGGAGGGTGAAGGAAAGAAAAGAAGACCCTCAATGAGGCAAACTAACAGAGTGAATGAGACATTGGGCTCAGGTGCAGCTAAGGTGTGGGGCCGATGCTCGATAGAGCAAGTCTTCTTCCTTTTAAACACAGGGTCACCATGGCAGCGTCACTATGACATGGCATGATGGCACCTAGTGATGTCAGCAGATCTTAGTATCACTGGTGATTTTCAGAAGTGGATATTAAGGCCTTTAGTCTTTTCTTACTGTAAATCTAAAGGCTTCTTGGAAACTTCTCCAGCATGGACGGTCATTGTCTTATTTGAAATATTGGCGGCATAGTTTCCAATATCATGTGAACTTCTCAGACAGGAGTGTGACAGATTGACACATGCATGGTGAACAGCCTGTTTGGTAGAGGGTCACCGTAACTGAGGGACCCCCCCCCCATGAGATGGAATGACATAGTAGGAACAAGAGACTCAGACCTACTGAGAATCATGGGAATGCAGTTTTAGGCGGGGTTTGGTTCTGTTACATGTAAGATCATCTTGAGTGAGTCACCTTGACAGTAACTAATACCTCCACCTGCTGACCTGAGTTAGAGACCCAGCTCATCACCAACTGGCCATGTATCCTTGAGAGGCTTTCTTATTTCTGAGACTGTGCTTTGTCTATGAGATCAGTTAAGGGTACTCTTCAGGGTTTTTTTTGGGGGGTCAGGACTAGATAATAGGAGTGAGAGCCCCAATGCATATTGATTCGGAAGCACTCAACACATAATAACCGCTTGATTGTGGGTGATGTTCCTCCCATCTCAGACTTCAGGTTCTCTCTGGGAGGTCTGCTCTCGTCCCCAAGGATGTGTGGGCCCTTAGGGAGCAGGGACGTCAGGCTTCAACCTTCTTTGACTGCTTTGCAAACCTGGTCCTTGTTCATTCTTAGGAGACCCTGGGAATTGAGCAGAGCAGTGGGTTGGTGAGCTTCTCCCACGCCGCTTCATCTGCCTGGAACATCAGAACATCCTCTAATGGGGAAGAGGCAATGTTGGATTAGCAGGCATCCTAAGTCCAACAACTGTTGCCTTTGTAAGAGAAGGAAAGACACAGAGAAACCACAATGAGATGGTCACCATTTGGACGTGGAGGAAAAGACGGACTGAAGGAGGTCCAAGCCGAGGAATGGTGTGTCCAGGAGAAAGACAAGGACCAGGAGGCTCCAAGCTTGCTGACATACTGATTATGGACACCTGATCTCCCTCCTGACAGGAAACTAACATGAAACGAAGAACTGGTTGGAAACCTAGGGCTGTAAGTGCCCATCTTGGTAGGCAAAGCCCTGGGCCCTAGCCTGACTGGATTCAGACAGCTCCTCCTGAGTGCCTTGCAGACCTTGGAGGTCATGAGATCAGCTGGGGTGGGGGCTGGACACACGGCCCACACCCCCCTTTGTGCAGAGGCCCCTGGTTGAGGCTTATCTGGAGCGCTTGGAACTGCATCTCAACCCCTCTAAGAGGTAGCCCCCCCAAACCTCACTCCAACCAATAATCTCGTGTTGATGGACGAAATTAGTCTGTGAATTCTAATGAGATCCTGCACTGCAAGACAGACAGCTCATCTGAAGATTAAATGAGAAAAATTGCCACTTTTGCTGGTTCCTTTAGAAACTCATTTGCATTCTGTCAGCTTCCATTATGAAGGGGAACTGAAAATATTGAAGGGAATATGGGCCAGGAGGTGGGGGCCCAGGCCTGAGGCTTCCCCAGCCCTCTCCGGTCTCTTCACCTTCCAGCCTGAGGCACCCAGGTGTCTTGACCAGGAAGCCTCTGAAGCACCCCCAACCCGCCACACTCCCCACCCCAGAGCTCTGCCAAGGGTGAGTCAGTTGCCTGGATTCCTTCCTTCAAGTCCAGGGTGGGCAGAGTCCTCTTGGTCCCTGGGCTTCTCTGCAAAGCCTGCAGGACAGAGAAGAGGACTGGAGCACCAGCTCACAGCATCCTTGGTTCTCTGTGTCTGAGCTGCATCACCTCCCCCAGACTTGGTGACTTAACACAAATGCAGAAAAAGAAATGCACAGTAAAGTGGACTGTGGACTTGCAGTGGTGGGGGAGGGAGATCGCGTAACAATGAAAGATTTTTTCCTCTTTTCAAAGAGAAAAACAAACTGGGGGGAGGGGTGGGCAGGGAGAAAAATGTGCAACAATGAATGAATGGGGGAAAATTAAATGGGGAAGAATATGCTATAAAATATACATATGTTGAATTAAAAAATCATTAATAAAAAAACAAAAAAGAAAACAAACACAAGTACATCATCATTTGCTTCTGTCCTAGGGAACAACTGGCCATTCTTCTAGACTCGCTGGCCTCATCTCTGTGACTTCGTTCCATTGACAGCTCGGCAGGGAGTCAAGAAGACCTTGGTCTCTCCTGGACACCCTGCAGCTGCCCATAAGCCGAGGGCCAGCGAGGGGTGATTGGTTTCCAGCGGCCTCTGTCTACCCAGATTACAGATGCACACACTTCTTAGGCCATGGGGAGCCCAGGGTAGGATGGCACAGTACCTCTTTCTAGCCCAACCCTGCTGCACCTTGAGTGTCCCGGAGAATGACAGGGCCAGTCCTGGTTCAGTGAACCCTCCCACCCCACTGCTGCCCAAGTAAGAAAATCAGACACTCATGTCCAGCGGAGGCTGGGTTAACGATGGTCTACCACAGTCTACCATCTGGGCATAACTCTTTTCTGTCCCCCTCCCCTGTCAAGGTGATAGATGACCTCCTCACCTCCTCCCAGGACTTCCTTTAACATGGTGTGTTGACACAGTGGCTGCAGAGTGGCCTTGGACATCAGTGACCCCGAGTCTGGTCCAGGACCGGGCAGCCTCTAGTGCTTTTTACACGGGGCGACTATGTGTGGGAGCTGACTCGAAAGCATTAAGGACAACAAGGACATTTCCCTTGAGATCGTTCCTTAGTCCCCGAGTCCACAGCATCTCTGAAGTCTAGCCAGACACTGAGCGACTCCAGTCCCACCGCTGAGAAGGGAGGAGCTCATGGTTAGAGGCAGTGTCCTCCTCTCTCAGAGGAGCTCCTAGTTCAGGGTGGCGCCCCGGCGGCACCCCGGTGGCCATCCCGGCAGTGGCCACGTTCTTTGTAACTGGAGTCTCCTGGGGCACAGTAGCATGTGCTCAGGAACACGCTGTCCGTGGCTGTGGCCTGTGGCAAGGGCAGCTTCCAGAGCTGTAGCAGAAGCTGGGAGACCTGCAAAACAGAGCACTCTGACCCTCCAGGGAAGCCTGCTGACCCTGCTGGGCCCCACGGGCCCCCCAGCTCGCTGACCACCGCTCAGTACCCACCTTCCTACCTTGTGAAATCAGGTTGCACTACAGCTCTGTTGTGTCCTCAGCGGCTCCCTGCCCTCAGGAGACAGAGCCCACTGACCACACCTCATTCTGAGGGGTTCTTCCCCTCCTTGTACAGCTGATGAAGTCCTGCTGTCCAGTTGGTACCTACCTGTAGTAGCCCAAGAACCCCAGAAAGGAAGCCTACCCCCTGTGTTGGTGACATTTTCTCTCTAAGAAGTCGTCAATGAATTGATAAAATAATACACAAAGTGGGTGACCCTGGAGGACATTATGCTGAGTGAAATATCTCAGTCACAAAAGGACAAATACTGCATAGCATCACCGTTAAAAAGCAGGTCTGACGTGAGAGTTTGGGAAGAGCATAGGATAAGAGTAGAGAGATAATGAACCTTGCACAGGAACAGATGAAGGAAAAAACTGTTTAAAAGGAGTATATGATTAGGCCTTATATATACAACAATAGCTCAGAATAAGAGGTACATTGCAAAGACGACTGGGGGTAGGGAAGGAAGTTATTGTGCAACAGTGAGTGGATATTTAAAAAAACAAAAAAGTGACAGGAGGGGAAAGGGATAGAGGAGTAAAAATGTGCAACAGAGGATGAACCGAAGTGTAACTTTTCTGTAAACGTTCTGTTAAAATAATAATTAAAATAAAAAATTATATTTAAGAACAAGACGTAGACTTTGAAAAGCATCTTGTAGGACTTCACCTGGGTCCCCAGATCTGCCTCTATAACTTTTTCCCAGGACAGAACTGTGTTTGCTCTGAGCGTGGAGTTTTAGTGTTGAAAAGGGCATTAAAGATCGTCAGAAATGCTTTAAGTTTCAGCTCAGAGGATCTCACTTGTGTCTTAGCTGGATGTCTGTGAGTAATTTTTAAAGACAAACAACCAGGAAGTTCCTGAACTCCTCTAACTTCTGTGTCTGGGCCTGCAATGAGTAGCCTTCTGGGGCCTAGCCATGGGCGGAGTTCCTGGAGTTTTCCTTCTAAGGACTGGGGCTCACAGCAGTCTTCCAGATGTTCTGACATGGGGAAAGAGGCTGATGAGGCAAAGAGGCGAAGAGGCTGTAGCCACTTACAGTGGAGCCACTCCCCCAGACCCAGCCTTTTGGTCTAGTGAGGGGTGAGTACAAAGATGTCCGGCCACAGTCCGCCATCATTAAGCCCAGTTGACTCGCTTCGTAGTATCTGCCCGTTTAAAGAGAGCCTTTTCTAAGGGCACGTTCATGTTTATGAATTTATATTTCCTATTTTCCACTTCCTAAACAATATGCCTCTGGAAACTCTTTGAACTTTCAGAAACGGTGGTTATAGAAAGGCTTCACGTCTTTTATTCACAGGACCATTCTGAGTCGTGCTCAACTCGATGGCAATCAACAACAACAACAACAACATTTTAAATAATTAGAAGCAGGAGTGGCATCCACTTCCTAAACAACATGATCTGGAAACTATGAACTTTGAGATACAATGATAGTTATAGAAAGACTTCAAGTCATTTGTTCATAGGGTTGCTATGAGTTGCGCTTGACTCAACGGCAATCAACAAAACCAGCAACATTTTAAATACATTTATATGTGTATTTATAAATGTTGTTGTTGTTAGGTGCCATCAAGTCAAGCACGACTTATCACGACCCTATGAACAAATGATCTGAACCTTGTTCTGTCCTGTGCCATCCTCACACTTTCTGACACAAGAGCCCATTGTGGCAGTCACCACATCAATCCACCTCGTTGAGGGTCTTCCTCTCTCTTGCCAACCTTCCACCCTTCCCAGCATCATGTCTCATTCCAATGAATAGTCCCTTCTAGCAACATGCCCAAAGTATGTGAGGTGAAGCCTCATCATTCTTGCCTCCTAAAAAGCACTCCAGCTGCACCATCTCCAAGACATATCTTTGTGTTCTCTTGGCTGTCCATGGAATGTTCAGTGCTCTTCTCCAACACCACAGCTCAAAGGCGTCAATTCTTTTTATGTCATCTTTATTCCTTGTCCAGCTTTCAGATACATAGCAAGTCATCAGAAAGACTGTGGCCTGAATCAGACACACCTTACTCCTCAAACTGATATCACTACTCCTAAATAATTTGGAGAGGTCCCTAACTGCAGATTTTCCCAGGACAATGTGTCTCTTTATTCCCTGTCTGCTGATACAAAGGATGTTGATTGTGGATCCAAGTTTGATGAAGCTGTTGACAGTTTCAATCTCCTCTCCATCTATCATGAAGATGCCTATTGGTCCAGTGGTAAGATCTTTGTTTTTTTGACATTGAGATGCAATCTATACTGAAGGCTGTAATCCTTGATCTTCTGAAACAAGTACTTCAAGTCCTTCTCACTTTCAGTAAGCAAGGTTGCGACTACTGGTACTAATAGTGTTAACTGTGGATTCAGGCAAGATGAAGTTGTTGATAGTTATGAATTTATAAATGCACATTTCTATGAATCTACTTTATATAAATGATATAAAATATCAATGTCTACTGAAAACAAAGAAGACTTGAAACACTTACTGATGAAGTTCAGAGACTATAACCCCTGGTACGGATCACATTTCAATATAAAGCAAGCGAAAGTGCTCACAGCTTGACAGGTGAACAGCACCATGATGAGTGCAGACGGGAACAAAGTTGTCACGATTTCCATTTGACTTGGATCCACAACTAACATCCCTGTTAGGAGAACCAAGAAATTAAAAGACAAATTGCAGAGAAAAATTGCTACGAAAGGTCTCTTCAAAGGCTGAAGCACAGCGATGGTTACTTTAACTTCTAAACTGGACCTGACTCACGTCATGGTATCGCCAAGTGTCTCATCTGTGTGTGGAAGTTGGGCAATGAAGACTGAAGCCCCAAAAGAATTGGGGCCTTTAAACTCTGGTGTTTGTGAAGAAAAATGAATATTCTGTGGACTAGCAAAAGAACAAGCAAATCTGGCGAGCTCTAGTGGCCTAGTGGCAAGAAGCTGCACTGCAATCCCAGACGTGAGTGCTTTGAATCCACCAGATGCTCTGTTGGAGAAGGAAGGACAATCTCCTCCTGTACCAGTCAGATCCTATTTGACGGTACACACACACACACACACACACACACACACACTCGAGCAAGCTCATCTGTCTTGTAAGAAGTGCAGCCAGAGTGCGCCTTGTCAACAAGGATGTTGAGACTTTGACTCACATCCTTTGGACACATTATTAGGAGCAGCCCGCCCCTGGAGAAGGGCATGATGGTTGGAACAGTAGGTCAGTGGAAGAGGCAGCCCCTCAGTGAGAGGACTGAGCCCCTGGCCGCCGCAGTAGGACTGGAGCAGAGCAGAGCTCACAGGAGCTGACGGTCTGTACTCTGCTGTGAGGAGCTGTGGGGCCTCGTGAAAGGAGCTGTGTTGTCAACCCAAAGTGTGTGGTTCAAATCCGCCGGCTGTCTTCCGGCTGCTTCCCAGGAGAAAGGCAGGTATTCTCCTCCTGTGTGATTTACTGCCTCTGAAAACCCACTGGAGGGTCAGCTTCATCTTGACTCAGGTACCACACACACACACACACACACACAGAGTCACTGTGAGTCCGAGATGACTTGGTGTCTCCTGTCAACAATGATGATGACAGGCCAGAGGGCCCATAGTGCTTCCTTTCAGGTCCGCAGTCCCCAGACAGCCAGTACCAAGGGGCTGGGGGGCCCACCATGCTTGCAACATCAGCACCCAAAAGCCTCTGCATCTGAGTGTGGGTAGAAGGTGGGTTCCTGGAAGTCTCACCTGTACTGCCAGGTAGTGGGGTGGGATGATGTGGGAAGGGGGGACAGAACAGTGCCCAGCACCTCCTTGTTACCCTGTGGGGAGAGCAGGGCCGGGCCATGTTAGACCCAAACAACCCGTACTGGATACCTGAACCACAGGAACTGCGGTTACCATCACAGGTGTGGTCCGTAGGCCCCTGCCTGCCCTCCGCCTCTGAGTCTCAAATCCTGAGAGGGACAATAAGATCATTAAGTCGGTCATCCATGCTAACAGCTGACACAGCACTAATTGTAATTAAAAAATTAGCATAGAAATGTGCTTTTAGGAGATTAAAATTATTGGTAGGCCCCAACACTTGCACGTCACCCTAAGTGACAGACAAAGAAGTTTCACATTAAATAAAGTCCGTCTAAAGGGCGGTTGAGAGAAAAGATGCAAAGACATTGATTTCCCATTGTCCTTGGTTTACAAACATGTCTCCAGCGGACAAACCCGCCCAATGGAGGGTGGACGCTGGGGCGGGTCCTCATCCATTTCCATAGGGGTCAGCGGCCCTGCCGCAGCCTGGCGCTGTAAGCACTTTCGGGCTCTGTAAATCGCATTACACAGTGGAAATATTACCTCCTCAGTCAGCGAGCAGTCAATGATTAGTTGAGCGGGTGAAGAGAGTATTGGGAAGGGGAGGGGTTTCATGGAGCAATGACAGGAGGGGTGCTGTGTGCTCTCTGGCTGGGGGCTTCTATCACAGGCGTGGGCTGGCGCTGTGTTACTGAGAACCAGGCCCCTGGGTGCAGGCAGCTCCGGCCGCTGCGTTCCCGATGTGGCCCACACAGGGCCTAGACCAGCGTGTGCTGCGTGACTTTGTGTCCCGAGGTCCTATGTGAAGGCCCCCAAGACTAACAAGGAGTCAGTGGGCCGTGAAGAGACGCAGGATGATGTGTCAACGGCCACTGTGGAGAAGCTGGGCTGTAGGAGGAAGAACGTGGCTCAGGATCTGAGGAAGACTCATCAACAACCTGCATTATGCAGACTGCACGAGCTTGGCTACAGAAAGTGCAGAAGACCTGACACATTTGCGGCAGAAGATCCAAGACTAAGCTTTTCAACACAGTCACATCTGAACATAAAAAAAAAAAAAAAAACCAACCCAAACAAACAACACCACCAAAACTAACAAACAAACAAACAAAAAACCAACCACAAAACCAAACCCAAAAATCCTCAGCACTGGAACAGTAGGCAACATCATCATAGCTGGAGAAAAGATTGAAGGTGTTAAAGACCTCATTTTATCCAGACCCACAATAAACAACCATGGAAACAGCCGTCTAGAAATCCCAAGACGGGCTGCTTTCGGGAATCTGCTGTCTCTTGAAAGCGCTGAAGAGCAGACATTCCAGTTAAAGACTAAGGTATGCATGCTCCAAGCCATGATATTTTCAGTTCTTTGTGTGCATGTGAAAATTGGACAATGGCTGTAGAAGCCTGGAAAAGAACTGAGGCCCTCGAATTGTGGTGTTGGTGAGGAACATGGAACACGTCACAGCAGGCTGAAAGAACAAACAAATCCCCGCGGGTAGAAGCGCAGCCAGGATGTGCCTCAGAAGTTAGGAGGTGAGACTTGGTGTAGACGTTAGGTGAGGTTTGGATACACTGTCAGGAGAGGCGCGTTCCTGAAAAGGAACATCTTGCTGGAAAAGTGGAAAGTCAGCCAAGAAAGAACGTCCTCAATGAGACGGGCTGACAAACGCACTGCAGTGGTGAGGTTAGCACAGCACGGCGCAGGACTGGACAGGGCTTTACTCTGCTGGGCACGGGTCACTCTGAGTCAGCTGGACCTAAAAACAAGCATAGCAGGAGTCTTCCTGGTGTCCAGCTCCGCTGCCCTAGCTAACTCCTTGTACACGTGTGTCTACTACAGAGCTCTCTGTGGTCCCGTCCAGCTGGCCCTGGGCCTCAGCTCCCAGACACAGACTAATGGCCATGGCCCTGGAACTGAGCGCTGACGTCAGAGGAGAGGTTGAGGGGTCACAGGAGGAGGCCTCTCTGAGGCAGCTGTGCTACCTGCGGAGACCCCAGTCTTTTCGTTCAGGAGGGTCCCTGTTCCGTAGAGACAGGCTGTGGGTGGGCTACTGGGCAGAAGCTCCCTGTGTTCAGCTGCTGTCCTCACGGCCTCCCTCATGTTCCCGGCCATCTGCAGGCCAAGGACCACGTGCTTCAGGGCCTGACTGAGAACCTGCCCTTGGAGCTCTGTAAACGCAGGGACTGGAAAAATTGTGTATACTGCCCTGAAACGGATGAGGGAGAGAATCATTTAAAAGTGATGTATGATAGGGTATTATGGTTATCACAAGAGTCCACAATTAAGGTTGCATAGTGGAATGTACTTGGGGTGGCGGGATTGTGTACCAGGGAAGGAGTGTTTCTTTTATTTTTCAAAGAGAGGAGTGAACTTTTCATTTTTCAAAGAGAGGTGGGGGTGGGGGCAGGGCTGGGCAGGGAGAGAAGTGCAGCAATGAATGGAAATCCAAAATCTCTATATTCATTAAAATTATTTTAAAAATATTTATACTCTTCTCTCACGGAGCCTCATAAAACAACGTTCACAGGCATGTCCTATTAAACAAAAAAAAAAAAAGCAGGGAGAGATTAAGGGGAGCTCTGGTGGCCTAGTGGCAAGAAACTGCACTGCAAAATCCCAGAGATATGTGGTTCGAAACTACCAGATGCTCTGCTGGAGAAGGAGGGACAATCTCCTACTGTACCACTTAGATCCGATTTGATGGTACACACAAAATAATAAAAGAAAAATTTTTTTTTAAAAGTCTGGTTTTTTTTTTTTTTAAAATAAAAAAAAGCAGGGAGAGATTAGAAGGGCAGGTCTATTTTCCTGTATCTGCCAGTTTCTCCTGGTGATATCTGAGAAAGCCAATGTCTGCTCAGTGGCTTAAGGCGGAGGCGAGCGGTTGATGATTTTTTCTTTGCCCTCGTCTTGCTTGTTGCTGAAGGTGGGTGACTCCCAGGGGCCCTTTAGTCTTGCATTGTTCAGGCAGTGTCTTGCTGTAAACCCTGTGCAGGCCTTCCTCCACCCACACCCCACCCTCCCTGTCTCCTGTCCCCTCTGGCCTTCCGCTGAGAAATGGGAGAAGGATATGTGCAGAGAGAGGTGGCTGGCTCGCCCTGACCCTCCGCTGCCTCTCTGTCCTGCACGGACACACCACAAGGCCATAGTACTTGGACTCCCCCGCCGGCCAGGCTGGGGACCAGCTTGGTAAGAAAGGCAGATGCTCTGTCTTCACTATGATGTATGTGGAGCCTTCACAAGGGGGAGCTGGGCTTTGAGATGGGGCCTTCTCAGCCATGTGTTTCCCAGGCTCAGTTTGTGTGTCAGTAGAATGGGACAATAAAGGCTAGCTTGAGATTGTCAGCAGTACAAGTGCCTTGAACGAGATGCTGTCACACAGCTGGCCACACGGGGTCAGGGGAAGTGAGCAGAGAGGATTAAGGGGTGATGAGCTGAGAGCTCAGGCCAACTTGCCCTCTGGTGAGGATGTCACAGCTTCAGATGAACATCATGGAAGGACAGGGACCTCACAGTGGGCTCACCTGTACACGCCACCCCATCTGTCTGTGGTCTTGTCTCAGAGTGTAGGTCTTTTCCTTATGCCCAGAGGTGCTCCGGGCGCTTGCCTTTCAGGGTGGCTGCCTGAGGTCCCCCAGTACTTGTCTCTGGGGTGAGATGAGGTCGCTGTTATTGGGGACAACTCCAGACCTCAGGCAGCTTACGTCAGTCCTGTCACTAGGCCCTGAGACCACCCCTCAGACATGCCTTTGTGCTGCCTGCTTCTCTGATCGGGCCGGTGAGGGTGTTTGGAAGTGCCGGCTTGGCGTGGCTGAGGAGGAGGACGATCCTGCCCCAGGTCCAAGATGTGGTGACGGCTACCAGCCAGAGTCCACAGTCTGCTGTGCTTCCTAGCGCCTCCCTGAGGACTCCATGAGGGTGTGCACGGCCTCGGGTCACAGGGCCCTGGACCGACAGGAAGCTGGGCTGGGAGCTGAGCTGTGATGGCAAGAATAGTGCAATCCTGTCTCAGGTAAGTCCCTTAGTTCAAAATCTCCTCCCCAACGTCCAGGCTGAGTTACTGTAAAAATACCACCAGCTGCAGAAAGGTTGTGGGCCCAGATTCCGCCATAAGCTTCCTGTCTGGTGACGCCGGGGTCGGCTCTTCCTGTATGGTCAGGAGAAGCCCACCGCTCTAAACGTGGATTCCTGGTTCTGCTGCCACCATTCTGCTGCTGTGCCGGCTCCAGGCTTAGAGTTCTTACTCTTTCACATGTTAGCTCTCTTTCTCCTGAGATGAGGAAGGTCTCAGTGCAAGACCCTGGTTCAAAAGACACACTTCACTTCTGGGTCTTCTTCCTTGGAAGTGGGGAAATTATCTCTGCTTCTGAGATGACTCATTTTAAGCCTCCAAGGATGGCAGAAGTAACCCATCACCTTTTTTAGGGTTCTGTATACCTTATTTGCATTAGACCTTATTTTCATAGACTGACTTCCTCAAACATTCCATGCACTTTATTTGCATTATTAGTAAGTTGTCCAAAGTCTTACAGGTGTCAAGAATCATATTTATAAGAATACGCCATCCCCTTTTCCTTATGAATCAGGGTGAAGTCTCTTTCAGGGAGGAGTTATAGGGAATGGCAAAGGACACACTGACAAAAGAGATTAATCAGAACTGGCTTTTACAAGCATTGTGGCAATTGGACAATTAAAACAGACATGGGGGGGCGGGAAAGAAGAACGAACTGGGGAGGAGGGTAGAGAAAACAGTGCAATAATGAATGAATGAAAACCCAAAATCTCTGTAAATGTTCATTAAAACGAATAAAATTTAATAATAATTTTTTTAAAAAAAGAATCATATTTACATGTTGTTGCTATGGGCCATCAAATCATGAGACTCACAGTGACCCTATGTACATTAGCTCTAAACCTAGCCAACCTCATCTTCTCTGATATAATCCCATTTCCCCATTCACTGAGTCAATCCCTCTCACCCTGGGTCTTTCTCCTTTGTATTGTCCCTCCACCCTCCCAAGCACAATGTCCCTCTCTAAAGACTGGTCCTTCCTGGCCGTGTGTCCAAAGTATGTTAGATGGAGCCTCATATGTTTGTTTCCAGAGAGCAGCCTGGTTTCACTCTTTCTAGGACAGACTTGTTTGTTCTCTTAGAAGTCCATGGTATGTTCAACATTCTTCTCCAACATCACAGCTCGAAGGCATAGATCCTTCTTCTATCATCTCTAGTTATTGTCCAGCTCTTAAATACATAGCAAGTAATTATAAAGACCATGGCCTGAATCAGGCGCATCTTAGTCTACAGACTGACATTGTTGCTCTTCAATACTCTAGACAGGTCCCCAACAGCGGGCTTTCCCAATGCAATTTGTCTTTTGATTTCCTGATTGCTGGTACCAAGAGTGTTGACTGTGGAACCAAGCAAATGAAGTTATCAACAATCTCAATATATTTTCCATCTAATATGAAGCTGCTAATGGGCCCAGTGGTGAGAATCTTTGTTTTCTTGATGGCGAGCTTCAGTCCATATTGAAGAGTACAGTCCTTGACCTTCTGCAGCAAAGCCTCATGTCTTCTTCAGTTTCAGCAAGCAAGGTTGTGTTTCAGCAAGCAAGGTTGTGCCATGTGCATAACATAGGTTGTTGAAGAGTCATCTTCCAATCCTGATGCCACCTTCTTCCTCATGAAGATAAGCCTCCTGAATAATCTGTTCTCATATAAACGGAAAAGGTATGGAGATAGGATGCATTCCTGACGCACACCTTTCCTGATCCTGAACCGTGCAGTGTTTTCCGGCTCTGTTCTGAGAACTGCTTCTGGTCCAAGTACAGGTTTCATATTAGCACCATCAGGTGTTCTGAGATCCCCATTCTCTTCAAGGTTAGCCACAGTTTGCTGTGATCCACACAGTCAAATGCTTTTGTATAGACAATGAAACATAGATAGATATTTCTCCAATACTCTGCTTTCAGCCAAGATACATCTATTGTTGGTTATGATACCCTTAGGGCCATGGCCTCTTCTTTTATTTTTGTTTTTGCTTGACTTGATTCCATTATTTTATTTTGTTTTTGTTATCATTGCTATTTTTTACTGAGCCAGATTAAAGACTGAATATGTAACTTTTTAAATTATTACTAATTTTAATGGAAGTTTACAGAGACTGAGGATTTCCATTCATTCATTGTTGCACTTTTCTCCCTGTCCACCCCTTCCTCCCTGCAATTCACTCTTCTCTTTGAAAAGTAAAAGAAAAATTCTTTCATTGTTATACAATCCCTCCCCACAAATCCATTCTAC
>NW_006399814.1:3074986-3084367 GCF_000299155.1 Elephantulus edwardii | reverse complement strand
TAATAATATATTGGTTTAAAACGGGTTTTTCCTTCATCTGTTCCAATGCAATGGTCATTATCTATCCACACTTATCCTATTCTCATCCCAACCCTCAATGTCAGACCTGTTTTATAACTGTGGTGCTATGCAGTATTTGTCCTTTTGTAACTGAGATAATTCACTCAGCATTATGTCCTCCAGGGTCCTCCATCTTGTGTAGTGTTTTACGAGTTCATTGTTTTTCAGTGCTGCATAGTATTCCATTGTACGGGAAAAAAATTCCCATAATTTTTCTATCCATTTATTTGTTGATGGGCACTTGAGTTGCATCAATCTTATAATGCCGCAATAAACATGGGTGTGCATATATCAGTTTGGATGGCAAGTCTGATTTCTTTTTAAAAAGCTGTATTGTAATTTTCATGAAAGTTTACAAAAAAGTGCATTGTTTCATTTTCAGTCATTCATTGTTAAACATTTTCCTACCTTGTCCCCCTTCACCTTACCCTACAAAAGTTAACTTTTTAAATCTTTTTTTTTCCTGGCATATTTCCCCTCCCCAGCCTACCCAGCAATGCACCCCTTTTCCATATTGTTGTTATCTGTATAAATCTTAATAATGTATTCATTCATGAGTGCATTATTCACAATAGCACAGAGAAGTAACCCAAATGCCCCAGAACAAACTAATGGATAGAAATATTATGCTGTATTCACACAATAGGATATTATGCAGCACTGAAAAACAATGAACTCATAAAACACTGCGTATAACAGATAAAGGGTTCTAGTTTCTTTAAGGTGTATTCCCAATAGAGGCATTGCTGGGTCAAATGATATTTCTTTTTCCAACTTTTTGAGAAAGTACCAAACTGCTTTCCATAGTGGTTGCACCATTTTACACTCCTACCAGCAGTGAATAAGAGTTCCAATCTCTCCACAACTTAGCCAGTATTTATCATTTGCTGCTCTGTTGAACTTTGGTATTGTTAGAGGACTGAGATGGTATCTCATAGTTGTTTATATTTGCCTCTCTCTGATAACTAGGGAATTTGAACATTTCTTCATGTGCTTGTTTGCCATGGCCTCTTCGAAACCCAGCCTGTACATCTGGAGTTCTCTGCTGATGTACTGTTCCAGCTGTCTCTGGATAATCTTCACCAGAATCTTGCTTGTGTGTGATATGCGTGATCTCGTTCAATAATTTCCACTCTATTGGATCACTGCTTCTTGAAATGAGAATAAGTACAAATCTCTTCCAGTCAGTTGACCAGGTAGGTAGCTGTCCTTGAGATTTCTAGGCATAAACTGGTGAGCACATCCAGGAAAGCATCTGTTTGCAGAAATAGGTCAATGGGTATTCCATCAGTTCCTGGGGTCTTGGTGGTTTTGTGGTTTTTGCTTTTCTTTTTTTTTTTTTTGTTTTTTCCCCAGTTGTTTCAGAAGATTTTGAACTTCCCCCTTCATCACCTTAGGCTTTTGATCATATGTTGTTTTATGAATTTCTTCTGTGTCAGACAGTTCTTTTTGGTATACTGACTCTGTGTATTCCTACCTTCCTCTTTATTTCAGTTTTTTGCTAGTTTATTTATGAAAGATTAATGCATTGTTTTTAAGAACAAATTCCTTCAATTTCCTTCACCCCACCCGTATCAAATTGGATGATTCCATGATTAATTCCGCTGTTTCCCTGCGCATCCGCATCCCCTCAGTTTCCAACCTCTCCTGCCCCTCTTGTATCCTTAAGCTCATTCTACAATAATGGTTTTATACAATATTTATCCTTGTAGGACTGAGTTAGTTCACTCAGCATAATGCTCTCCAGTCCCTCCCAAGTTAGATAATAATTTACAAAGTCATTGCTTCTGTGTGCTGTATAATATTCCATTGTGTGAATGTATCATAATTTCTCAGTCCATTTGTTTGTGGTTGAATATTTGGTCTGTTTCCATGTTCTTGCGATGGTGAATAATGCTGCTATGAACATTGGTGTACAAATCTCCACTTGTGCCTCAGTTCTCATTTTCTCAGGGTCTATCAGGAACCGCATCTCACACCATACACAAAAATCAACTCAAAGTGGATCAGAGACCTGGGAGTAAAGCCCAAAAAACATAATGTTCATAAGAGACAAACTGAGATCAAGCTTAGAAGTGCTAGTCCAAGGTATAAAAAGACTGTCAAATACAACCAGAAATGCACAATCTGAAAAGGATAAAATTGATGCATGGGACCTTCTAAAGATGAAATCCATGTGTGCGTCAAAACCTTTTTCCAATAGGGTGAAAAGAAAACCTACAGACTGGGAACAAATATTTGGTAATACCATCTCAGACAAGAGTCTTATATCAAAAGTTTACAGAATACTCCTGGGCCTCCACAAGAAAAAGACTGGTCACCCAAATGTAAAATAGGCAAAAGACATGGAAAGAATTTTCACAGAGGAATATATTCAAATGACAAACAGACCCCTGAAGAAATGCTCCAAATCATTGGCAATAAAAGAGATGCCAATCAAAACCACAATGAGATACCATCTCATTCCAGTAACAGTAGCAATGTTTAACAGGGCAGCAAGGAATAAATGTTGGCGAGGATGTGGAGAGAAAGGAACTCTTATACCTTGTTGGTTGGATTATAAAATTGCTAACCATTCTGGAAGGCAGTTTGGCACTTTCTCAAAAATCTGAACATGGAAATTCCATATGACCCAGCTTCTGCCTTCTTTTGATGCTTCCTGAGTCATTTAACATTCCTTCTGCCTTCAGCATAGTCTCAGCCAATTACCTTGTGGAAGTTGCAAAGCAGTTGGAAGAAAGATCCTAAGTAACCATCCATCTACTGCAGTTACTCACTGATCTTACGCTTGTGTGATGATGCTGTCTCTGCTTGGTGAGTCAACGAAGCAATGGTTTGTCCAAACCTTGGTCTAGTTGCTGTCCCATCAATTAATCCAATCCCTGGTGTGTCAGATCACAGATGGAGTGCTTATTCTAGGCTGTGAAAGAGAGTGCAGTGAAGGTGCAGGATAGTGAATGTTCACCTCTCTTGCTCATAGGCGCACCATGAATCATAGCTGCCTTGACAGCACCTAACAACAAAAGCCCACACTGACATCAAAAGTAAACAGAGGAAGACACATTTTCCCCCAGTTATTAGACGTATCAGATGAAGGTAATGAAACAGCAACCTTCTAGCCAGAGCTGCCCTATAGAAGCATGTGTGCCACGTAGGAATCCAGAGCTGCTCCACGGAGGCGGGTAGGCAGTCTCCTTTCATGCAACTACCTGGCTCTGAAAACCCACTGGAGGGTCCGCTTTGAGTCAGTTCCAACTTGACATCACCCAACAACAGCAACCACATAGTGGCTGTAGCAGGGAGCTCTGGTGGTTTAGAGGTAAGGAGTTGGGTTTTCATCTCAAGAGCACGTAGTTCGAATCCACCAGCTGGTGTATAGGAAGAAGATGAGCAACCCTCTCCTGTGTGATTAGCTGCCTCTGAAAGCCCACTGGAGGGTCAGCTCTGAGCTGTTTCCTGCTCCACGGTGCCTAACAACAGGCAGGAGTGGCTATCGTGGGGAGTTCACTTGCTCGGTTGGTGGGGAGCTGAGCTCTCAACCCCAAGGCAGTAACTCTCTGGTGGTTGGAATCTCCCAGTGGCTCCAGGAGAAGAAGATGGATAATCTCATCCTGTGCAACTTAGAGCCTCCAAAAACCTCCAGAAACTCAGCTCTGAGTTGGTTCCAACTCAACAGCGAGTGAGCTGAGTGGCTATAGGAAGGAATATGAACAGAAACCAGCTAGCATGATTGGGATCACACCAGAGACCCTAGTACAGAGAGTGAGAGAAAAGGGCAAGATCCAAAATCATAAAAAAGACCAGACTTCCCGGGCGGATAGACACTGGTGGAATCTTTCAGCCAAACCACCACAAAAGACCGTATTCCTCCGCCCGTCTCCACCTTTGCCTTCCCTCTGTGTGTCTCTGCATCTCTTCTCTCTCTTTATGGAAAGGCACCCACCCCACACCAGCAGGACCTCACGTCAGCTAACGTCATCTTCAAATACCCTACTTTGCTACCTGCAAGGCTGGGCTCGCAGGCTCCAGGGGTTAGGACTTCACCTTGGAGACCCGTCTAGACAGTGAGAGGCTGTATCCAGAGCACACCCACGGGCGGCCCAGAAGGATTTCAATGGACCCATGCACATTGGGTCAACAGATTCCTCCCATTCTCACCGTAAATAGCACCTTTGCAGATCTTAGACTAAAAAAAAAAAATTCAAATTAAAATTGGTGTTGGTTCGTCTCTCATCTGAGCAATTAGTCCCGTAGGTTTGATGTGAGGCTGAGGATTGACTTGTTCCATCACAAAGTTTTAGTCCCGCACCATCCACTTTGCCCTTGCAGCAGTAAATTCAATCCTGATGAGGGCACTTGGATTTTTATTTGCAGAAGTGAGTCATGCTGGGGCAGGGTAGGACCTAATGCTGACATTTTGTGGGTGGTTCTCATAAAAGTGAAGACCCGACACAGGAGCGCAGACAGCAGACAGCGTGGTGGTGCCGTCGACCAGCCAGGGGTCAGAACACGACCCCAAGGCTACGGGCCCTGGAGGAGGCGAAGACAGTTTCTCTCTTCCAGCGACACAGAGAGAAAGAGAGTGGCCTCCCGGGCCATCAAAGCTGACACCTAGCTCCAAGAGAGGATAAATGTGTGTTTTTAAAGCTGTCTACTTCATGGAGTTTTGTTATGATAACCCAGGACACTGGGACGGGACATAAATTGAAGGAGAGAGAAACCCTATTCATCTCATTATGAGATGCATTCAGAAATGTAACTTTTTCTGTTTACTAAGCATTTATCAGAACACACACCATTGCCGAGGATGCAATCCAGTGTTGCTGATAATAATTGCAATAATAACTCAGCCCAGAAGGGCTTTTGTTAGCACTGAGGGGCTGACGACACCTGAAAATCTAGCAACTATCAATTTACATGCACGTTTCGGCCCATTTTGATAGAATGACCAATATAAAGCATTAAAGCATGAACTATATTAGGCCATAATTGTGTGGAAGATAAGGAATACTGAGTATACTGTGGACGGTCTCGGATATGTCTCAGAGGCCCTGCAGCCGGAGCTTTCTCAGGAGGGAAGCTTTGTCTCTCATCTTTGAGCCTGGTACACGGGGGGTCAGACTCTGGAGAAAGACACCGGCTTGGTAAAGTTGAGTCCGTGAAAGAGCAGAAGACTGTTCACATGGTGAATTAATGTGGCCACTGCAGCAACAGGGGTCCACAGGCTGGAGCAGGGGAGTGCTGGACCGGGCAGCGCTTGGGACTTACGCACTTGGTCACTATGGTCAGAGTCAACTCAATGGGTCAACAGTACTCCAGTATGACCTGTGGTAACTGGTGATATCTACAAAGGCCCTGTTTCAAACAAAGTCACGTCCAGTGCCACCTGGGCCTTGCATAGCTGGAAGAGAAAAGCTACCTGGGACAGGAACAGGCCCTGGTCCAGTGCTGAGCCCAGGTCCAGGTCTGATGTGGGTAGGCAGAGTGAACACCTCCTGGGACGGAGGATGGACAGACAGCATGGGTGCCTTCCAGGTCCCAGGGTGGCGTGTGTGCTGGGCTGTCCTGAGCCAGGGCCTGACATAGTTTTGGACGTCTTCCTCTACCCATTCCAGTCTCCTGGGGACTCACATTGTGCTGCCCCCATGGAAAGGGGGCCTCCACTCCCCTCTGCCTGCCCCTCCACCTTGGCTCCCAGACCCTGTCTATCTGGGATTCTTAGGCATCTGCTCAAACCTCACTGCCCCAACCCCTGTACCCCATGCTGCTAATTCCTTAATAAAAGAGCGAGTTTATGAAAGCTGACAACATCAGGAGAGATTTTTACACGCAGTGCATTAGGCCTTTCACAGGGAATGGCTAATGACAGGCCGACTCAGCGGAACAGAGATTTCATCTACTATCAGTTTCGGGAAAGTCAATTGCTGGGTTATTTGTGCAGATTAAATTAACTCTATTTGGAGGTCACCTCCTACAGCTAGATCGAGAGAGACAGATACACAATAGCCGACGAGGTATTAATTCCACGGCACAAACAGGGTACGACGCTCACCCCACATGGTCTGAAGGCGGGGGTTTCTGTCAGACTTGATGGGTGTGCTGTAGGAAGGACACATGGGCCAATTAGCAGGAATGGGCACATCGATGTAAGGACATCTCCCGGGCTATTTAAGCACGAGCAGTGGACTTGTGCTGCCCCTTGAGCTGTCAGCTATTTGGGGATATTTGGGGGCGGCCCGAGTGAATGGTCCCGGAGGCGCTGGACCAGGGCAGTGGGTGGCCACCCTCCTTGAGGGTCAGGTGGTAGAGGGCTGCTGCCTCTCCCTGTCTCCCAGACCTGGGCCTGCCTCCAAATCCTCAGGGCAGCTTTGAAAGTGCAATCCGCAAGTGGTCTTCATGGAGGCTGTGGTGGTTCGTTGGTGGGGTTCCGCGGGGGCTGGGGTGGGTTCCTGGAGGCCGTCCTTGGAGATACGGCCACTGAGAGTCACACACAGTGCACGGCCACACGCGGCTGTCACTGTCTGTCAGGGGAGGCTGGTGTGTGATGTGACAACGGGGATTCCTAAGTTGGAGAGGCTCGGGACCATGGCCTGGTGGTGCCCGCTGGGATCCAGCCGGGCCAAGCCTGTGGGGTCTCCCCTGATATGTGCGGGCCTTGCTTGCATCACAATTGGCTGGAGGGTCCCCAGAATGAGGGCAGGGCGGCTCCGTGGTGACTCCTCAACATCCACGTGGGTGAGCAGGGCTCCACTCCTGGCCAGCTGACCTCAGCAGCCACCACGCCGTCGGTCAGTGGAGGCTGGCACGATGCCCCGATGCTCAGGTGTCAGGGGTGCCGCACACTCGGCAGAACAGCCTGGAAATCTTCTGGAGATTAGTCAGCTAAACCCTGGGGCACCTCTGTCTGATCTGCTCAGGGTGGTGACGTGGACGGTGGCACCCACGGCCGTCAAGAGCCACGTGCAGGCCTCCCTGTGAAGCTCGGCTGTGGCAGCTCCACCACTCGCCCCCTGGCTTCTGAGTTTACCTCTGTTTCTGGTTCTCAGGGAAGTGCAGACTGGGACATGCCAGGGTCCACTGTGTGGTGGGCAGCGTTTAACGGTCAGAGGGAACTTTGTTCCTCGGGTCCCCTTTCCCTGCCAAGGGTAGGCTCTGGGGTGATGTGGACAGTGTCAGAGGTGATGACAAGAGAAAGAGGACTCTGCCAGCCCTCGGGGGCCTGGGGGAGCCAGGAGCACGGACAGTGGAGAGAACGGCGTCAGAGGCAGTTGGACTGACACTCTCATGTCCGCATGGACCTCGGTGGGTAGTGTCCTCTGTTTCTTGGGAGACTGGGGGAAGGGGCCCCCCCTACCTCAGGGCCGCTAAGAGGGGAACTGGGACCAAAGTCTTCTTGGTTACTGGGGTAGGTGCTGCTGGCCTGGGGACCTGGGACAGAAACACTGACCGTAGCTGTTCCGGGGACAGCAAGGCCTCATGCTCTGTCACACAGTGTCCGCAGAGAGCCCATCCAGGCGGGGCCTCTGAGGTCTGAGCTCACGTGACACGTGGTCCTATCTACCTCTCTTTCACCATTTCCTCATGGACCCAGAGTTCCCACCTCATAATCCATCCTTCGTATACCTCCACTCTGTCCTGTGCACTCACGCCTTGTCTGCTTATGTTGCTGTCCACTCGTGGTCCTGTCCCTCATAGTCCTGTCCACTCATGGTCCTGTCCCTCATGGTCCTGTCTCTCATGGTCCTGTCCCTCATGGTCCTGTCCCTCATGGTCCCGTCCACTCATGGTCCTGTCTCTCATGGTCCTGTCCACTCATGGTCCTTCCCTCATGGTCCTGTGTCTCATGGTCCTGTCCCTCATGGTCCTGTGTCTCATGGTCCTGTCCCTCATGGTCCTGTCTCTCATGGTCCTGTCCCTCATGGTCCTGTCCGTTCATGCCCTGTCCACTCACAGTCCTGTCCACTTACACTCCTGTCCACTCATTCTCCCGTCCACTCATGGTTCTGTCCACTCACATAGCTGTTCACTCATCATCCCATTCACTCATGGTGCTGTCCACTCATGGTTCTGTCCCTCATGGTCCTGTCCGTTCATGCCCCGTCCACTCACAGTCCTGTCCACTCACAGTCCTGTCCACTCATTCTCCCATCCACTCATGGTTCCATCCACTCACATAGCTGTTCACTCATCGTCTCATTCACTCATGGTCCTGTCCACTCATGGTCCTGTCCCTCATGGTCCCGTCCACTCACAGTCCTGTCCACTCATTCTCCCGTCCACTCATGGTTCCGTCTTCTCATCATCCCATCAGTTCATGACCCTGTCCACTCGCACTCCCGTCCACTCATGGTTCTGTTCACTTATCATCCCGTCCGCTCATAGTCCCGTCCGCTCACAGTCTCATCTTCTCACCATCCTGTCCACTCACAGCTCCACAGCCCGGGGACCTTTGTCCTTTCCTGGAGAAGTGCTCGCCTCTGGCTGCACCCCGGGAACACACACCTTGTCTGACTGCTCCCTGCAGGTCTTGAATTTTCTGCATGCAAGGCTGTAAGCACTTCCTGGAGAGGGTTCACGGGCCCCACTCCAGCGGAGGGTCCACAAGCACCCAGTTCCGGCGGCAGGTCCTCAGGTGCCCGGTTCCAGAGCATGTGCTCACTCACATCCGTGCCACACTTGCTTGTTCTCGTGCCGTCTCCGAGGCTTCCGTCAGGTCATCACGCACTTATCGCTCCACATTAAGGAATCCACGTGACCCCTCTGTGACCCTTCTACGTGCTGGGAAATGACAGTGTCTTCCTTGTTGCGCTCCTGTGGCGGTCTGGGACTGCACACTCACCATCTCCGAGGTCTGCCTGCGGGTCCCGTGGAGTCAGCGGTCAACGCACAGGACTCTAACCAGGAGTTTGGTGGCACACCGTCTGCTGCTGTGACCCCGACATGCTATGAGCAGCGTTGTGCCTGTAGAACATCCCGTGAAGCATCAGCCTGTGAGTCCACAGGGTCCGGCCGCTGCCCCTGAAGAAGCTGGCCCCTCTGCTTGGTTCAGAACCCACTCGTCTTCCTTCACTGGTGCAGGGCTGCTACCCAGAAGCCTTGGTTAACACCCTGCCCACCCGCAGTTCCTCCCAGGACCCCTGCCTGCCTGGAGCTCATCACTGGCTACTGGCAGTCCCTGCTCCGAGGTCAGGGTCTCCCCTCTGTATACACCAGCTGCAGGCCCTGTTCCGAGGTCAGGGTCTCCCCTCTGTATACACCGGCTGCAGGCCCTGCTCCGAGGTCAGGGTCTCCCCTCTGTATACACCGGCTGCAGGCCCTGCT
>NW_006399814.1:3070083-3074711 GCF_000299155.1 Elephantulus edwardii | reverse complement strand
GGTCAGGGTCTCCCCTCTGTATACACCGGCTGCAGGCCCAGGGCAGCCCGGGCGGATCTTCTGTGCAGGGGCGAGTGTGGCAATCAGAGAGCAGAGACGGCTGATCTGAGGGCCGATCTCACCCTGCTGGACGGCTCCTCACTGTTCCCCTCCCTGGCCAGCAGTCCGTGCAGCCCCTGTGGGCCCATGGCGTTTGCTGTGCTTCTCTGGCCGTCGCCTTCAACCCCTGACAGTGAACTGAGTGCCACCCAGACCTCCTCCTCTGGCCCTTCTGACCCGAGAGCATCACCTGGACGTCACCCTGCCTCCTTCACAGACCTGAGCATGGTCTGGGGTCATCACTCCACCTCCAAGCCCCTCTATGTGTTCCGGCATCTTCTTGCTCACCCCAACTTTCAGACACACTGTCCTCCACCACCACACTCTTCACCCCGGCCACCAGCACCCTGGCCCTCTGGGTTCTAGCTGACCCCTCCATGTGGTGCACATGCCCATCTCAGACCTCAACATGAGATTCATGCGTGGATTGGGGCCCCACAGTGTCCACACCCCAATGTCCACGCCTATGGTCAACCTAAGGACATTGAGGTGAAATGACTGGGCTGGTCCAAGTCCAGAGACACGTGTCCTTCTGAGAAGGCCTTGGAGAGGCTGGTGGACAGAGGAGAACAGTACATGAGATGGGGGTGCAGATGGAAGGAGGGGGCCACTGGCCGAGGCATGCGGGACTCCTGACGCTGGGGGAGGCCAGGACAGGCGCTCTAGGAGCCTCGGGAGAATGCAGCCGCATCTTGATTTGGGGCACTAGACCCAGAAAGAAGTGGAAGAGAACAAAACACTGCTGTTAGCGGCAATCTACTCAGGGTGCACGTTAGCAAACACAGGGTGCACAGAGCACCCGGCCTCCCCACAGCAAGCCTCCAGAGGGGTCATCAGCATTCTCACCCCAGATGAAGCCTGTGCACCTGCTTGTTGACTCTGTCCAGGCCTCCTGTAAGGGCTGCGTCTGCCATAAGCCCCAGAGCCTTCCCCACGGGCACCTGGTATTCCTCTTGCTGGACTCATCCTTCTGATCTCCTCCTCCTCCTGGACCCCCTCTTCCTGGACCCTCCTCCTTGACCCCCTCCTCCTGGACTCCCTCCTGCTGGACCCCTCCTCCTGTACCCTCTTCCTGGACCCTCCTCCTGGACCCCTCCTCCTGGGCACCCTCCTCCTGGACCCTCCTCCTGGACCCTCCTCCTGGGCACCTTTCTTGTTGCCCCTGCACACATAGCAAGGAGAAGCTCTTCTCAGGGCTAAATCTCCCCACAGGGACCCAAATCAAAGCCACACTGACTCTAAGACCTTCCATAGGGGTCCCAAGCTATAGTCCTGGGTAAGATGTCTCATTTTCCACAGAACAACAGGTGGCTGGAACCTCTGTCCTGCTGGTCAGCAGCATGGTATGTCCCACATTGTGCCACCAGCTCCTTCTCCCAGAGCAGAATCTCTGGGGTAGGTACCCTGCTGTCCACTGGGAGGGTCCTTCATGTCTTCACTGGTCTCTCCACAGCAGGGACCAGGCACGACCTCGGCTGGGGCCAGGGAGGGACGGGAGAGAAGGACCAGGTTTGGGGGACTCTGTTTGTCTCCGTTCAGTGTTCCCCTGCCTGCCTCTCCACCATCCAGCACTGCTCAGCACCACGCCTCAGCAACCCTCTGCCATCCACCCAGCTCATTCTGGAAGCTTCTCCTGGGAGGCCACCTGCCCTGCCAGCTGTGAGCGGTGATTAATAGACCCATCCGAGGGCCACCACACTGCTTCGAGTCACAGCCCATTTGGGGCATTGTAAGCAGAGACTAATGACTTTAGTTAAGCATCAATTTAGTTGATAGCAGTATAAAGACAAATATTAGGAGAAAGCAGAGGTCATAGTTGGGGCTTGGGGCCAGGTCAATGCTCCCTGGAGGCCTGTGGAGGGGCTCCTGTGGGTTGAGGGAATGGGTACAGTGGGGGGGGGCATTTCCCTGAGGGTGCGCTCCCCACCTGCCTGTATCTTGTTAACGGCCTCTCTGCACGCCCTGTTTGCTTTTTCATTAGCTCTGTTTTCATCTAGTAGGGGTCTAATTAGTGTGATTGCCGTGGGAAGCTGAGGCCCTGGGGACTCCACAGGACTGGGGTATCTGCCTCCCTTCTTTCTCAGGCCACCCTGGAGCTGACTGAAGCTTAGTGACCTTGGCTGCCCAAGGGCTGTCCTCAGCAATGGCCTCTTCATCTTGTGTGACCCTGAGCACAGTACAATGCTCTACCTGACCTAGTGCTCTGGACAGGACGTTGGCCCAGATGTGCTCCTTGGATGGAATGTCCAGCCAGCCCTGTCCTCTGGGCAGAATGTCCACTCAGCCCCGGGCTCTAGACAGAATGCCCACTCAGCCCAGGGCTCTAGACAGAATGCCCACTTAGCCCTGGATGCTGGATAGAATATCCTCCCAGCCTGGGGCTCTGGATGGAATGCACATCTAACATGGTTTCTGGATGCAATGTCCACCTAGCCCTGCCCCCCAGATACAAGCTCTGCCTGGCTATGTGCTCAGCTCAAGGTCAGGCATGCAGAGTGTGTGTGTATGTGTGTGCGTGTGCATGTGCGTGTGTGTGTGTGTGTGTGTCTTGTTAGGGAGGATGTCATGGAGAGAGTATATTTTTTACTTAAATTTTCTTTTTATAAAAAATAGTGATTTTAATGAAAGTTTACAGAAAGGTTGCGTTTTCATTCATTCATTCATTCATTCATTGTTACACATTTTCCTCTCCCCTCCCCCAGTCCACTTCGCAAGGCACCTCTTATTGTCATACGTATGAGTCTTAATGTGGAATGAAATTCAAAGGCACAGCTGTGGCCAGCCTTGGTCATCTGGTAGCTCTTCATTGTCATCACGTTGGAACTTGACTCAAAGCTGATCCTCCAGAAGCTCTTCAGAGGCTGTAAATCGCACGGGTGTAGCCTGCCCCACTCTCTTCTGCAGAGCAGCTCTGGATTCAGAATACACTCCAGGCCATAGTCCTTGTCCACCCTTTGGACCTGATACTGCCCGTACAGATGCTGCCCTTCCGCCTCTCTGATCAGTGGTTCTACAGAGAGAGCCCCTTGAGAGAGCCCCTCCCTAGTGCTTTGTTCACCTCACAGTCGACCTATCAGAAGTTGGGCTTCAGGGTAAATTTATTTCCAGGCTCCCTCCAGTGAGAAGATGGGCAGGAGGAAGGGGAGGAGCTGTTACACTGTATCGATTGTAATTAATATCATAAAAGGAAATGTGTGCAAATGGTTGAGTGGAAACAAATTTGCTCTGTAAACTAGCTCTCTAACCACAGGATAAAGTTGAAAACATGTTTTTCTTTAGTGGATTCTCTTCCTTATCTATTGCGAGGAGAAGGGCAGGGCCCTCGGGGCTGCTTGTCAGCCTAATTCCTGATCTGGTTGAAGATAAATGGACAGGGTCAGCTCCCAAGGGCTGGACTGGATGCACTATCCATCCAGGTCTTTGAGTTTGGAGCTAAAGACAGCGGATATGCCCAAGCGGATGGGCTGAAGAGTCAACTCAAACATCCGGTAAACAGGAGCCTCTGTCAGATGAAGGCCGAGGGTGAGGATGTTGCAGGAGAAATGGATGTGCTGGTCATTATTGCCTGCATCTGACCAGACACGATGAGGAAGGACTGAGCAGAGGGGGAGCATCGACCCTCTGTCAGCGTAGACGGGTGGGGAGAGAACAGCCCAGCAGCAAGGAGGCCTCCTTGGCAGAGGCACCTGGGCCCTGTCTCCTCACATCCTCTCTGTCTTCCTCCACCTGTCTGCTCCCACAGGACAGAGCTGGGCAGGCGGTGCCCCACAGCAAGGACCACGCCTAGGTAAAGCCACCATCAATTCCCTGGGTGATGTTTCTTATGAAGGGGTCTCATAACAAAGATTGTTGATGGGAATCCCAGGTGGAAATGCAGGAATGTCGCTGAGACAGTCAGAGGGGGTGATGCAGAAGTGTTGCTAGGTGCTGTTGAGTTGGACTCACGGTGACCCAGTGAACAGCACATCCGAGCCCTGTCCTGGCCTGCTCCATTGTATCTCTGACACACTCGGACCCACTGCTGCAGACACTGTGTCAGGCCGCCTGCTCGAGGAGCTTCCTGTCCTGCGTCACACTCCACCTTCCATCATGTCCCTCTCCGAGGAGAATTCCCGGATTTAGAAGAACTCCCAGATTAAGACAGACGAGGAAGAAGGATTGGCCATGCACTTCTGAAACAGCAGGCCTCTGAACACCCGATGAACAACAGAGATCAAAAGTACTGTCTATAAATGGTTTCTGCACTGTTTTGCCAGAAAGAATTTTGTTTTATAAAGTCCTCATAGTAATAACCCTTATTCACTTTTGGTGGAAGTGTAAAATGCTGCAACCACATGGAAAGCTGTATGGCACTTTCTCAGAAAGTTGCAAATAGAAATACCATTTGATCCAGTAATTCCACTGCTGGGAAAATACCCTAAAGAAACTATATCTGTCACTCAAGCACATATATGCACACCCATGTTTATCACAGCTTTGTTCACAATAGCAAGGAGTTGGAAACAACCTAAGTGCCCATCAACAAATGA
>NW_006399814.1:3059416-3068763 GCF_000299155.1 Elephantulus edwardii | reverse complement strand
ATGTTTCATTCATATGCATTGTGTTTTATGTAATCTTTCATTTACGGTGGTTTCATACAATCACTTATTTACTTTTGGAACCTTCTGATGCACTCAGGTCAGTCATCCTCTCTGTGACAGCAACACTTTTGTTCACGTGATGTCAGGCGCACTCATCCCAGCTCTGAGCTCTCCTTGCTGGGAGTGGAGCAGAGTGACCTGCAGTGCTCTCCAAGGCTGTAGATCCACCTCTGAACCGCTGGGGAGCTGGAAGCACCTCTGGGTTGGCGACGAGCTCCTTGCCCACTGGACCTCAGAGGTAGTGTGCCGCCGCTGGGATTTCATGATCTCTGATTTTGCCAAGTTTCCTGGTGTTTTAGCTGCAATATTGTTGTAATTAGTGTTTGTGAAATTATATCAATAACATTTTTTAAAACGAAGTAGCAATAATGAAAGGAAAAAGGAGGAAATTTTAAAAAGCTTGCACTCAGTGACTAATGATGCCATGAATAATGTAATTCAATATAGAGAGGTTTTACAGAACAATCCTGTCGTTTGTATTCACGTAATCTAATAAATATTGTATTTACATAATTTACAACCAGATTTAGTACACATTGAAATGAGCTCTGGAGGGAGTCCGGGTCATGTAGGAACCCTGTGGCAGATGGCTGCTAGCCCAAAGACAGCACCTCTCAGGGGGTCAAGTCCACCCGCAGCTCTGGTGAAGAAAGGTGGGCAATCTCTTATGCATCTGCCACTGGAAACCTAAGGACGGTCAGCTGTGAGTGGGTTCCAGCGTAAGGGCAATGAGGTCCGAGAGAGGATCTGGGGTGCTGTGATGTGAGAAGAGGCCCCTGGCAGGGAAGGTGATACTGAGATAGTGCCCTGCGTGATACCAATGTTGGGGAAGCCCAACACAGGCGTTTAGCAGCTGTGAGTCTACACTCTCACAGTTCTGGAGACCAGAGCATATGCCAGGGCACTGCTGGGCCAGTTCCTTCTGACATCGTAGGGAGAAGCAGTGCTCCATGCTTTTCACCTGATTCCTGGTGGCACAGCGATCCTCGGCCTCCACGTCTAGTTAGTTGTAGGTGCATATTTATATGGCACCTTCTTCCACTGGAACTCTCTTTTCACACCTGTCAATCCCCTGCATGTCATTCAGAAGGGATTGCATCTAAGACCCGCTCAGCTATGGTGCAAAGAAAGATCCTAGTCCTTCAAACAAGGTCACACTTCTAAGTACAAGGGCTAGGACTTTAATATAGCTTTGAGGGATACACTTGTTGTTGTTATGTGCTGTTGAGTTGCCTGAGACTCATAGCAACCCTAATGTATGACAGCCCTAAACCCTGCTTTATCCTGTGCCAATCTCACTGTCTCCAACATACTTACCCCATTACCTCAGTCACTGAATCAATCCATCTTATCGAGGGTCTTCCTCTCCTGCACTGTCCCTCTATACTCCCAAACATGACTTTCCTCTCCAAAGACTGGTCCCTCCTTGCAACATGTCCAAAGTATGTTAGACAGAACTTCACACTCACATTGTTGTTGTTATGTGACGTTGAGTTGTGTGCTACTCATAGCGACCCTATGCATAACAGCCCTAAACCCTGCTCTATTCCATGCCAATCTCACGGTCTCTGACATACCTACCCTCATTACCTCAGTCACTGAATCAATCCATCTCTTCAAAGGTCTTCCTCTCCTGCACTGTCCATCCACCCTCCCAAGCATGACGTCCCTCTCCAAGGACTGGTCCCTTCTTGCAACGTGTCCAAAGTATGTCAGACAAAGCTTTAGAATCCTTGCCTCCAAGGAGCAGCCTGGTTTCACACTCTCCAGGATGAACTTGTTTGTTCTCCTAACAGTCCATGATATATTCAACTCTTCTCCAACACCACAGCTCAAAGGCATCAACTCTTCTTCCATCAGTCATTGTCTAGCTTTCTGATTCATAGCAAGTAATTTTAAAGACCTTGGCCTATATCAAGTGCACCTTAGTCTCCAGACTGACATTGTTGCTCTTCAGTACTTTGGAGAGGTCTCTGACAGTAGACTCTCCCAATGCAATTTGTCTCTCCATTTAACCATATAATTATCCTCATTGTACGTGGCTGGCTTTAGAAGATAATAAACTTGACTTGTGGACCAGGCTTTTTTGTGGTCCTGAGTCCACGGGCGTCTCGTAATTGAATGATGTCAGTACTCCCTCCTGAGCTCTGAGTCAAGTCTAACCTGAACAAAGTGCCTTCTGGTCATCGGGCTGCCATGTTTCCCTGTACCGGTGAGTGAGGAGACAGAACATCGAGAACAGCATTGATGAGAAAGGAGTGAGGAGGGCCCGGTGGCCTCTGCTCTGAGTTCATTCCAGCCGCACATGGTTTGCTGAGCATCCCAACAGTCTTCAGCTCACGTAAGTGTAGACATGGGGCTGTTGTGAACAGGTCTGTCTTAAAAGAAGTACCAGACGCTCCTTTGAAGCAAGGGACCCAAGGCTTTGTCTCACATACTCTGGACATTTATCAGCAGTACTAGTACTTAGAAGGACATCACCCCTTGGGAAGGTAGAAGAAGGTTGGTAAAAAAAAGGAAAACCCTCGATGAGCTGGACTGCAACAGTGGGTCCCAGCAGAGCAAGGACCACGAGCTGAGAATGGCATAGGACTGGCCCATCTGTTGTACGTGACTCCGGGTGAGCCAGTGTGACAGCTGGGCAGGCCAAGGTTCCGATGTGTTGGTCTTCCTACAGTCAGTATGAGTTACAATCAGCTCAACAGCACCTAACAACAACCAGAGCAACAGTAGCAAAACCAAAATGACACCAAAAGCTAGGTGCAGCAGGAATTATCTGCCTGCTGTGTAAGTGGGAAGTGGCAGTGCTGAGAGGCTCAGTGGTTTCACCTTCATTGCACAGGTAATAGAGAGAAGACCTTGATCTTGGGCAATGAACTGTTTAATCTCTTAGCTCTCCAGCTGCGATGTTCTCTTCCTTCCACACTCATGTTTCTGTTCACTTGGGCCTGCTGCTGTTGATGACTGCAGACGGAACATATGCAAAGCTGTATTGGTTTTTCTCCAGAGACCCTGTCACTGATTGTGAGCTGTTGCATACAGATAGAAAAATCTGCTATAGGAAGCATAGATTGTTACGATTTTTAAGGAAAGCAATTTAGCAAGTTCTATTTTAAAAATCTTCAAATGAACATAATGCGACCTAGAAATTCCTTTCTAGGATTTTCTTCTAAAATACATAAAGATATGTGCAATGAAATAACTATAAATATGTTTATATCTGTCTTGTTTTAACAGGAAATATTTGGAAGCAAACAACTATCCAACAGGAGCCAATGAATTAAATACCTAAGGGTGCTCTGACCACTTACCTTGGACAATGAATGAGCCAGAAGAAAGAAGAACCAATGCCTTTGAGATGTTGGCAAAGGGTATTGAACGCGCTGTGGATGGTCCAAAGGACAGATGGGTCTGTCTTGCAGGAAGTACAAGCAGGCAAGGTTGGTGTAATTATCTCACATCCTTTGGGAATGTTGTCACGAGGGGCTTGTCCTTGAAAAAAGACGTCATACTTGATGTGGAAGCAAAGACAACCCTCAAGATGGAGTGACAGTTGCTACAATAAAGAGCTTGAGTGTGATGAAGATCCTGAGGGGCGTAAGGCAGGGCCACCACGAGTCACCCTCACAGCTTGTCGTGAGTGCGCCGTCGAGTTGGACCGACCCAGAGCTGACTCACCCTCCTGCAGGCTTTGACAGATAGAGGATACTGTCCATCGTTCTCCAGAGGAGCAGCTGGTGGCTTCTAACCACATGCCTTCGAGATTGCAGCACAGTTTCTTACCACTAGGCCACGTGAGCCCCCTCTTAAACGTCAGGCAATCTGATGTAGCCTAACCTAAATAATGTACCTTTCACCCACCTCTGTGCCAAAACTAGCAGACCACTCTCACTGAATCGATTCTGACCAATGGGACCTTCCTTCAGTTTCTGAGGCTGGATCCTCTTATGGGAGGAGATTGCCTCATTGTTGTTCAAAACGTCTGGAGGATAGAAATCAAAGGCCAGCCCTCTGGTTAGCAGCTCACTGAGTGACCAGGTTAAAGTGGAGTCAACAGCAGTTCCTGTCCTCAGGGGCTGCTAGGTAGGATCTGACTCAGAACATCACGGAGTGACAGAGGAGAACTGTCCTGTTGGGGGTTAGAGCTTGTCATCTTTAAGAGAACTGTGGAGCTCCTGGGTGGGTTTGAACCGCAAACCTTTTTGGTTAGCAGTTCAGTGTTTAGTCACTGTGCCACAAGGACTTCTCCTCTACACATATAGAAATGCTGGCTTACCCACCGCCGCAGGAAAGCTCAGTGTGTGTCTCTGTTCAGGCCTAGAAGGAATGTTCCTTTGTGGTGATGGATAATTTGGATAACTCTGTGGCAGGGCTGATGGTGCGGAGGTGTTGGTTGTTATTAGGCATCACCAAGTCTGTGAACAGTAGACCAGAACCTTCCCCCGTCCGGTGCTGTTCTCCTGACCGCTGAGCCCGTTGCTAGAGTCACTGTCTCCACCCTGCTCGTTAAGGGTCTCCCTCTCTCTGGCTGATTCTGTCTTTCCCAATATGGTACCTTTTCCAAAGGATTGACTCTTCCTGAAGACATGCTGAAAATATCCAGGATAGAGTTTCACCATCTTTGCCTTTAAGGAGCACTCTGGTTGTACCTCCTGCAGTACAGAGTCGCTGGCTCGTCTGGCTGCCCATGGGGCACTCAGTCCTCCTCTCTGACACTCCCATGCCTCCTCTTCAAAGGCATCTGTTCTTCTTTGTTGTTGTTGTTGTTGTTGTTGATTGCCTTCAAGTTGAGGGCGACTCATAGCGACGCTACGAACAAAAGGCCTGAAGCCCCTCTAAAAGTATCGACATTTATCAAAGTTCACAGTTTCTGGAGGCATGTTATTTAGGAAGTGGATGCCACTCCTGCTTCCAATTCATCTTTAGTTTTTCTTATTCATTGTTTAACTTTCAGATGCATAGGAAGCAGGTGGAACTATTAAGGCTTGGGTCAGGTTCACCAAAGTTCTTGAGAACCTTGGCAATGTCCTTGGCAGCAGATTTCCACAATGCATCATGTCTTTTAGTTCCTTGACTGCCGTTAGCATGAGTGTGGATTGTGCAGAGCAGGCAGGCCAAAACAGAATTCGAGTTGGAGTTCTAGTAGCTGGAAGCCAACGATCAACGCCCACGTGGTCATGTACCATGTGTCCTTTGACCTTTCAAAAGTGGCAAACAGGTCTGAATGTCTTTCTAAAGGTAGGAACTTCCAGGGAGGAGGGACAAGCCCGATCACATGTTGTATTACATCTGTATTTTATCATGTGAAGGATGCCTAGATCTACCAGTCAGGAAATGCCTGGTGGTGGTGGTGGTGGTGGTGGTGTTAGATGCCACTGAGTTGAGCATGACTCATAGTGACCCTATGAACAAGAGATCTGAACCCTGTCCTGTCCTGCGCCATCCTTACACTTCCTGACACACAAGAGCCCATTGCAGCAGTCACCGTGTCAATCCACCTGGCTGAGGGTCTTGCTCTCCTTCACCAACCCTCCACCCTTGCCAGCATCATGTCCTTACCCAAGGAATAACACCTCCCAGCAACATGTCTAAAGTCTGTGAGGTAAAGCTTCAGCATTCTTGCCTCTAAAGAGCTCTCCAGCTGCATCCTCTCCAAAGCATGTTTGTTCTCCTAGCCGCCCATGGGAAGTTCAGTGCTCTTCTCCAAAACCCCAGCTCAAAGACATCAATTCTTTTTCTGTAATTTTTATTCATTGTCCAGCTCTTGGATGCATACCTTATAATTGGAAAGACTATGGCCTGAATCAGATGCACCATAGTCTTCAAACTGACTTCACTACTCCTGAATAATTTGGAGCGGTCCCTAACTGCACATTTTCTCCAGTGCAATGCATCTCCCGATTTCCTGACTGCTGCTACCAAGGGTGTTAATTGTGGATCAAAGCAAGTGAAGCTGTTGACAGTTTCAGTCTCTTCTCCAAGCATCATGACGCTGCCTCTCAGTTCAGTGGTAGAATCTTTGTCTTCTTGACATTGAGATGCAATCCATACTGAAGGCTGCATTCTTTGATTTTCTGCAACAAGTGCTTCAAGTCCTCCTCACTTTAAGGAAGGAAGGTGGTGTCGTCTGCATAATGCAGGTTATTGATGAGTCTCCCTCCAATCCTGATGCCACACTCCTCCTCATAGAGTCCAGCTTCTCAGACACTTTCCTCAACATATAGATTGAATAGGTATAGAGAGAATGCAACCTGGACACCTCCCTTCCCAGTTCCAAACCATGCAGTGTTCCCCTGCTCTGTTTGCACAACAGCTTCTTGATCCAAGTATAGGTTCCAAATGAGCACAATCAAGTGCTCTGGGATTCCCATTCTTATTTTTTAGATCATTTTATTATAATTATTAATTTTAATGAAAATTTTCAGAGATTTTGGATTTCCATTCATTCATTGTTGCACTTTTCTCCCTGCCAATCCTTACCCTCCAGTTCGTTCTTCTCTTTGAAAAGTAATAGAAAAATTCTTTCTGTGTTATACAATCCCTCCCCGCCAAGTCCACTCCACAATGTAGCCTTCATTCTGGACTCATGCCATGGCAATAATATCTGATCATATATACCTTTTAAACAGTTCTATCTTTCTCATCTGTTTCAGTGTTGTTGTTGTTGTTGTTATGTGCCATCGAGTTGCTTGCGACTCATAGCGACACTATGTACAACAGCCCTAAACTCTGCTTTGTCCTGTGCCAATCGCACTGTCTCTGACACTTCCATCCCGATTACCCCAGTCACAAAATCAATCCACCCCATAGACGGCCTTCCCCTCCTGCGCTGTCCCTCCACCCTCCCCAGCATGATATCCTTCTCCAAGGACCGGTCTCTTCTTACAACATGTCCAAAGTATGTTAGATGGAGCCTCATAATCCTTGCTTCCAAAGAGCCACCCGGTTTAATCCTTTCCAGGATGAATTTGTTTGTTTTCCTAGCAGTCCATGATACTCTTAATACTCTTCTCCAGCACAACAGCTCAAAGGCATCAATTCTCCTTCTGTCCTCCTTGGTCATTGTCCAACTCTCTGATACATAACAAGTGATTGCAAAGACCATGGCCTGTATCAGATACACCTTAGTCTCCAGAGAGACACCATTGCTCTTCAGTACCCTGGAGAGGTCCCTAACAGCAGACTTTCCCATGGCTTTTAATTTCCTGGCTACTGGTACCAAGAGTGTTGACTGTGGAGCCAAGCAAACTAAAGCTGTTAACAATCTTAATATCTTCACCATCCATCCTGATGCTGCCAATTGGTCTAGTAGTGAGAATCTTTGTCTTCTTGACATTGAGCCTCAATCCATACTAAAGGCTGCAGTCCTTAACCCTCTGCAGCAAGGACTTCAGGTCCTCCTCAGTTTCAGCAAGCAGGGTTGTGTCGTCTGTATAACACAGACACAAGGCTTAAGTTTTTAAGTTCTTCCAACTTGAGAAAAGGAGAGCTAATTCTTCTCTTCTTATTCTCCAATTCTAGCTCTCTGCACATTCCATTATAATACTTTGCTTTGTCCTCTCAAGTTGCTTTTTGAAATTGTCTGTTCAGCTATTTCATGTTGACATATTTTCCTTTAGTTCTGACTTCTCGATGCTCCAGTGCAATCTTTATAGTCTCTTCTGACATCCGTTTAGATTTTTTCTTTCTCCTCTGTTTTTTGTTTTATTTTACTTTTTTTGTAATAACCTTTTGCTTTCTTTATGGATGATATCACCCCACAACTCATCTGGTCTCCAATCATTTGTACTCAATGATGATCATGAACTTCAGATGGAATTGATTCAAGATCTTATCTTGGTTCCCACGCATTTGTTTTCATTTTCTTTGGTCTCAATTTGAATTTGCATATGAATAATTGATGATCTGACCCACAGTCTACTCCTGTCCTAGTTTTGACTGTCAGTATTGAGCTTCTCCAATGATTTCTTCCACAAATGCAGTCAATCTGATTCCTGTGGAGCCCGTCAGGTGAGATCCACATGTAAAGTCATCTTTTTTGTTTTTTAGAAATTAATAACTCTTTGTAAATACAAAACTCAATCACTCAATCATTTCAAAATTCAATTTTTTTTTCAAAATTCAAATAATTTCCCTCAAGAAATACCTAGGGGTAAAAAAACCCCAAAACAGTTCATTATTGTCATGCTGGAAAAGACTCATAGCTGGTCATAGTTAGGTCTCTAAGGATGCGAATCATACAGTAGGAAATTGCACATGTGAGGAGGTGCTGGTGGATTTGGACCTCCAGGAAGGAATTTGCCACCTTTGGAACAGCACCACAGCTCCCTCTGAACCCCATGACCACAGCTCCCTCAGAACCACACCAGCAGGGCTCCTAGGAAATGCATACAGTACCTACTTATGTAAGAAACTTGTTTCAGAACATAGAGATACTCTGAAACGTCCAGAAGAGCCAACATCTGACTTCACTTTGGGGAAGATTCCACAGAGGGATTAAACTTACAGGTTGAGACAGTCTTTGAAAGTAGTGTGCCACGGGAGAAAAGCCAGCATATAGGGATAATTTGTTTCCTTGTACTTAGCTTTATTGTGCTTTGCAGATATCGCAACATTTATTTAATTTTTTACAAATTAAAAATTTGTGGTAACCTTGTATCAAGCTAGTTTATCGAGCCATTTTCCACAGCAGTGCTGCCTTTGTTTATGGGTCGCATATTAGCTGTTCTCCCCAATGTTCCCCACCTGTTTGTCAGTGCTGTTTATTGTCCACTACAATGCAGCGTGGCTATTGTTTTTATACGCACCAAGAAACGAGAAAGCCCTTCAGCTCCCCGCGTTGCCACACTCGCCTCATCGTGGCAGTCTGGAACGGTCCACAATGAATCCTTGTGACGGCTACACGTGGAACATCCACTCCACGGCTCATTAATGTCCTGTGGGAGCAAACTCAGGGCTGTTCCAGCAGGTTTCTGAGCTTAGAAATAGCTCAGGAAGAGATAGTTCATTTTTCTTCCTTGGAGCCGTTGGCAGGTTCAAACCATCAGAGACTCACAGACTTTGAGTTAGAATCACACTCTCTATGGACGACACCACCGGAACTCCCTCTACTGAAGAGCAGCATCACCAAAACGTGAGTGAAAAGGACATTTACTGGTTGTTGTTGTTGTTATGTGCCGTCGAATCGCCTGCGACTCATAGCGACCTTGTGTACAACAGCCCTAAATTCCGCTCTGTCCTGTGCCAATCGCACTGTCTCTGACACCCCCATCCCAATTATCCCAGTC
>NW_006399814.1:3051056-3052913 GCF_000299155.1 Elephantulus edwardii | reverse complement strand
ATTTGGTAATGTTAGGGAGATAATGTTAGAAATTTAAAATTAGATCTGATGAAATGACTCAACAAATGTATTTAATAACATATTATGCTTCTTAGAAGGACGATTGGACATCTACTTCCAAAATATAACAGACCTCTGAAAACCCTCTGTACAGGGGAACACACTTGGAGAAAGCTAACATATATGGCAACTGAGGCTGAGTCCTCAAATTTGGAAACAAAAGAGGAGGAACAGTTGTAAGGAGAAACTAATGATTGGAACATGGCATGTGAGAAGCATGGGTGTAGAAAAACTGGACATCGTTAAGAAAGAAATAGAACAAAAAAAGTGATGTATTAGATATTAGTGAAATGAGATGGATTGGCATGGGACACTTCGAATCAGATGATCATATGATCTACTATGCTGAAGATGAAAAGGTGAGGGGAAAATGAGGTCACTTTCATAGTTAAAATGACTATTTCTAGATCGGTCTTGAAATACAATATTGTGAACAACAGAATAATATTTATATGCATACAAGGAAGACCTGTTAATACCACTATCATTCAAATATATGCACCAACAACTAGAGCCAAAGAGGAGGAAAGAGATGACTTCTATCAACTCTAGCAGGTGAAAATAGACTGATTATGCAAGCAAGATGCATTAATAATAATGAGTGATGGGAATGTGAAAGTTGGGAACTAGGAAGAAAGATCAGTTATCAGAAAACATGGACTTTGGTGACAGAAATGAGGCTGGGGATAGAATGATAACATTCTGCACAATCAATGACATATTCATTGCAAATACTTCTTAGAAGAAACATAAATACAGGCTATATACATGGATTTCACTTGATGGTATAGACAGGAATCAGGTCAATTACATCTGTGGAAGGATTTCTCATTGAAGAAGTTCAATATCAGCAGTGAACTAGGCCAGGTGCTGATTGTGGAACAGACCATCAACTGCTCATATGTAAGTTCAAATTAAAGCTAAAGAAGGTCAAATTATATCCACAAGAATCACAATTTCATCTCGAGTCCACCTCCCTGAAAGCAAGCAGGAAGAAGTTTGAGGCCTTGAACACTAATGAACGTAGATCAGATGAGCTGTTGGGAAGATACAAAGAAAATCATCCATGAAGATTGCAAAAGGTTATTACAGAGATGGAAGAAGAAGAAAAGATCAAAATGGATGTCAGAAGAGACCCTGAATATTGCAGTAGAATACTTAGCAAGAAGCCAAAGCAAAGTAACTGGCAGGGAGGAGGGAAAAGTAAGAAGTCAAGGAGCTGAATAGAAGATGTCAAAGGGGCAGTTTGAGGAGACACAGCAATGTATTATATTTAAATGTGTAAGGAGCTGGAGTCTGAAAATCAAAAGAGCTGAACTTTCTCAGGATTGCTTAAGCGGAAAGAACTAAAGAACAAATTCAAGCTGTGAGTTGCAATACTTAAGGATGCTATGGCAAAATATTGAGTGATCCCGGAAGCATTAAAAGAAGACGGAAAGATTTTTCAGAATCACTGTACTGAGAAGAATTGGCTGAGACTGAAGGATTTCAAGAAATAATATATGATGACGGAGGAAGTTCAGGCTGCTCTGAAGGACTCGGCAAAAAAATAAAGCCCCAGCAATTGACATATTTGAACAGACAGATGCTGCCCTGGTTGTGGTCAGCAGATTGAGCCAAGAAATCTGGAGGACAACTACTTGGTCAGCTGGCTGGAGGAGACCCATATTTATTCCCATTCCAAAAAAAAGTGACCCAACAGAGAGTGGAAATTATCAAACAATATCACTAATACCACACACAAGCAAAAATCTTGCTGAAGATTACAAAAATGACCAGAACAGTACACCAACAGAG
>NW_006399814.1:3048101-3049955 GCF_000299155.1 Elephantulus edwardii | reverse complement strand
AAGTGTGTCAATGAGACTGGCTCAGGACAGGGCAGGCTTCAGAGCTGCTGTACATAAGGTCACTATGGGTCACAGGTGACATGAGGGTACATAACAGTAACATTATTATACTTCTCTGAATGTAGCATTTTTAAATTTGGAAATAAGTCAGAAGTAAAACACTAATGGAAACATAGTAAAAGAAGGCAAAACCAACATATAGAAAAGAGGGCCATAGACATACAAGACTTAGTGGAGAAGTTTAAAACTTATGTGATTGAAACCTAGAGAGAAATGGCTAAAAAGGAAGCACAAGCTACCTTTAAGAGATAATATGCATGTTTTTAAAAACTGTGAAATATTGTAAGTCATAAATTTAAGAACACTCTGAAATCCAAGCAGGTTTAGAATGAAGAAACAGTATCAGGCTACATCACACACACCCACACACACACACACACACACACACACACACACATCTGGCATCTTAAGAAATAGTTTCAAAATTTCCAGGGATAAAAAGACTCTCCTTTTAAAAAACAGTAATCAGACTTCTCAACAACAGTAATGGAAATGAATAGCCCATGTGATATTACATTTAAATTCTTGAAAGAGTAAGGTATTCCTAATTGCTGACTATATAATTAATACACCCTGGACTTTAAGACAGACAAGCCAATCTCAGAAGACGTTCAACCAGGACACTCCGTGGAAGTGTGGACAGTAAGAGCTCTCTCACTTACTCTAGACATGCCGTCTGGAGGAGCCAGTCAGGAGAAAAGGACATCCTTGTTGGTTAAGCGCTGGGTCAGTATTAATGAGGGTGAAGTGGACGGACACACTGCAGCAGCACAGAGCAGGCATGGAGGCAGCACAGGACTGGGGACCATGCCTCTGTCACCAGCCGTCTAGGAGCCAGAGCAGACACAGCAGGAGAAGCAGAACGGTGTGGGGCTAACTTGGATTCACATCAAGAATTCAATTTAACATTTAAAAATAAATAAATAAATCACGCTTCGTGGAAGAAGACATTCAGATGGCTAATAAGCACATGGAGAAATGTTCAAAATCCCTAGCTCTAAGAGAGATGCGAATCAAAACAACTCTGAGATACCACCTCACCCCAGACAGATAAGCAAAATTTAACAGAACAGCAAGCAACAAATGCTGGTGAGGTTGTGGAGAAACTAGAACCCTTATTCACTGTTGGTGGGAGGGTAAAATGGTGCAACCACTGTGGAAGGTGGTATGTCGCTTTCTCAAAAAGTTGCAAATAGAGATACCATTTGACCCAGCAATTCCACTACAGGGAATAGACCCCAAAGAGACCATAACTGACACCCAAGCAGGTATATGCACACCTATGTTTATCGCGTCTTTGTTCACAATAGCAAGGAGTTGGAAACAACCTAAGTGCCCATCAACAAATGAATGAATAGAGAAGCTGTGGCATATTCACACAATGGAATACTATGCAGGATTGAAAAAACAAGGAACTCATGAAATATTATACAAATGGGTGACCGTGAAAGATATTATGCTGTGTGAAGTATCTCAGCCACAAAAGGACAAATACTGCATGGTGCCACTGTTGTAAAACAGGACTGACCTCAGGATTGGGGGGAGACTGAGAAAGATGGGTTCAATAATATATGATGCATTGAAACAGATGAGGGCAAAAACTGTTTAAAAGGGATATGTTATTAGGTATTTTTGTCATGACAGGAGTCCAGAGCGAAGGCTGCATAGTGGAGTGGGCCTGGGGGGAGGGATTATAAAACGATGAAATAATTTTTCTTTTACTTTTCCAAGAGGGTAGTGTACTAGGGGGGAAGGTTGGAAGGGGAGAAAAGTGCAACAATGAATGAATGGAAA
>NW_006399814.1:3040016-3047615 GCF_000299155.1 Elephantulus edwardii | reverse complement strand
GGGGGGAAGGAGGGGGAGAGGGAGAGAGAATAAAGCAAGGCGTTTGCTTCCTTCTCTATTAGAACATTGGATAGAAATCTCAAGAAGAGCAGAAAATACAGAAAAAAGAATAGAAAAACAAGAAGGGAAGGAAAAAGACCAAAGAAAAGGTGTCAAAAGGAAGAAAAACTTTATTTTTATTCTTCAATGTTTGTTTATAGATAAATTTACAAAAAAATTATGGAAGCATGATGAGAAATAATTAATTTATCAGTGTCACTAAACAGAAGGGAAATATATAGGAAAATCATCCATATTATTGCTGTTTTTTGTGGGTGTCTTCAAGTTGGAACTGACTTGAAGCAGACACGCCAACAGGTTTTCCGAGGCTATAAATCAAGGTGGGAGAAGATTGATTGCCCATCCTTCTCTCGCCGAGCAGCTGGTGAACTTGAACTGTATGCCTTTGACTTGGCAGCAAAATTCCTTCTAAAACACTAGAAGCTGCAATTCCGACGACACGTGATTCCGAGAGCACCAGCTGCTCCGTGGGAGAAGGATGGGAAATCTTCTTCCATGTGATTAACTGCTTCTGAAAACCTGCCAGGGGCTCAGCTATGGGTCCGTTGGTTCCAGGTCTATGATACACAACAACAACAAAGCACTAGAGCTTCCTGTATCACTGTTATCTACCAGCAACGAAGGTTAGAGAGAGAAATAAAGAAAAATGTTCACAGTTGTTGATTGCTGTCGAGTCGAGCACGACTCATAGCGACCCTATGAACAAAGACTTTAACCCTGTTTTATAACTATCATCATTTCTCTAAGTTCACAGAGTTTCTCTGAGTTCATATTGTTTAAGAAATGGATGGATGCCACTTCTGTTTCCAAACTTGTCTTAATCTGGGAGCTCCACCAACCGTGGGTTTGACAAACCAGTGGCACAGGGTCCAGCATCACAGTAACCCTCAGTACAGCAAATTGACAGAACAGTGCTGTACCACTTAGAAGAATGTTCCTCCGAAATATAGTAACTCTAGGTCCAGGGCCTCAGGCCTGAGGGTCCAACAGATTTTTAAATACCAAGGCCCTCTACCAAGTCCTGTTGACTCTAAACAAGAGGCTTAAATAAAAAATAACCAACCTGTCTACACCCAACCCTCAACCAAAACAAGAGAAACTACCTTTCAGGATCCAAACACTTCACCCATCAGCCTCCAAACTGGAGACTTAGGGCCCGACCTTAAATACACAGGTCCTTCTCCAGGTCCTGTTGACTCCAAACAAGAGACTTATATAAAAAGAAAAAAATCAACCAAACAGTGCACACCTCACCCTCAACCAAAACAAGAGAGTCCACCTCTCAGAATCCAACCACTGTCATATTAAAAAAAAATCAAACACAGAGGATTACATTTTACAAAAGATGTACAAGATTTCTATACAAAAACTGCAAAACTGAGCTGAGAGGAATCAAAGACAGTCTAACAAGGGCCTGGATTAAAATGCTATTAAAAAGTCATCAATTCTTCTTATGTGGATTTGTAGACTCAGTATCATTTCAACCCAGATCCTAGAAGACTGTGTCACAGAAACTGAGTAGTAGATGAAAAAACTGTCTGGGTAGGGAGCTCTGGAGGCCTAGTGGCAGGAAGTTGCACTGCAATGTCATAGGTGCGTGGTTCAAATCCACCAGATGCTCTGCTGGAGGAAAAGGGACAATCTCCTCCTGTACCAGTCAGATCAGATCCGATTTGATCACACACACGCACACACACACACACACACACACACACACACACTGTGAAAAATGCAAAGGGCCAAGAATAATTCATACAATCTTAAAAAATAACACAATTGAGAAGCTTATCTTTTGAGATCTCAAGATTTATTAGCAAGCTACAGTAATTAAGGCGGTGTGGCAGCAGCCCATGGAGAGACTGTTAAACCACCAGTCCAGCACCCAGTTCAGAGAGTGTCCCTCACACACGTAATCATCTGCTTTACAAACTATGTGCAAGACATTGATGGAAAAATGATACAACACAATTACTAAAGACCTAAGTGGAGAGTTAGAGATAACATGCTAGTGGATGGGGAGACTCAATTCCATGAATATGTTAATTTACTACAAATTAATCTATAAAGTCAATGTAATTACAGGCAAAATCCCAATAATCTAGTGGCAAAGTTTACATGGTTAATGCTGAGTGTCAAGCGTGGAGGAGTAATTGTACACTTTGAAAAATAAGGAGGGAAATTTATCTTAATGGAAATCAAGATTTATTATAAATTTAGAGTAATCAAGACAGTATATTATTGACAAAGACGGAGAATAATAGCCACGTTGGCCTATGAGATTGAAAGCACACGTATAAATAAATAAACATCTTTATTTATTTATGCACATGAATAAATGTAAATCGACATGTGACCCATGTAAAGTCATAAATTCCCAGGGAAACACATGGCATTAACAGTCTCTGATTCAGTATGTCAATCTACTATATTAATTGCCTTCAAGAAAAAGAAGTTTAAGCACACACTTTAAACATAAAGTAAATAACTGCAGACGTCTATAGTTTCACCATGCTGCAAAAGACCTCACTAAAGTGTTAAAAGTCAACAGACTCACCCCAAGCAGGAACTCCTAACAAACCGTGGCGTTTCAGTTGCTGCATGTGCACGTGAAAGCTGGACCATGAGAAAAGAAGCCAGGAGGAGGACTGGCTTTCTTGAACTGTGATGTTGGCAGGGTATTGAATACGCTGTAACCTGCGAGACATTTGTCTAGAAGGATGAACACCCAGGATGCTCTTTAGAAGTGAAGACAGGGAGGCTTGGTCCCAGATATGTCGGACCTGGCCTTTGGAGGGCCCATCCCTGAGAAGGACATCAGACTTGCAAAGTAGTTGGTGTGCTCAGTGCCCTCTGATATTAAAGAGGGCTTGAGCAGGCCAGGAGCTAAGAACGAGCCCTGATCGGTGAAGAACCAGCATTGACCTTTGGCATGTGGCTGGGGAGACCCCCAGGTCTCAGATAAGCCTCTCTTATCCCCAGGTTCCTGCTACATCTCAGTAGTAGTTCTTAAGATTCGGGTCTGTCTCTAGCTTCCTCGTCCACCCTTTGCCCCTTTGTCCACAGGTCGTGCAGGACTGAAGCGGTTAGGCCTTTACAGCCCGCCCTGTACCTGCCCGAATGAGACACTCCCTGTTCTCATTCCTTCCTGCAATTTTTGCTTCAAGTTCCACGTGAACTTGTCATCACCTTGACAAATCTCGGTGAAAACAACCTGCCAGATTCTTATAGTTGTGGCATTAAATTTATAAATTTGCTTAGAATGACAACTCTTGGATAGGATGCTTTCCTACCCGTGCGAAGTTTCATTTGCTCTAATTTGCTTTCGGTTTTTATCTGAATGCCTTGGTTCCCCTCATACAGGATTTTCACATTGTTTGTGAAATTTATTCATAGGTCTTTTATCTCTTTTGTTGCTCTGTCAATGGGCCTTTCCCTCCCATTGTGCCTTGTAAATGGCTGTGGTGCATTATTGATTCTTGTCTTGTTGTGTGTGTTTTTGCTTCATCCGCTTCAGGAGGGTCCTGTCCTCACTTGGAGACCCATTCCTGGGGACATCTTCCTCTGGCCAGCCGCTAGTCACTGCTGGCAGAGAGCCGGGGTCCCCAAGCCTGCATCTCTGGAGGGCTGCAAGTGGTCAGACTGACCTCTCCCCAGCCTTTGTGGAAGCACTGGCTGGATTTAGTTGTGGCCCCAACAGTTTGAGTACCAGGAGAAGTGACTGGAGACACCCTGGGTGTGTACAGAGTGACAGGGGGATGTGTACACTGAGACTGGGTCACAGCTGACCTCGGGGTGAGCGAGAGCTCCCTCATTCTCCAGAAAGAAACCCAGCGCCCCTCAGGGTCCTCCAGGCTCACCCGAGCTGTGTGTGAGGTAGGGCTCAATGACCCTCTCACCTTCCTCATCACCCTCGCCTTCCTCGCCAGTGTCTCTAGTCCTGGGTCCTTGTTCTCCTGATTATAATAGGCTGGGTGAGATGTCTCTTGGGCAAAGTCATAAACTTCTAGATTTTTCTCCCTCTCTTCAGTCTCTGCTGCTCTTCAAGGGGGCCCGAGACATCGATCCTCCACGTCCACATCTGGGCCATGAGGACCAGCACTGCCACCTCCTCCCATGACACAGAGGAAGTAGGGCTTCCCCAAACAGCTTCCCTCAAGTGATGCCAGGTGGCATTGGTTTGCTGGCATAGTTACATGGGGTTCTTCCATGCTGATGGGACTGTGTTAGTCTCCTATTGCACAAATGAGTGGCTCTAGTAAGCATTTATCCTCTTAGAGAACAGAAAGCTAGTAGGGTAAGTTCAAGATGCCAGCCCCAGGGGAGGCTCTCTCTGTTGGCTCTGGGGAAAGTTCTTGCCTTCCTTCAACACCTGTACACTTGGTCTTCCAACCCCAGGGGAGGCTCTCTCTCTCTCTCTGTTGGCTCCGGGAAGGTCCTTGGCTTCCTTGAACACCTGTACACTTGGTCGTCCATGGAGATTCCTATGTATCTTGGCATCAACTCCCCCCTCAGAGAAGGGATCCCGAGTCCAAAGGATGAGAAGACTTCTGTTCTCCTTTCTTAGTGCTAGGGAAGACCTTCCTAATCTCTGCTCTCACATGCTTAATAAATTCTATATCTCAAAAGAGACTGCGTCAAGAATACAGCTAATTCTAAGGATGGCACCCTGCTTCATTACTACAACTTTCTCTAATCCTGCCTCGTCAAGAGGACGGAGGTGAGGATTTGTAAAACGGGGAATAGTTACAGCAGATCACGAAGTGAAGAGTCAAACTACTGAAAATCAGCCTAGACGTATTCCAGAAAACTTCATACTTCTCACAGGGAACTGGACATGAATCAAGAAGTAGTCAGTTGAACAGAACAAAGGGGTCCTGTACCATTTAAAACCAGGAAAGATATGTGTTGACACGGGTGTCGGGGACCCAATTCATTCTGTGTCAGGAATCATCATGGATGGAGTTCCGCTTCACAGGCCGGGCTGAGAGCTGGGAGAATCTCATTCTTTAGAAGTCCCCCCCACAGGAGTGCTTATGCAAACAGGAACGTGTGGTCTCACTGGGGGACAGAATGAACGAGTTCATCCTCTCACTGAAGGGTGAATGCAGGGTGTGCACGGGACCATGCTCTCAAAAGGAAAAGCCTTCGTGTCCCTCCAGCGGCTGATGGCCCAGGCATTCGTTGGCTTGTGACAGCAACGGTCCACCTCTCCCTCTATCTTCCCATCTCCCTCTTTTCTCTGTGTCCCTCCGTGTCTGCTCTCTTATTAAGTAGACCCCTCAGAATGGATTGTTGTTTCTGGTTCTCAAGTCATGGCACAGCTTCTGTTCACCCCGAGCATAATGGGGCAGGCCACTTTGACATATGGGGTTATCATGAATTTTTTATGGAGGTGGATCACCAGGCATTTCTTCCTAGTCTCTCTTAGTCTGGATTCTCTAGTGAAACCCAGGCAGCATCACAGCCCTGAAGCCTCCACTGACAGGTACTGACTACACATGCGGTGCTGCAGCCAGGAACGGAACCCAGGTCTCCCCACTGACACTCTGCTCCAGGGGTCTTTACTTGACGCCCTTGCTCTTCAGAATCTTGAAGAGGTTCTGTCCTGGAGATTTGCTATTTAATTTCTTGATTGTTGATTCTATGAGTATTAACTGGATTCAATTAAAAGGAAATCCTTGACAACCTTAATCCTTTCTTCATCTATCATGATCTTGTTTATCAGCTTCAGTTCTGAAGAGTATTTATTACGTTATAATGTGATGTAATCAATACTGACAGTTGTAGTCTTCAAGCTTCATCAATAAGTGTTTCAAGTCCTTGTCTCTTTCAGCAAGCAGGGTGTGCCATCTAAATAATGCAGGTTGTTACTGAGTCATCCTCCAATCCAGACACCACGTTCTTCATGGAGTGCAGCTTCTGTAATGATTTGTTCAGCATAATGATTAAGTGTTATGAAAATTTCCAACTCATACACACAGCTTTCCAGTTTTTAAACAATGCAGAACCCTTTGTTCTGTTCAAATGACCGCTTCTTGATTCATGTACAAGAATTAAGTGTGAGAAGAAGTAAGTTTTCTAGAATACACAGTGTTTGAGATATTATCCATAAATTATTATTATCCACACAGCTGAATGCCTTTGCATAGCCAATAAAACACGCAAACATCTTTCTAGTCGTTAGCCAGTGGTGAGAGATTTTCACACTGCACTGAAAATAAGGCCCCAGGAATAGATGGAATACCAATTTATATGTTTCGAATGTATGATGCACACCACGACCTGCTCGCCAGTCTATGCCAGGAAATTTGGAGGACAGCTGCCTGGCAAACTGACTGGAAGAGATCATATTTCTTTTCATTCCTGAAAGAGGTGATCCAACAGAATGTGGAAATTATCAGACAATATCATTAATATCACATGCAATAAAAAATACTGCTGAAGATCATAAAAAAGACCAGGACATAGAGAACTGCCAGACTTTAAAGCTGTAATTAGAAGAAACTGTCACACCAGGGATGTAATTTCTAATGTGACATGGATTCTGGCTGAAAGAAAAGTATACACGGAGAATGCCTATTTGCGCTTTATTGACTCTGCAAAGACATTTGATTGTGTGGATCATAACAAGTTACGGCTGACAAGAAGAAGAATAGTAATCCCAGGACATTTACGTGTGCTCATGATAATTAGGAGAGATGTGTGTCAGGGTTGTATCCTTTCCCCATATCTATTCAATCTGTATGCTAAGCAAATTATTCAAGAAGCTAGATTCTGTGAAGAAGAATGTGATACCAACATTGGAGCAAGACTCATCAATAACCTGCATTACGCAGACGACACAGCCTTACTTGCTGTAAGTGAGGAGGACTTGAGTAACTTGTTGCAGAAGATCAAGGAATGCAGCCTTCACTATGCACCTCAATGTCAAGAAAACAAAAATCCTCACTACCAGACTGACAGGCAACATCAAGATAGATGGAGAAAAGACTGACACTGCCAATGATTTCATCTTACTTGTATCTACAACTAACACACTTGATATCAGCAGTCAGAAGACCAAGAGACATACTGCACTGGGGGAGTCTATAGTCAGGGACCTCTCCAGGTTATTGAGGAGCAAAGGTGTCAGCTTGAGGATTAAGGTGGGTCTAATCCAGTCTTTCCAATACTTACTATGCATCTGAGAGTTGCACAATGAATAAGAACGACAGAGAAGAATTGATACCTTTCAAAGAGGTGGTCAAACTATCTCTACATGTAGATGATATGGTAGTATACATAGAAAACCCTAAAGATTCGATGAGAAAACTATTAAATAGAGTCAACTAATTCAGCAAAGCAGCAAAGTATAAGGTCAACATGCAAAAATTACTTGGATTTCTCTACACTGATGTGGAAAATATAGAATGCCGCTGAGACAAACAATTCCAGTTACAATAGCTAGTCACAAGATAAAAGGCTTGGTTTGGACATGTTATAAAGAGGAACCAGTTCTTGAAGAGGGACATCATGCTTGGGAAGGTGGAGGGACAGCGC
>NW_006399814.1:3037968-3039486 GCF_000299155.1 Elephantulus edwardii | reverse complement strand
TTTTTTTTTTATTCAGATTCTGTTTCCAAATAAACTTGATAATTTATCTTTTAGTCTCTTTGAAAAATGAATTTGTTATCTATATTGGTATTGCATTGAGCATGTATATTGCAATTGGTAGAATTGTCATTTTCACAAAATGCTGGACTGCTAACTTCAAAAAGCTGAAACAGGATCCACATCTCACACCACACACAAAAATTAACTCAAAATGGATCAGAGACCTGGAAATAAAGCCAAAAACCATAAAGTTCATAAGAGACAAAATGGGACCAAGTTTAGAAGGCCTAGTCTAAGGCATAAAGGAGCTGCCAAACACAGCCAGAAATGCACAGATCGGAGAGGATAAAATTGATGAATGTGACCTTCTAAAGATTAAATCTCTGTGCTCATCAAAAGATTTTTCAATAGAGTGTAAAGAAAACCTACTGGCTGGGAACAAACATTTGGCAATACCATTTCAGACAGAGTCTCATAATGGAAATTTACAGAATCCTATTGGGCCTTCAGAAGACAAAGTCTGATAATCCAATTACAAAATGGGCAAAAGACGTTGGAAGACTTTTCACTGAGGATAGCATTCGGACGGCCAATGAACGAAATGCTCTAAGTCATTAGCAGTAAGAGAGATGCAGATCAAACCACAGTGAGGCAGCCTCTTACCTGGTAGAAGTGGCCAAGTTAAACAGGACAGTAAGTAATAAACGTCAGAGAGGATTTGGAGAGTGAGATAGGAACATTGTCTGGATTGTAAAATGGTAAAACTGCCCTGGAACACTGTTCAGCACTTCCTCAATAAACTGAACATGGAAATGACATATGACCCAGCCCTTCCACTGCTTGGAATATGTTGTTGTTGTTGTTGTTGTTGTTGGGTGCTATCGAGTCTCCTGTGACTCATAGCAACCCTACGTACAACAGCCCTAAACCCTGCTCTATCCTGTGCCAGTCACACTGTCTCTGACTCATCCACCCCCATTATCCCATTCACTGAATCAATCCACCTTATAGAGGGTCTTCCTCTCCTGCGCTGTCCCTCCACCCTCCCAACCATGATGTTCCTCTCCAAGGGTTGGTCCCTTCTTGCAACATGTGCAAAGTAGGTCAGACGAAGCTTCAGGATCCTTGCCTCCAAGGAGCAGTCTGGTTGGAATACACTCCAAGAAAATTAGAATTAAGACACAAATGGAGATTTGTAGACTAATGTTCATAGCAGTATTATTCACCATCGCAAGAACACAGAAAGAGCCCAAATATCTAAACACAATCAAATGGATTGAGAAATTGTAGTATATTTACATGATGGAATACAACGCAACACACAGTAGCAATTACTTTGAAAATGACTACATAACTTGGGAGGGACTGCAGAGCATTATGCTAAGTGAACTAACTCAGACCCATAAGGACAAATGCTGTGTAAGACAATTATTGTAGAAATAGAAAGGTAACTAGTAAAACAGGTAGGAGGATCCAAGTGGGGAAGGGTAGGAGCAAAGGGGTGAGGATGGGCAGGGG
>NW_006399814.1:3015066-3035728 GCF_000299155.1 Elephantulus edwardii | reverse complement strand
AAGAAACCAGAGCCACAACTCTAATAGATGTATGTGCACCCATGTTTATTGCTTTATTATTAACAACAGCAAAGAGATGGATGCAACCCAAGTGCCCATCAACAAAAGAACGGATAGAAAAACTACGGTGTGTCCACACAGTGGAATATTATGCAGCACTGAAAAAAAACTAATAAAATATTGCACAACATGAGAAAGTCTGTTATAAAATAGGGCACATTGGTGAGGGATTGGCTATAGAATGGGAAAAGAGTGGATAAAAAATGAACACTGCATTAGAACATGAGATGGGAAAAACTCTCCAAAAGGATTATGATTAAACATTATAAGAATGGCAACAATTTGGAAAAAAGAATGCACTGTGGTTTGTGATGGAGGAGGGGAAGGGATGGGAGAAAATGTGCAACAATGAGTAAAAAAACGGTTGATGGCTTTGAACTGTGTTGTTGGGGGAAAATACTGAACACCCCATAAACTGCCGAAAGAACAAACAGATATTTCTGGGAGAAGGTGTAACCGTAGTGCTCTTTGGAGATAAAGATGATAAGGTTTCACCTCACATGGCCATGTTTTAGGAGAAGCTCTTCTTTGAAGAGGGATCTCATGCTTGGGAAGGCGGAGAGATGACAAAAGAGAGGAAGACCCTCAACTAGGTGGATTGACATAGAAATCGCAGCAATGGACTAGAGTGTGGAAGAGACAGTGAGGCTGACACAGGCAGGAGAAAACAGGGTTCAGAGCCGTTGCTCATCGGTCACTATCAGTTGCACTTGACTCAATGGCGTCTAACAACAACAATAACAACAGCTATACAGCTATATTTCTGGTATTCTCTGCTTTCCGTCAAGATTTACTGAACATCAGCAATGACATCCTGGTGCCACAGCCTCTTCAAAATCCAGCTTGAATTTCTGGAATTTCTGTGTAAAAGTATTGGTCTAGTCGCTTTTCTGTTGTTTTGATTGAAGTTTTCTACTTTAGTAAAAGTTTACTGATCTTATTGGTGCAGTCACATTATTGTTAGGTGCCATTGAGTTGAGTACAGCCCATCACGACCCTATAAGCAACTGATCTGAACCCTGCCCTGTCCTGTGCCTTCCTCACACTTCCTTACATAGTAGATCCCATTGTGGCAGTCACTGTGTCAGTCCACCTGGTTGAGGGTCTTCCTCTCTTACGCCGACCTTCAACCTTTCCTAGTATCATGTCCCTCTCCAAGGAATACCCCTCGTAGCAACATGCCAGAATGCTGAAGAAGCCTCATCACCTTTGCCTTCAAAGGGCACTCTGGCTGCAACCTCTCTGATTCATATTTGTTTGTTCTTTTGACAGTCTATGAGATGTTCAGCTCTCCTTTCCAACACCACAACTCAAAGGCATTAATTTTGTCCTGTCAACCTTATTCATTGTCCAGCTCTCAGATGCAAAGCAAGTGATCAGAAAGACCATGGCCTGAATTAGATGAACCTTAGTCCTCAAACTGACATCATTACTCCTCAGTAATTTAGAGAGGTCCCTAAGCGCAGATATTCCCAGTACAATACATTTCCTGATTTCCTGACTGTTGGTACCAAGGGTGTTAATTGTGGATTAGGTAAGATGAAGTTGTTGTTACATTCAATCTTTTTGCCAGGTCCAGTGGTAAGAATGTTTGTCTTCTTGACATTGAGATGCAATCCATTTTGAAGACTATTATTTGATATTCTGTGACAAGTGCTTCAAGTTCTCCTCACTTCAGCAAGCAAAGTTGTGTCATCTGCATAATGCAAGGTATTGATAAGTCTCTCTCTAACCTTGATGCCACATTTCTCTTCATAGAGTCCAGCTTCTCAAATAAGTTGCTCAGCATACAGATTGAATAGGTATGGAGAGAGAATACAATGCCCATACACTCCTTTCCTAATTTTAAACCATTCAGTGTTTCCCTGCTCTGTTTGCATTAGCCTTCTGGTCTAGGTACAAGTTTCACAGGAGCTCAATTAATCTCTGGAATTTCTCTTCTTCTCAATGTCAGCCACACAGTCAAATGCCTTTGCATAGTCAATAAAGCATAAATCGACATTCTGGTATTCTTTCCTTCAGCCAGGATCCACCCATCTTAGATCAGTAAGGATGCCCCTGGGCCACAGCTTCTTCTAAGTTCTGCTTGAACTTCTGGCAATTCCATATCTACGTACTGCTTTTGTTGTTTTTGGGTGATCTTCAGCAGTATTTTGCTTGCATGTGATATTAATGATGCTGTTCAATAACGCCACATTCTGTTGGATCACCTTTTTTGAGAATGGGAATAAATATGGATCTCTTCAAATCCATTGGCCAGACCGCTGTCTTCCAAATTTTCTGGTATAGACTGTTGAGCACATTCAAGTGTGCATCTGCTAATTAAAACAATTAAATTAGTATCCTCTTCTTTCCTGTTTTTGCCAATGCCTTCAGTGCAGCTTCAACTTCCTCCTTCATTACCTTGGCTCCTGAACATTTTCCGGGTCAGTCAGTTCTTTTTGGTACAGTGTACTTTGTATGCCCCCCATTTTCTCTTTTATGCTTTCTAAATAGTTCAATATCTTGCTCGTAGCATCTTTCAATATTGCAACTGTTGTGGTTGATTGCTGTTGAGTTGAGCAGAACTGATAGCAACTCCTTGAACAAAAGACCTAATGCCTTTCTATAGCTATCGTCACATCTCTAAGTTCATAGAGTTTTCATAGACATGTTGTTTAGGAAGAGATGACACTGCTGCTTCCAAACCTGTTTTACAGCTTGGAGCTCCACCAAACACTGTCCATACTGGGAGACCAACATGTAATTTCACACTCTAATGGCACAAAGTTCAGTGTCACAGCAAATGTAGATTACCTCAGTACAGCAAATTGGCAAAGAGGGATGTACAGACTAGAAGAATGTTCCTCCAGAATACAACAACACTAGTCTCACTCTATAAAGAAACATGTGGTATCAGAATAGGAAGAGACGGAAGAAGCAGCGGAATGCTCCCAGACGGGCACTTTTGGGTGGTGAGAGCCAATGGGAGTGCTTGATTATGGAGGAACATGGAATAAAGGAGCTCATGGCGTCTGAACCATGATCTGATTCTTAAATTTGGTAGGGCCCAAGGGCCGCAGGCCTGAGGGTCTGTTTTTAATTGTTTTTGGTCAAACACTCTTGAAGGTCGTTTAGCCCTGGTGTGTCCACTTGCTGTAGAGAGATAACTCTTGGTTTCTGTGAAGCTGAACCCTGTGACACCAATATGTCAAATGTAATAATGGCTACCCATGGTGGACAGTGTTTGGTGGAGCTCCCTGATTGAAACAAGCTTGGAAGCAGGAGTGACATCCACTTCCGAAATAGCTTGCCTCTGGAAACCCTATGAGCCTGGAGAAAGGACGAAAGTCACACAAGTGCTCAGGCCTTTTGTTCATAGAGTCCTATGAGTCGCCTATGACTCAATGGCACTTAAGAACAACACAGTCTCACTTAGTAGTGGTTAAGTGTCATCAGGTCGAATACAACTAATAATGACCCTGTGAAAAAAGATCTGAACTCTGTTCTACAATTAACATCATTTCCTTACATTTATAGAGTTTCCAGAGGCATCTGGTTTCGGAAGTGGATGCCACTCCTGCTTCCAAACCTGAGTCAATCTGGAAGCACCTCCAAGCAACGTCCATAATGCGTAGCTATTATAGTGTTTGACACAACTGTGCACAGTGTTCAGCATCACAGCAACTCTAACTCATTCAGTAAAGCAGATATACAAGCTGCTGTACCACTTAAAGAATGCTAACGTTAACGTTAATAAATTTGGCCCAAGGGCTGCACGGAAGTTTAAAGACACACCCAACGAATGCTGCTGACTATGATAAAGCAAGTGTTCCCTCCACGTTTGGGTCCTTATTGGCTAAAATGGGCAAGTGAAAGTCCAGCCAGCTGATACCCACTTGTGGAGGGAAAGACCAGTAACACAAACCAAACACACACCAACACAAACCCCAAAGCTTTCCTCACATGACCCTCATCAAGACGCGAGAAACCAACCTCTAGAGTGGAGACCGTGCTCAGGAGCTTCCAGGCCAGCCGCAGACTGAACCCATCACTACGGAGTTTTTATTGCAAGTAAGGCTTGACTAAATAGTGTTTATTTTTGTTATCGTCTTTGTTTTCCTTGTTATGTACCATCAGATTGGATCCAACTAGCACAGGAGGAGATTGCCCCTCCTTCTCCAGAAGAGCATCTGGTGGATTCGAACTGCAAGCCTTCGGGATTGCTGCACAGCTTCTTGTCACTAGGCCACTGGAGCTCCCTGCAACTAGGGCTTACATTTGTTTTTCAGTTCTCTCAGCTTGAGAAATGCAAAGTGAGTTCTTGCATTTTTATTCTCCAAGTCCAGCTTTCTGCAAGTTCTGTTATGATACTTTGTTCGTCTTCTCCTGCTATCCTTTGAAATCTTCTGTTTAGCTCTTTTATTTTGACGTGTTTCCCCTTTTTTAGCTTCTTGATGCTCTACTGTAATTTTTAGAGTCTCTTCTGACATCCATTTAATTTTTTTTCTTTCTCCACTGTCTTTGTAATGATCTTTTGCTTTCTTCATAGAGGATATCCTTGATATCATCTTATAATTCATCTGTTCTTCAATCACTGGTGTTTAATGCTTCAAATCTATTATTAATTGAAATTCAGATAGAATAGATTAAAGATCATATTTTGATTCTTGTGGACTTATTGTTTTCATTTTCTTTGGCCTCAATTTGAAATTGCATATGAGCAATTGATGGTCTGACCCACAGTCTGTCCCTGGCCTAGTTTTGACTGCTGATATTAAGCTTCTCTGATTCCTTCCACAGACATACACAATATGATTCCTATGCAGCCCAAGGTCCATGTGTAAATCTTTGTCTTTTAAAAAAAGGTATCTTCAATGAGTTAAATCATTGAAAATACAAAATTCGATCATTCTCTTTCCAGTCTCATTTCTATCACTAAGCCCATATTTTCTAACTACTATTCCTTCTTCTGACATCTTTATTCAGTAATCAGAAAGACTATAGCCTGAATCAGACACACCTTAGTCCTCAAACTGACATCACTACTCCTCCATAATTTGGGAAGGTCCCTAACTGCAGATTTCCCCTGCAATGCATCTCCTTATTTCCTTATTTCCTGACTGCTTGTACCGAGAGTGTTAATAGTGGATCTAAGCAAGATAAAGCTGTTGACAGTTTCAATTTCTTCTCCATCCATCATGACACTGCCTGTTGGTCCAGTGGTAAGAATCTTGGTTTTCTTGTTACTGAAAAACAATCCATACTGAAGGCTGCATTTCTTGATCTTCTGCAACAAGTGCTTCAAGTCCTCCTCACTTTAAGCAAGGAAGGCTGTGTCATCTGCATAATGCAGCTTATTGTTGAGTCTCCCTCCAATCCTCTTGCCACACTCCTCCTCAAAGACTCTAGCTTCTTGGATAATATGTTCAGCATACAGATTGAACAGGCATGGAGATAGAATACATCCGTGATGCTCTCTCATCCCAATTCCAAACGATGCAGTACTCCCCTGCTCCGTTCATTCAACAGGCTCCTGGTCCAGGTATGGGTTCCTCAAGAGCACAATCAAGTGCTCTGGGATTCCCATTCTCCTCAGTGTCAGCCACAACTTGTCACGATCCACACAAACACTTTTGCACAGTCAATAAAGCACAAATAGACATTCTTCTGGTATTCCTTACTTTCAGCCAGGATCCATCGGACACCAGCAGTGATATCCCTGGTGCCATGGCCTCTTCCAAATCCCACTTGAACTTCTGGCAATTCTCTATCTATGTACTGTTCCAGCCATTTTTAAATGATCTTCAGCAGTGTTTTGCTTGCATGGGATATCAATGGTTTGTTTGATAATTTCCACAGTCAGCTGAATCACCCTCCTTGAGAATAGGAACAAATATGGACCTCTTCCAATCCGTTGGCTAGACAGCTGTTACCCAAATTTTCTGGCATAGACTGGTGATTGCATCCAAGGCTGCATCTGTTAACTGAAACAAGTCAAAAGGTATCCTATTGATTCCTGAGGACTTATTTTTTTGCCAATACTTTCAATGCAGCTTCCACTTCCTCTTTCATTACCATTGACTTCTGTTCATATGACACTTCCTGGATGAATAAGGATGAGCTCTGGTGTTGGAGAAGAGCACTGAACAATCCATGGAAGGTCAAGAGAACGAATATGTCCTGGAGAAGGTGCAGCCAGAGTGCCCTTTAGAGGCAAGAATGAGGAAGCCTCACTTTACATACTTAGCACATATTGCCAGGAGGTGCTAGTCCTTGGAGAAGGACATGATGTTGGGAAGGGTGGAGGGTTGGTGAAGGAGAGGAAGACCTTTAATCAGGTTGATTGGCATGGTGACTGTTGCAAAGGGCTCTTGTTCTCTGGAAATGTGAAGATGGCACAGGACAGGACTAGGTTCAGATCATAGGGTCTCTATGAGTCATACTCAACTCGCTGGCACCAAACAACAAAAACAACAACATTCCTTCTTCACTGTTTCCAACTCTTGCTTTTCAGTCACCAACTATCATTAATGCATCTTGATTGCACATGTAGTCATTTTAGATTGCAATATTTCGTAAAAAATTTCAATTTCTTCCTCTTTGGTTCTAGATGTAGGAGCATATATTTGTATAATAGTCATATTAATGGGTCTTCCTTGCGTGCATATGGATAACATCTTACCTTTCACAACATTATATTTCAAGATAGACCTTCAAATTGAGTTTTTGACTATAAATGCAACACAATTATTCTTCGGTTTTTCATTCCCAGCAAAATATACCATATGATTATCTGATTCAAAGTAGTCCATCTCAAAAAAAAAAAAAAGTAGTCCATCTCTTCTCACTAATGCCTAGTCTGTCCTGTTTATGCATTCCATTCCATTTTTCACAATTTCTAGTTTTCCAACATTCAAGCTATGTTTATTCCATGCTTTAATTGTTAGACAACATTTACCATTATTTTCCTTCATTTTGACGGACTTCCAACCTGGGTTCTACCTCAACTATGATAACTATCTGCCTTTTTCTACTGTTTGTAGGGATTTCAGAGGCCTGTTATTGAAGAAGTGAATGAGTTCCTAGTCTGTCTTTATCTGGGAGCTCTACAGTCTCCTGTCCTCCATGGGTGACCTTTGTGGCATTTGACACATCAGTGGCACAGCTTTCAGTATTACAACAACCTACAAGTTATCTCGGTACAGCAAATTGACAGACAAGAGATGTACCAATTAGGACAATGTTCTCCCCAATAAGCCATATTTTTATAATATTAATTATAATTTACTAATGTAATGGATGAATCTAATCAACTAAGTATCTTATAAATCCTTTATTGTATATTGCCTTTCCTTTACCATAACTTGCCTATTAATTTTATTAATTTTATTTTCCTCTTCTTCTTTTCTATCCTTAGTAATTATCCAGGAGCGATTTTGTTTGGGTATAAACCTTTCCTCAGCTTTTTATAATTGTGGCTTTACACCACCACTGCCCTTCTGTAACTGACTTATGTCACTCAGCATAATTTCTTCTAGATTCATCCATGTAACTTTAATGGTACAATAAACAATGACAGTCAATTTTAAATTATCTTCAGAAAGACTTTACTTGCATGAGATAATAATGATATTGTTGGATCACCTCTTTATTCTGGTGAACGATGCTTTTTTAATGGATAAAAATATGGATTTCTTATTAAAAGAAGTCACATTAGTTGACATTTAGGGCCTCTGGCCCAAGCCACGGCATTTTAAATTGCTTTGTATGCAAGTGAAAGCTGGGCAATGAATAGGGAAGTTTGAAGAACTGACGGCTTTGGTTTGTGGTGTTGGCTGAGATAAGTGACTGTCTCCACAGCGAAAGAGCAAGGAAACCTGTGCTCGAACAAGCGTAGTCAGCACCTCCCTTAGGCCGAAGGCCGTGAGGCTGTGTCATTTCTTTGTGCAGGTTTTCAGGAGGGCTCAGCCTAGGAAGAGACACCATTCTTGCTAGAAAATCAGCAGAAAAGAGGTAAACCCTCAGTGAGATGGGCTGAGAGTTCTTGTTGTGATAGACAAGTGCAGGAGAGGTTGTGAGCATGGGGAAGATTGAGCTGGGTCTCCTCAGATGAACACTGTGTGGCTGTGAGTCAGAGCCGCCTTGACTGTACCCAACAGTAACATTCGAGGTTTGCTATGCATCATACTCAACCTGCCAGCCCCTAACAACACAGTAACAACAACAATAATATTCACACAGTTGTGAAGGGAGCCTGGTGGCTCACTGGTTAAAGCTCCAGACTGTGAGTCATCAAGTCTCCAGCTGGAAGCAACCCCGCTGCTCGTGAGAGGAGGTCGGGGGACCTCAGCTTCCACCAAGTTTACAAGCCGTTGATACCTTGTTCACAGCTCTGCTCTGGGGTTCCCCGAGAGTCACTGTCAATCAGAATCAACTAGTTGGCAATGCATTTGCTTTTTTCTTTTGGAGGAAGTTTATTCCAATGTGACCTCAACTTAATGGAATTGATATTATATTCCAAGACTCTGTTTGCCCCCAAGGCCACGTTCACAGGGTGGGACAAGGGGTCCAGCTTGCCTTTTGTGGATTCATAGTTCCATTCACAATGGCCTCTTTACTTTTCTTGTCTCCTGTCCCTGCACACCCTGCGGGACCTGATGAAGCGTCTCTGGGATGTCCGTAAGGAGTGTCCTTTATAAGCTGTCCTCTCGACTCCAGCCTGGAACTGTGTAAGTGTGGGCAGTGGTGGGCAGAGGCACTGAACTCTGGGAGGAAACTCAGGCTGACAGCCTCTTCAGAGTCTGTGCCCAGTTCATTAGACAAAGCAGAGGCTCCCTACACAGTGTCCCCACATTGCCCACCGGGCCAGGCCAGGCCATGGGCTTTGACTAAAGGGACCAGTAATTGCCGGAGTGGAGGACAGGACGTTGTGACGGGACCAAACCCAGGCACCAGGAAGCCACTGTTGGTCTGCGTATCTCCAGGACGCACCCTCCCTGCAGGGAATGTGGAGCACGGGGGTCTTGGTGGGGACAGATGCATTTGCTGGTGGCCCTACACCCAGCCTCGCTGCAGGGTCCTGGTGGCTCTGCGTCATGTTCCCATTCCCACTGCTTCCAGGCAGAAGCACTGCTGTGTTCTGGAGAGTTCTGGCCTCCCAGGCACAGCACGGCCCTGAGCCACACTGTGCAGACTGAAATAGGGCACTTAGCTCGGCAGGTGACACCTTAATTCCACGGACTCGCTCTCGGCAAAGGCCCAATTCCAGGGTCTGAATAGAGCCGGAGATTGCCACTCACCGCTCACTGGGCCACTTAGAGTCGCACCAGTTGGTTATGCAAAAACACGTTTTTGCTTAAATAAAATTCAGTAATCTCTAAATCCATTTTCTTTTGACTCTTTGCTTGCTGTCTGTGGATAGCAAGTCCTTCTGGACAGAACCCCACGAAGGGAGCCCCTGTCTGCAGGCAGGACCCCCACTGCAGTCCAGCCTGGGCTGACGCTCCAGGCACTGGCTGGTCCCCACTGCACAGAATGGACTGGCCTCTGAGGGACCCACTGGCCTTCATGCCGAGAACACAGAGCAGGGGAGTTCTGAGCAGGACTTAGCACCTGGACAGACGGCCCAATACAAAAGCTGCTTTTGCAGCTTGAGTTGCTTAAGGAACTGTACAAAAAAATAGGTATTTTCAGTGTCTTAGCGGTCTCCAGAGAAAGATTTACACACACACACACACACACAGTTATACATACAATTGCCTCTAAATTATAACCTATGTTATATGACATGGAGATGCATATACATCTCTCTCTCTCTCCTCCTCCTTCCCTCCATCTCTTCATATCTGTCTGTCCATCATCTATCCAGTGGCATGGCCTCTAGGGAGTTCCTGTGCTGACTCTCACACTTTCAACCCACCAGTGATTCTGTAGGAGGAAGCTGGCAGTCTCCTCCTATCCGATTATAGGGTTTGCAGCCTTGGAAACCCACTTGGAGGGTCAGCTGTGAGTTGATTTTGATTCAGTGGCAAAGAGCTGCATTGATTGGGGAAAGACAAGTGTACTCTATCTCCACGCTCGCCTGCCTGTTTGCCAAACTGTGGCAGCTACTGTGATGCTGGGCTCTGGGCGCCGGCATTTCAAATACCAGGCGAGTAACCATGGTGGACAGGTTATAGCGGAGCTTACAGATGAAGACAGACTAGGAAGCAGCACTGGACATTCACGTCTGACATAACAGGCATTGAAAACCCACAGACAACAGAAGATCATGGTAGGTAATGTACCCGGAGATAAGCCAGTGCTCAGGAGCTCAGGATGGAGGCACTAAACGGGCACCGGGGGAACAGCTGGCTCCTCAGAGGCCGGCTACGTGCTGTCCAGTCACCACCGACTCCAGCTGGCTGTCCAGCAGGTCTTCAGGGCTGTACTCACTCACACGGGAAAGGTCACTTGTTCCTCTCCCCGCACACACATCTCCCTTTGGTCTGACCCTGGTGCTCCATGCGGGCATTCATCTGGGATGATTTGAGTGGTGGAAGCGTGTGTGGGGCAGAGGCTGAAGGCAGCTGCACTGCTGACCCAGAGGGCCTCGCTTCCCCCCTGGTTTAAACCTACTAGTAGCTCCATGGCCCTGGGACCAGAAGAACTAAACAGAGCTTGGCTACCCCTCCTGTCCACTCTCTGAGGGACTATGGGAGAAGGTCATGGGCAGAATGGGGGTCATGTGGAACAAAACTCACCCCATGGCTCAGCTTTCATCCAGACAATCAGACCAGCCTGTAATAGGACCAATAACACTTGGGACACACTCAATCCTTAGAATAACCAACCATAGAAGATCAAGAGAGCAGTTCTGTCCACAATAAAGCCCTCAAGGCACGAAGGAGTGGCACAGAAGGATGACTGGAATTGAGAATCACAGGGAGGAAGTGGGAGAAATGCTAATACATTTTAACAAAAGGATATTTCAGCAAAATAAGTCTAGATAGCTGAATGGAAAACAAGTGTTGTTGTTACTGTGTACCATTGATTCGGAACTAATCTATACCCGACCTTCCAGTGGCTTTTCAGAGGCAGTAAATTCCACAGAAGACTGTCAATCTTTTTCCCACAGAGTTGCTGGCACAATTCTTTACCATTAATCCACCAATGGTAAAGAGAGTGAGGTTGTTAACCTGTTAGTTTGCTTGGCTCCACAATCAACACTTGGCACCAGCAGTCAGGAAATAAAAAATCGAATTGCACTGGGAAAGTCTGCTGTCAGAGACCTCTGCAAAGTACAGAAGAGCAATGATGTCAGTCTAGAGACTAAGGTGTGCCTGATCCAGGCCATAATCTTTGCACTTACTTGCTATGAGTCAGAGAGCTGGACAATGACTAGGGATGATAGAAGGAGAATTGATGCCTTTGAGCTGTGGTGCTGGAGAAGAGTATTGAATATACCATGTACTGCTAGGAGAAGAAACAGGTTTATCCTGGAGAGAGTGAGACCAGGCTGCTCCTTGGAGGTAAGGATTCTGAAGCCTGACATATTTTGGACATGTTACAAGGAGAGACCAGTCCTTGGAGGGTCATGCTTGGGAGGGTGGAGGAACAGCACAGGAAAGGAAGACCCTCTATGACATGGATTGATTCAGTGACTGGAGTAATGGGCGTAGGTGTGTCAGAGACAGTACGATGGGCACAGGACAGAGCAGGATTTACACAGGGTCGCTATGAGTCAAAGGTGACTTGATGGTGCATAACAACAACGAGAATCCATTAAAGCTCCAGGAAACCAACACGCTTGGCGAATTTTCACTCAAATCACAAAACAAATAAGTAAAAGGAAAGACCATCGATCCTTTAAGTGGTGTCTTTGATCTTGAGCACGAAAGAGGTCGTTTGTGGCTGATTTGCTCAATGAAATGCATTGTTTAATTTCTCGACTGTTGCTTGCATTGTGCTGAGCCAAGCAGAATGAAGTCCTTGAGGGGTAAGGATTTTCATTATGTTTCCGTGTAATCCATACTGAAGGCTGTGGTCAACATCTTGGGCTGGTTCCTGTCTCAGACACATGGGGCATCGCTATGCTTTAAGACTGTAGAGGCTCCGCTGTCTGTCTGGGCAAGTAGGCAGTGCCTGGGAGCACCCTGGGCTGGACAGGTACAGCCCAAGGTGGCAGCTGGGAGCTGGCTGCTTCTAGGGACAGGGCCCACCCCCAACCAGATCCCTGTCTGGGCTCATCACACGCGGCTCTGCTGGACTCAGGAGGGATTTGGTCCAGGCAGTCAAGCTCCAGATACTGAGGTTACACATCTCACCCCTCAGACAGATCCAGCCTTGATGTTTGAGCCAGGAGTTCCCAGTGGTCAGCTCACTTGTGAGACTCAGGAAGCCAGGTAGGTCTTGGGGCTCTGCACCTCAAAGCTGCTCACTCTTGTTCCTTCCCTATCCCTCCCAGAGGTCTGGCCAAGGGCAGACAGAGTCTGCAGACCTGACCTTGAATGCAGGTGGGTGAACAGATCTCCATCCTCGGTCTTCCCTGATACACAGAGGCCAGCAGAGAGCCTAGTGTGTCCGCAGGAGCCCACTTGGCATTAGCTGGCTATGGGAAGCCAAATTTCATACCAAATATTATACGAAAAACCATATGTTTATTCAGGAATTGAAGGAACCACAAAATTCTAAGTTGGAATTTCTCTTGTGACAAATCACAGGAAATGAGCTGCTTCCTGCAGACAATGGGTAGCTAGGTCCCTGGCAGAGGGAGCATAAAAGTCTATACTTGACAATTACTTCCTTCCTGAGCTAAGTGTCAGGTTGACAGTAGAGAGAAATTTGGCTTCATTTGCAAGAGAATTCTCTGTAGGATTTGTTTCCCCTGATTCTCAGTGAATACAGAGGTGTGGCTAGTGGTGTGGCTGATTTGGACTGCTGGCCCCCTGTTTTTGATGCTCTCTGTTTTACTCCATTCTTGGTGTTCTGTCTTGTTATTAATTATTAATATACTCTACCCTCGGTCTGCAACAGCTGGCTTTCACTGGGTGGGAGAGATTTAAGGCTTGGGGCAGGGGAGGGTTGGAACTGAGAGGTCTTGATAAGCTGTAGGGTGAAATTTGAGAGGGCTTTTCCCCCAGCATCCTGTCAGAGACCAGCCCAGGCCTGGCCCACAGATGTTGCAGGGTTGAGTGTCTGTTCTGTTCCCATGACACAGAGAAGACCATAGTTGCAGGACTGGGAAAGGACTTGCTAAAGAGGAGATTTCAACAGATGACTCATTTACAGGAACCAGCAGCTGATAAATATTGAATTCTCTCCTTCACAAATCCGCCAATTATCTCCCCGAAAGCAAGAGTTAGTGCCACATCACCAAGCGTTACTAAATGTCATTCCACTAATTGAATTTCTTGATTGACTGAAAAAATCTCCAGTTCCGACGTTTAGTTAGACAACAGGAGGTTTCCATGGTGACCACTTTGCCCAGGAAGCTGGGCCAGGGAATAGCAGTCACCCTTGCAACCACTGTGAGTTCCAGGGGACTTAACTCCTGTTCCTTCAGCTAAGGCCAGTCAGGGACGTAAATGAAGGGGTGTTCAGACCTCAGCCACGCAGCCACCCCTCCTGTGTGTCCTCCACATCCCCTCTTTCTCCACATCAGACATGCCTCAGGCTCCCACACTGGGAGCTGCCCATTCTCCATGTGAAATGTTCACTCTGGCCATCTCACTAGCTTCCTGGCCCTGACCCAGCTTGTCTCCCTGCCCCCATCCTCAAATTAAAATGAAAGCAAAGCACATCTTGGAGCTCCATGGGCTTTCTTGAGCACTATGGTCAAGAACACACTCTGGTGGCCTTGTGGGGAAGAAGTTTCATAACACCAATGCAGGTCGTTTGATGCCACCAGCTGCCCTGCAGGAGAAAAATGGGCAATCTCCCCTTGTGCAATTTGCAACCTGTGAAAACCTGTGGGAGCTTCGACTATGAGTAGATTCCAGCTGGGTGACACATAATGATAGCAGCATGATCAAGAAAACACAAGTTCTCACCACTGGACCAACAAGGCAGCATCATGATAGACGGGGGAAAGATTGAAATTGTCAAGGATTTCATTTTACCAGGATTCACAATCGCCATCCCTGGTAACAGCAGTCAAACAATCAAAGGATGTGTTGCATTGGGAAAATCTGCTGTCAGTGGCCTCTTTAAAGGGCTAAAGAGCAAAGATGTCAGTTTAAAGACTATGGTGTGCCTGATCCAAGCCATGGTAGTCTCAATTGCTTTTATTGCATCTGAAACTTGGACAATGAATACAACTAATAGAAGCAGAATTGATGCCTTTGAATTGTGGTGGAGGAGAGCATTGAGTATCCATGGATTTCCAAAAGAACAAACAAGTCTCTTTTGGAGAAAATGCTACCAAGATGCTCCTTGGAGGCAAGGATGGTGAAAGTGTGTCTCACATACTTTGGGCATGTTGACAGGAGAGGAAAATCCTTGGAAAAAGACATCATGCCTGAAAGATGAAGGGTTAGAGAAAGAAAGTCAGATCCTCAACAAGAAGGCTTGACGTGATTGCAACCTGAGTGCGATGGAGATTGGGATGGACAGCAGGGATGGACAGCTGTGTATAGAGGGGCGACAGGTCGTAGTGATGACACCCGACAATAACAACATCTTCCTAAGGAGTCCTGGTGGGTAACCCGTAGGGAGTCGTGTTACTGACCCAAAGTTTCCAAGCCATCAGTCTCCACGTGACAAAGACGGGCAATCTTCTCCTGTTCAACGTAGAGCCTCTAAAAATCCATTGGAGGGTCAGCTGTGGGTGAGTTCAGGCTCAAGGGCAATGAGAGAGCGATGGTCTCCACAGATACAGATTGTTCAGTGTTCCTCTGTAGCCCCACTGGGTGCATTCAACAGCGTTTCCTGAGACAGGAGATGAGCCTCAAGTCTCTGCTCCACTGGGGCCTCTGTCCACTGTGGGCACCCAGCTCCCCAGCACAACAGGTCGATCCGTGTCTTTACACCTGGATAAGCTGTCCTACATGCAAAAGGCCTACTCGTCCCTCCTCATTAATGAAGATTCTTCTCCCCTTCTCTGTTCAGCCTTGAAGACAAACGAGGCGCTCTCTCTCTTCTCTCTCTCTCTCTCTCTCACACACACACACACACACACACACATAAAATACATGCTGGGCAAGGATACACAACACAGAAGCACAAGTACTGCAGGACCCCAGCTGATGTTCCAGTGGTCAGAAGCAGTGCTACCAGCCCAAAGGCACGCAGTCCCGAAGCACTGGATGCTCCAGACGAGGAGGATGTGCAGTCTCCTCCCGTGAGATTTATCTCCTCTGAAAACCCACTGGACGGTGAACGGTGCATTGGCTCCAACTTGAAAAGATGCAGCTCGAAAAAATCCGTGTGTGCATGTGTAGATGGGTGTGTGTGGGTATATGTATAGATGCGTGTGTGTGTGTATGCATGTGCATGTGTAGATGGGTGTGTGGGTATATGTATAGATGTACGTGTATGTATGTGTATAGATGCATGTATGTGTGTATGTGTGTGCATGTGTGTGGGTTTATGTATACATGTATGTGTGTGCATGTGTAGATGGGTGTGTGTATGCATGTGTGTTTGTATTCATGTATATACACATATGTGTGTATGTAGATATAGATATATGGAGAGAGTTTCCAAGAAAAAGGCCTGCACTCCTATAGAGGTCAGTAAGTCCAAGGTCTGTGTCAGACCTCATGGGACGTGTCTGGGAGGCTAACGAGGCAAAGGTCAACAGGTAAGGAAAGTCAGCGGTTCAAGTCCAGACACAAGATGAGGCAAAAAGCTAGCAAGCTCTACCACCCTGCCTATCCCTCACTCCCCTCTCCTCTCTCTGTCTCTGTCTCTGTCTCTCTCTCTCTCTCACACACACACACACACACACACACAGCTAGGAGGCTAAAGATACAGATGGCATAAATCTAGATACAGGCATGCATAGAACCAGTGCAGGCCATGGCCCTGAGGATGCCCCAGGAGATCAGGGCCCCAGCATTCCATGAGGACCTCTCGTCCTGCCTTTCTGGGCTCAGGACCGGCAGGGTTCCGTCTGTGGCACATAAGGTCGCTGTGCCCCAGAGCCGACTCCAGGTGCCTGACAACAGCATGGTCCTGCCTCGTTAGTGCTGCAGGTCAGGATTTATGGCGCCATCCAGGATAATCTCCTTACACCGAGAATCCTGGCCACGTAGACACAACACTCACCATGTCACCAGTTAGAAGCCCGAGGAAACAGATGGAAATCTAAGTTGGGTTAAAAAATTCTTTCTACTTCTTGAGAATGTGCTTTTGTTCAGTGAAAAGTGCTCGTATGAGCTCTCAATCAAGTCCAACACATCTCGGGAATGAATTGATTTGACAAAGCCCATTCGTCAAGTGTTTATTGAGTCCCTAATGTGCCAGGCGTGGGATCACAGGGGCCAGGAGTCCCTGCCCTACCCGGGATGGCAAGCTGCCTCCGCTGCCTTCCCCTCAGCCACGTCTGGAGTCCCCAGCCTGGCCTGCCTGCTGCCCTGCCTGCCCTGGGCCCAGGGGAGGGAGTCATGCTGAGTTATCATCCATTCTTATTAAGGGTCTCGATTTACTGCGAGTCTTAGAAGAGCGGTGAGAGAGTGCAGTTATTAAAGTGTTATGGGGGATGTCTTCCCTTCTCCTCCTCATTTATAGTCCATTTGTCACCCAGAAATGGATTTGTAGATAATACAGAAGTGAAATGTGGCTCATTTGGGGGGACACAGGCGTGCAGTGCAAAAGACACAAAGGGAGTGCTCTGGGCTGGAATGGAGAGGCGAGAGGGGTCTGCTGAGTCTCTGGTGCTGGGGTCCCAGCCCAGCCCAGGGCTCTGCCAGGTGAGTGATGGACAACTAGGCTGTGGGGCTTCGGAGGGACCCTTCCAAGCACCTGCACTCATGTTCCACAGCTGCCTTTAGTCACGTCCCTGGGTCGAGCAGAACCCTGGATGTTTTGGGATGAGTAGGACACTGTTTGTGTTAGAAGACTTCTGGGTGGACTGGAAATCTGTGGACTAGAAGAACCCAGGGAACACTGGGGGCTTGGTGGTAGGGAGCTGCGCTATCAGCACAAAGGTCCATGATTCGAATCCCACAGCTGCTTTGTGGAAGAGACAGGCAATCTCTTCCCATGCCTCCGAAAACCCACTGGAGGATCAGCTAGGAGTTGATTCCAACTCAGTGGTTCACAACAAAACCCAAACCCACACCAACCCGTGGGGTCTGTCCCCACTCCCAGCATCCCACACGTGCCTGGCAGGAGGGCATGTTACGGGATTTCCTGAGTGCTGCAAACACTCCATGCTCACCTCTAACAGAGAAGTTGGAGCTCAGGTGCACCTAGGTGTGTCCGGAGAAAGCGCTGGCAGCCGGCATCTCCAAGCACCAGCCACTGAGAACTCAGTAGGTTGCAGGAACCTCCACATGCAGAGGCCCTACTGGCTACAATGAGGGTGCAGGGCCCTCTACACTCGGGGGCCTCATGGGGCACAACGAGGGTACAGGGCCCTCCACCCGCAGGGACTCATCTGCAGTGTAGTGTTTCCAGAGGGCATGGTTTTTACCTGCCCTGGGATCAGCTGTTAGTAGGAACCTCTCACAGCCTCCCATGAAGCTTGCCCTCTAACAAGCCTATGCGCTTCCCCCACCCCACAGTCAGCTTGTCCTCAGGGGTCCTCACCCGTGTTCCGGGGTAGAAAGGTGGCTGAGGAAGGGGCAAGGGCAGGCACTCTGCTTGGGCACAGTGGTCTTCTGAAGTGACCTGGCCTCCAGGTGGCCAAGGTCCTAAGAGGCTGCCCAGCATGGTCTGAGCATGAAGGTGGCTCTGCAGCAGAGGGCAGGGTAGGAATTCCAGGATCCCGGCCAGCGCTGTAGAGCAGCTGGTGAACTTGACCAACAGAGGCACGTAACCGTCGGGTTAGAAGCCCGGCTCTCTATGGACTAAAGTCATCAAAGTTTCATATGTACATATGTAAGTACATATATGTAGGGATGTGTGTGTGTCTGTATACACAGACACACACATACATGTTATTGTTGTTAAGTGGCATAGAGACTTAGCCAACCCATAGCAACCCTATGAATGAAAGTCTTGAACACAAGACTTTCATCTTTTCTCCAAGTTCATAGAGTTTCCGGAGGGAGGCATTTTTTGGAAGTGGATGCCACTCCTGCTTTCAAGCCTGTTTCATTTGAAAGATCCACAAAACCCAGGCCTGAGGTCCCAAAGGCCTTTTAAAATATGAGGCCAAATCCGATCAGCTAACACGTTGTTGCAAGCAACAGCCACACCCTAATGTCAACTCAAAACCAGAAAATATACCCCCCCCACACACACAGTTGTTGTTGTTGTTGATTGCCTTTGAGTCGAGCATGACTCATAGTGACCCTATGAACTATCAACATTTATCAACGCTCATAGAGGTTCTGGAGGCATGTTGTTTAGGAAGTGGATGCCACTCCTGCTTCCAAACCTGTCACAGAATGTTATTGGTTGAGTCACCTGTAATGCATAGCGAACCTATGTACAACAGCTTCTACGATAAGTCGTAGAGAAGGTGCAGTCAGAGACCTTCTTTGAGCCAAAGATAATACTGCTTCTTCTAACATACTTTTGGGCATGTTACTAGAAGAGGCTATTCCTTGAAGACAGATATCATCGCTGGGAAAGTGGAGGGTCAGTGGAAGAGAAGACCCTCAGCCTGGTGGATTGACAATGACTGTAGCAATGAGCTCAAGTGTGCCAGAGATAGTGAGAATGGCACAGGGTAGAGCAGGGTTAGGATCTGTGGTTCATGGGGTCGCCAAGGGTCATACTTAAATAAAGAACATCTAACAACCACAGCAACACATATGGATATCTTATCTATCTATCTATCTATCTATCTATCTATCTATCTATCTATCTATCATCTATCTCAATTATCCCTCTCTAATCTCAACCATCTATTATCTACCTACCTACCTAAGTATAGATATCTATTAACTGGTTTACTTCTCAGACTTTGGTAATTAATATAAACTAGAATGAAGGTCTAGGGTCCTACTTTTGCAAATCAGCAAAGAAAGGTCTCTGAATCACGTTAATCCCCAACAATGGATGTAGCAAGACTGGACATCAACCTCCTCTGCTGTGTGTGGGGTGTGGAGCCCTGAGTTGGATGACTTGAAGGCAGCAGCGATTATTCGGAACCAACAGGCTGTTCACCCTCTAAACTTCACCTGCTTTCTCTTATTAAAAAAAAAAAACACCTGAAGGTAAATGTTTCTAGATTAATCCCAGGAGCTCTGGGTCACTGAGGTCACGGGGTTGCAAGAGGCAGTGGTTGGACTCAGTCCTGTCTTCCTGATACCTGGGAGGACAGGAAGTGAGGGTGTTTTCTCGGGCTCCTCCTTACAGAACCAGAACATCCCACCTTCGTGCTAATGTCTGTCCCAGTGGTGTGCACACAGAGGGATTAGATTGATCTGTTGTTGTTGTTGTGTTTAAGTGCAGTTTGAGCCAATCACGACTCACTGTGACCAAAGGAACAAACGATCTGAACCCTGTTATATAACTATCACTGTTTCTCTAATGTTCAGAGAGTGTCCAAAGGCATGTTGTTAAGGAAGTAGATGCCAGTCCTGCTTCCAATAGATTGATGTATGCATGCTCAAATCCAAGTCTAGCAGCTTAAAGGAGGTGAACTCTGGGAGAAACAAACCTGTTGATGACAGGTCCCCAGAAGAACCAGCAGCACACATCTAGTGCGTGGATGAAGGATCCTGGGTTCTTGCTGTGAGATGCCAGGAGCTGGTTCCTACTCATAGTCATCTTCCATGCAACACAACAACACACTGGCCAGTCTTGGCAGTTCAGTGCTGTGGCCATCAGGTAGGTCTATCTTATGGATGGTTTTCCCATTGCCCCTTCATCAACTGAGATGTCCTTTTCTAGTAAGCGTTCTTTTCTGATGACCTGTCTAAGGTAGTAGAGCTGAAGTCTCACTGTGTGCCTTATAAGGATTCTTCTGCTTAGAGTCTTTTTCTTTCGAGACTGTTTTGCTTATGTTTCTGGTAGTTCATAGTGTACTCCATGGTCTTTGTCAGCACCTCAGTTTGAATAAATGCATAGATTCCTCAGTCTTAGTTATCTTTACATGTCTAGAATCTATCAAATATGAAGATTCAGTTTTACCAAGAGAGGAAAATGGTCACAAGGAACCCGGCTGACTTGTTGAGAGTGAATCAGGTGGCCACAGCCTGGTTGGCCGCTGAAAGGTCAGCCATGCTGGACTATGGTGCCTCAGGACTGGTGATCTGGTGGAGAATAGCCCTGCTCCAGGAATTCATATGGATGCTGCCCTTCTAGAATTTGCTGGTCCTCGTGGATAGCTACACCCCTCTGGGTCTTGAAATAAAGTACGCAGACTAACAGGACTTGGCTTCCTTCATGAATTCTGTGATTCCACTGTCTCTCCCCTTTAGTATGCCTGGTGTGTTTGGGGGAATTGGGTTGGAGCACCCACGTCTCATATAAAGATTTGTGCTCTACACTTCCATGATACATCTTCAAGGATATGAACATG
>NW_006399814.1:2987151-3013801 GCF_000299155.1 Elephantulus edwardii | reverse complement strand
TTTGTTTTCCTAGCAGTCCATGGTATTCTCAGTACTCTTCTCCAGCACCACACTAGTCACTATACTATAGAAGAGGATGGAATATAGTCCTTTGACTGTCCCCAAATGCTTCTACTGTGTGCAAATGAAAAGGGATTCATGGCTTTGGTGAAGAAGAAGCAGGATAAGTAGTCCATGAAGTCTGGATGCTCTCAGCCCTGTGCATTGAGTAGAAATTTAGCCACCCTTACTATCTTGGCTGCTCTCAACACGTGTAGACCAAGGAAGTAGAGGCGAGGTGATGTGAAGACCTAGAGACAGCACGTGTTGTGTACTCACAGGGACAGGACTGCTGCTCTTCTCCACTTTCTTGATGGATGTCCCTTGCTGTTCAAACCCTTGATGAGTGTTCCTGGGCATAAAAACCCTTCACAAGTGTTCCTGGATGTTCGTGACCTTGATGCGTGTGTCTGGATGTCCCTACTCTTGGAGGGCATGCCTGGAGTCCGTGCTCTTGAAGCATGTCCCTGGGTGTCCGTTACACTCCACATAAGCATTCCTGCTGTATATGTGTATTCAGTTTCTGGTGGGTGTTCCTTTTGTGTGTGTGCTCCTTTTTTAAAAAAGAATTAATTTTATATCGTTTACTTACAAATTCTGCATACATTCTTTTCCACACTGGATCTTTACAATTTCCTTAACCCACTCGTCCCTCCACCCATCAAATTGTGTGACCTTATGATTACACCCCCTACTTCACCCCTGTACTCCCCCCCTTAGATCCTCTTACATGTTTTACTAGTTATCTATTTCTGCAATAATGGTTTTATACAGTTTTTGTCCTTATGGGACTGAGTTAGTTCACTTAGCATAATGCTCTCCAGTCTCTCCCAAGTTAGGTAATGATTTGTAAATGGAAACTTGTACACCAATGTTCATAGCAGTGTTATTCACTATCACAGGAACATGGAAACAGCCAAAATTTCCAACCACAATCGAATGGATTGAAAAATTATGATCTATGCACATGATGGAATACTATGCAGCAGTACTATTCCATCATGTGTATGGACAAGTCTCCATTTGTGTTTCAGTTCTCATTTTCTCAGGATATATTCCAAGCAGTGGCATTGGCTGGGTCTTAATGGAGTTTCTATTTTTAGATTCTTGAGAAAACACCAAACTGGCTTCCAGAGTGGTTGTACCATTTCACAATTCCGCCAACAGTGTATAAGAGTTCCTATCCACATCCTCTCCAGCATTTTTTACTTGTTGTCCAGTTAAACTTTGCCACTGTTACTGGAGTGAGATTGTATCTTGTTGTGGTTTTGATTTGCATCTTTCTTATTGCCAGTGATTTGGAGCATTTCTTCATGTGTCTGTTGGCCATTTCTATGTCTTCCTCTGAAAATTCTTCCCATGTCTTTTGCCCGTTTTGTAATTGTGTTATCAGTCTTTTTCTTGTGAAAGTCCTGTAGGATTCTCTAAACTTTTGATATGAGACCCTTTTCTGAAATGGTTTTGCCAATTTCCCCCCCCCAGTCAGTAGGTTTTCTTTTCACTCTACTGGAAAAAGTTCTGATGCACACTGGATGGATGTTTTGATGTGTCTATATTCTTGATGTTGATGTACTGCTCCAGCCATTTTTGGATAATTTTCAGCAGAGTCTTCCTTGCATGTGATATTAATGATATTGTTCAATAATTTCTGCACTCTAGATCACCTTTCTTTGAAGAGGGATATCATGTTTGGTAAGGTGGAAGGATGGAGAAGAAGAGGGAGATGGGATTGATAAGATGGATTGATGCAGTGACTGGAGTAATGAGGGTAGATATGTTAGAGACAGTAAAGTTGGCATGGGATAGAGCAGGTTTCAGGGCTGTTGTACACAGGGGTCACTACGAGTCACAAGCGATACGATAACACATAACAACAAAAGCATATTCTTTTTTTTCTATAATTATATTTTATTAATTTTCATAAACATTTACAGAGATTTGGGGTTTCCATTCATTCATTGTTGCACTATTCTCTCTACCCTCCTCCCAGTTTGTTCTTGTCCAAATGCCACAGTGCTTGTCAAAGCCAGTTCTGATTAATCTTCTTTGTCAGTGTGTCCTTTGCCATTCCCTATCACTCCTCCCTGAGAGAGACTTCACCCTGAGTCATAAGGAAAAGGGGATGGCGTATTCTCTTAGCTACTTCCTGCTGAAAAGGGACGCTGTGGGTTTCAGGGTGAAGATCTTCTCTCACTACTCTAAAGGGCCCCTTTGGCAGTAGGAAACACATAGACTATTATGGAGATTGATTTTGGAATTTAGATGCACTCTTATTGATTGTGCTTGGCCGTACATGTTCATATCCTTGAAGATGTATCATGGGGGTGTTGCAACCTAGAAGACACAAATTTGACTAACAAGTTATAAGTACATGAGTAAAAAATTATGGAAAAGTAAAAGAAAAGATTCTTTCATTGTTTTATAAACCCTCCCCCAGGTCCCCTCCACCATGTAGCCCTCCAAAAGCATATTCTTGATGGATGTTCCTGGATGTCCATTTTCCTGATGGGTGTTCCTGGGTGCCCATGATCTTGATGGACATTCTTGGACTTACATACTTGTGATGAGTATTTCTTGGTCCCCAAATTCATGATAGGTGCTCCCGGGTATCTGAACTTCCTGATGGGTGCTCCTGGGCTGTGTGTGGTTCCCGATGGGTGTTTCTGTGTCTTTGCTGTAAGTTGCTTTGTTTGCTTTGTTGTTTGGTCCTTCCTGCAATTGTTGACTGGATTAACCTTCAGAGTGGACCTCAGTGGCCAAGCCCAGTGAATGACAGCCTGAAAAGAGCAAATATTGACCCCCTCATCTTGGGCAAGAGGCCGATTTACACTCTCCACAGCACAGCCTGACCTTGCTTCCAGCAGAATCGATGCGAACCTCTTGGGTCGATAAATCTTAATGTCCCTTTCTGCAGAAATCAATCCATCCCTTTCTATTGTTATCTGTGCAGGGTCAAGGGGGGAGAAGCACACCAGCATCACTACCTCTCACCATTCATCTCGTGGACCAGCTGCCCCTGGAAGAGCCATTGCAGCCCCTGATCGAGACGCTCAAGGACCCACAGAGAAATTCGGAAGTCACTGGAGTTTTTGTGGCTGTGAGTCCCTCTTCTGAAGGCCAGCATGGGGCAGGTGGAGGGAGAGAGATCAGCATAGAGCTGGTGCCCTCTCAGTCTGCCTTTGATAAGCAGGGACAATGTGCCTTTGGAAAAGGAGACAGAGAGTTTCTGTGGAAGTTAAGACAAGCAACCGTTTTGCCTGGGAGACAGGTTCCAGCCCCAGCAGCAAGCCCTGTGTCACCACGTGCATCACGCTTCTGTCGTGCCCAGGTGTCAGCCTAAGGCTGCAGGTCGGCAATGGAGATGAAGGAGAGGATGGTTGGCACAAGCTGGCACCCTGAGTAACGCTGGGGCCTGGACCCTGGGGGGAGGGACTGAGGTGACAGTCAAGGATGTGCAGGGGTAAGCTGTTCATGACAAGCGTAGGAGGCCTGGGCTGGCAGGATCATGGCATGGCGCTCCTTGGGGTATGAGTTTGCTGCCACGTCAGAGCCAACTCGACTGCCCAGCAGGTTTTCAGAGGCCATTAGCCACACTGGAGGACAATGCTCATCGTTTTATGCAGAGCCACTGATGCATTTAAATGACCAGATCAAAGACCACTTTGAGGTTAGAGGCACAGCTCCTTGCGCACTAGATGCCAAAAGCAACTCTGCAGAAAAGTACTCCCCTGCCCCAGCTCCAGGCCGCTGAGTGACCACAGCAGGTGCGCCCAGCTTCCTGAGGCCGTTACCACTGGTGGAGGCAGGTCTGCTGGCTCACAGCGCCGCCACACAATGGAATGAACCTGCCCGGCACATCCGATTCCATCCCTGTAATCAGACTCAGGTGTGCACATCTCTATCATCGGCTGATCTATGGAAGTAGAGCCTCGGTGGGAAGCTCTGCTGAGTCCTGTTCAGCCCCACAGACACTTGCTCGCTTCCGAAGAGGCTCTGAGGGTGCTTGCATGTGCTGGGAAGCTGACCAGGCTTTCTACAGGGAGGGCGAGAATTGCCTCCCCAAGCTGCCATAGTTTCTCTCATGGGTTCACCAAGTGCACGCTTAGGCGGTTATATACCTGGTTATCACAGCCCTTTCTGAAGCACAAGAGTGTAGTGGTTTTAACCAGAAGACTTGCACCAGGTTGGGGTTCACTAGTGCCCAGTGGGGACGGAATCCTTCCTGCCAGCCTGGTGTCCGTGTTTCACCACCACTGCCTGGCTTGCTGGCCAAGCCTGGGCCTGTCACTGAGCCTGGAGTGTGTCTAGGGAGACCAGTGACCACTCTGTTAGGGAAACAGCAGGGACACAGACTCCAGCATCCTGGCCAACCCACACAGGTAGCATGAGCTCACGTCTCCTGGTCACTGTCCTAGGGAGGGTGAGGAACTCCATGATGTGGACCGCAGGGCTCACAGCCACCACTGGTGGGCCCTGAGCTGTACTTGATAGCACGTGGTGGTCCAGGCACCTGGAGGAGACGGGTAGCCCGAGGGTGTGCTCCTTCCATGCGTTTTAGAGACACTGTGGTCTCTTGTGCCTCAGACCTTGGCAGGTGTGAATCTGCTGATGATTCCACATGGTTTGTTGGGAAGGGTGGGGTGGTGTGAGGAAGTGGGGCCTGTGGACAGACATGACAACGAGACAGCAGGACACAGAGAAGAAGGTGAGGGCAGATAGAAGGTCAGGGAGGACTGGACAGAGGACAAGAAGTGGGAAGGATAGAGAGAAGGACACGGAGGGAGGCGGGCTCGGCCAGACTGACAGCAAAGGGAAGCTTTTCCAGGTCTGATTGCAAGGCCAGCATCCTCCCTCTATTGAACAAGCTGAGATGAGTCAGGGCTCCCTCCCTGCACTCTGAGGTGAGGATGAGGATGGGAATGGGGAACCTGCAAGCCTGGGGCGGAGCTGCCATGAAACTCCAGCTATACGGGAGGGGGTGAGGGCCAGGGGTGACTGACCCAGACAGTGTCCATTGATGCCTCCATCAGCACGGAGGGTCTCACTGAGAAGGGGTCCCTGATCACAAGGAGCCTGTCATGGCACAGACTGGGAGAGCCGTCCTCAGGGTGAAGACAGCGGCCCCCTTGAGCGTGTGAGTGTGCCAATGAATGTGTGTGCATACAAGTGTGTAAGAGTGAATGTGTGCATATGCTTAGGCGTGTCTGTGAGTGCATGTGTGTGTACAAGTGTGTGTGTGTCTGTGTGTGTGACAGTGAATGCTTAGGCATGTATGTGAGTGCATGTGTGTACAAGTGTGTGTGTGTCTGTGTGTGTCTGTGTGTGCAACAGTGAATGCTTAGGCGTGTATGTGAATGCATGTGTGTGCAAACAAACAAGTGGCTGGGTGTGGACATGTGTGTGAGTGTGTGGGTGTGGACGTGTGTGAGTGGAGGACTTGACGACTGGCCCCGCCCACCAGGCCACGCCCTGGAGCAGCCCACCTGCCTGAGACGCTGTCCTGGCCCAGGTGTAGGGTCATGCTCTGTCCTCTTTGCTAACAATCGCCTGGAGTCCACTGTGCTGAGGGACAAGAGCGGAACAAGCACGAATGGCACTACACAGGCGGGACTGTCACAATGGAGAATGTTAGGCAGTGAGTACTTGGGTCCTTGAGGGCCCAGGCGGAGGTGGTGGCCCCAGGTCCCGGGCAGTGTCGCCGTCCCCTGCCGCATCTCGTCCCTTGTAGGGTCTGCAGTTCCTAATGGCTCCTGTGCTAATGAAGGCTTGAGTGATTAGAACGCCATCCATCTCCATAGAACAACCATTATATCAGCGATAACCACCATCGTTACAGCGTATGATTTATGAAGAGTGTAAGGATTATTTTTGTTATAATAAGTTAGAGGGTTTTTTTGGCAATAGATCAATTTGAAAGAAATTGAAAGATAGTTTTAACATAAGTAACGAGGCTGAAGAAGAATCAGTGTGTGTCAGTGTGTTTGTGCATGTGTGTGTGTGCATGGGTGTGATTCATACCTGTGTACTTGTGTGGACGTGCTCACTGGGCTGTGTGTACACATGTGCATGGACAGATGTGTGCTTGTGCCAGTGTGTACACGAGTGGGTCTGTCTGTGCGCACATGTGTGATTATGTGCACTTAATGTTCATCCGGAAACCCTATGAACCTGGAGAGAGGATGAGAGACACCCAAGCGTCGAGGCCTCTCCTTCACAGGGTCGCTATGAGTCGCCTGCGACTCGACAGCACTTAACAACAACAACAACAACAACATGTGTTTGAGAATGGCACATGGCCCAGTCTTTGGTCAAGAACCCACAGCACACAAGTGGACCGGAGGACTCTGGGTGTGGCTGGCACGTGAGTTGACCCCACTCTCAGAAGCCTGGCTACCATGACATTGAGACTGTTATGTGGGTTTCGAAAATGTCTCCAACAGAGTCAGAAAAGTTGCATGCACACAGGACACAGCCCCGGCTGGCTCCCCAACAGTGATCCCACAGAGCCAACAGAAGATTCCACACCCCTGTCTGAAAGATGACCCCACACAGTGGAGTGTTTCTGTCCAGCGGTGGCCTCCTGGTCTTCCACAGATGACATCCTGACGCTTGCTCGGGATTCTGCTCCCAGCCCCTGCCTTTGGCGATCTTCTCAGATGGGTCCAATGTGCTGGCCTTCTCACTGGTGGCACCTTCTGTGTCGCGACGGCTCTTTTCCTTTCGACTTTGAGAGACGGAGTTCCACAGACTGAGGACCACAGCAGCTCATCTCACTGCGTGACCACATCCAGACCCTCGAGTTCACACATGAGCCGCATACAGAAGGCTCCAGCATTCCTGCTCTAGGACTCTGAGTCGACCCACCACTAGGCAGCAACTCCTGAGTGCCCATGTGGAGCCCACCTCAGCATCCCGTGAAGTGCCCCTCTCTCTCCTCTCAGAGAACCGCAACTCCATCAGCCCACAGAGCGTGCCATCAACCTGAGGGCCGTACTTCACACCCCCTTCTCCGTATTCTTTCCATTATCCATCAAGCACGTGTTCGAACCACATCTTAGAAGCTCACGAGAAATATTGATCTACACTGGTCCACCTTCTCGTGAACTTCCTGAGTAGGGGCTGGGGGATGCTCACCCCAAGTTACAAATGCTTTTATTGCATCCCACCCTTTCGTCTTTACATATTTAAGATTTCAGCTCAAATCATTAAATCACAAAGATATTTTTTTCACCTCTGAATATCCCGAGCACCGCTGAAAGAACAAACATTCAGTGAATTGTGAAAAGATCATTGGTCGCCAAATGAAAGCAACTCAGACAGGTCTACACCTGCTGCTCTGCTCTCACTCCACTCCTACACTCGGCTCTCCCACAAATGTTTCCAGGAAGAAGAAGGAGGGTCAAAACGATGCCAGGAGATCTTCCGAGTGGAGACGTGATCACTAAGTGAATAGCCAGGTACACAGAAAACCAGGAAAATAATCATGTGAGGTAGAGACGGTTTCCCAGCTCTGCAGAGCCTTGTGGAGGCGAGGAAAACCAGGAAAATAATCATGTGAGGTAGAGACGGTTTCCCAGCTCTGCAGAGCCTTGTGGAGGCGAGGGTTTACCTTAGGAAATACTGTTTTCTAAGACTCAGGGCTGATCCACAGGAAAGATACAATTAAAGTAACAAAGTAAGTACCAGCCGGGCAGCTGAGTTAGGCCTCAGCACGTCTCAGAGACAGCAGTTAGAGCTGCGTTCCCTGCCTCTAACATGCCCACCTGAGGACCACTCCGACTGTGGGCTGCCGCGGCCAATAAAACCAAGGCAGCAGCAAACCCGCAGGAACCAAGCTGCAAGCCCAGCCCAGAGGGAAATCAGCTAGGATTCAGGTAAACTGGAGGTCAAGGAGAAGTGCCCTCGGATAGACAGGGTACTATTTCACAGCAAATAAGAGGTCCAGAGAGGATGCACTTTTAGGCAAAATCAAGCTGAAAAGGATGTAGCTGGCAGCCAAGCCAATTTACTGTGGAGAGAGGATGGAGGGGCAGAAAGTGAAACAGAGGAAACAGGTGAAGGAAGCAAGAGACGCTAACACATTAAATACAGCAGATTGGAAGAAAAGGCAACCCAGCTAAGGATTTTTCCTGCGAGAGAAAACAAGAGGCACCGGAAGACTTTCCGTGAACTTAGAAGTCACTGCCCGCTCCCCCTCCCACCACTCTGAGACTTTTATGAAAAGCTTAATTAGGTACAGTTTCAATAAAACAAGAGCTCAAGATGAGATGATTAAAAATGAATAAGAAGATAATTTCAGAGCTCAAGAAACAAACTGAGGGAAGACGTAGCACAATTTCCATGCTAGAAAATTAGTTTAAAGTAACTATGTAAAGAACAAACCAGGACAAAAGTGAAATTATAGACACAAAGAGTTGGGATCTTTTTAGAATAAATGAAGAGGGGGAAAGCAAGGAAAGATGGGTTTAAAGGGATGATGGAGAGACTAATAGTTCTGAGGGAAGAAGAAGATAATCTAAAATAATTGAGAGTAATGGGATATAAAATAAATTCTTCAGTGATCTAAGAGAAGGAAAAATTCTCCCTTAAGAAGTGAATTGTAGAGTAGAAACCCGTGATAAGATAATCCAAAGTAATTGGATACTCAAAGCGATGGCGGATAATAGTCTGAACTGATACTACAGAAGAAAGCGAATTCCTCCTCAAAGGGAGAGCTGAGCCTTGGAACAGAAGACATTGGTGCGGAATGATAGAGTAAGATGCATCCTGGGGCCTCATTGCCTGCCAAGGAGGAGGGAAGTGCAGACTTGCCCAGTCCCCTGACCGGTGTCCTCCAGGCCAGGAGACTGAGACTGGACTACAAAGTTGTGTTAGGTTGGAGCTGGGGTGAAAGTCCCCTCAGCCCAAATGTCCCACTGAGGCCATGACAGACGTTTGTGTCCTTCCACTCACGTGTCCTTCCCCAGGGGACAAAGCCTTTATGGTGAAGTCACACAAAGCATCAGCAATTGCTGAAAACAATTAGATTGGATCGTGTCCCCCAAAATAAGTGCTGCAGGGCTGACCCTGACGCCTGTGGCTGTGATCCCTCTTAGGATGGAATCGCATTTGTGACATCCTGCTAGGGAAGGGTGTGTTCAAAAGGATGGATCCCTCCTGAGGTGCGTAAGGAGCAGGGAGACAGAGAGAGAAGCAAGCATAAATAGGGATGGGGGCAGTGGGACAGGCAGGGACACGTGCTTCATGGGGAGCTCCAAGGACCTGCGGTATATGGAGTCTACAGAAGCTGAGACAGGGTCTGCTCCCAGGACAAAGGGGGCGAGCTGTTTCTGACAGCAGGTGCCCTAAACAGGGATTTTCAGGTCCTGACCTGTGAGAACACAAACGTTTGCACCTGTAGTTCACCCACCTGTGGAAGTTGTTACCGCTCCTCCAAGAGTCTGAGGCGTCACAGGTGAGCGTGGGCTCTGCGATTTCCTGGTTGTGGGGTGCGCCTCTCAGTACCCCCACAGGAGGTGCCCCACTGAACTCAGTGATGGAGCACAGAGGTCATCCCGGTGAGCCCTGTGTGAACTGGGGGTCTTTAACACAACCACAGGACACCACTGTCAGAGGACCAAAGTGCCAGGCAGGTGGGCCTCAGCGGTCTAGGGCTATGGCCACAGTCAGTGCTTCAGGGAACAGAACTGTCCTCCCCCTGCAGATCGTGTGGTACAGACTCAAGACAACCCTCCCGTGGGTTTTCAGAGGCTGCACATTGGACCGCCCACCTTTCCCAGAAACACTGACGGATTCAGTCCCTTCATGTTGGTGGCACAGATCCTGACCAACAGGCTGCAAGTCCAGATTCAGGGTGCTGTTTCTAGAGGAAAGCTCCCTCGCCCTCCTCTCCCCTTCCTTCCCCTTCACTTCCCTTCTCCTCCTCTTCCCTCCCCTTCCTCTCCTGCCCCCTCTCAACCTTTCCCGCCCACCCTCAGCTCTCTCTTGCCCTCACTCACCTCCCCCTTTCTCCCTTCCTCCTCCCCTTCTCTCTCTCCTCTCTCTTCCCTCACTCTCCTCCCCTTTCCTCACTCACCTCCTCTCTCTTCCCCTCACTCACTTCCCCTTTCCTCATTCACGTCCCCTCACTCACCTCCCCTTCTCCCTCCCCCTTCTTTTTTCTTCCCTTCTTCCTTTCCTTCCCTCCTTCCCTCCCACTCCCTTCCTCCTCCCTTTGTCCTTTTTCCTTTCCTCCCCTTCCTTCTCCATCTTGGTTCTGGAGAAAGGTCCTTCTTTGCATCTCTGTTTGCATTTCTACACTTGGCATTCCTTGGGGATCTCTTGGACTTTCGGTGCCACAGAGCTTCCATGAACATGAACCTGGATCCAAGAGACACCTTCCACTCCTAGAAGCTCTTTCCCCAGAGCTAGGCCCCCAGCCTTCCTTTTCTGCCAGGTGAGATAAGAGGTATGACAGGCCCGCCCTCTGGAAGCTCCTTTCACATCAGATTAGGGCGGGGGTTGGGGGGAGGAGGAGGCTGCTCCCTTCCACCCTCCATCCTTTAATTACTCATTTCCTGGAGGAACATCACGCAATTTCCATATTGTAACGTTATGTCCATGGATTTTGAGCACAATCCGTGCCTGGGTGGAGAAAAAGTGGCTGAGTAACTTTGAATTATTTGTTTTATGCTGTTGTTGTTATTGTTGATTGCTTTTGAGTTGAGCATAACTCATAGCGACCCTATGAACAAAAGGCCTGAAGGTCCTCTACAACTATCGGCATTTATCGAAGTTCAGAGAGTTTCCGGAGGCGTGTTGTTTAGGAAGTGGATGCCACTATACTTTAATGAAATAAAACAATAAAACACTCTCCAACTGCATCATTTCCCCACACACGGCTCTGTGACTGAGGGTGTTCTGCAAGCTGTGTAACCATCTTTTTCGAAATTATTCTGCCATCATGTTTATTGGCATAAACTCAGTGGTCCCTAAGCTCCTCAGATCATCTTTTCCATTGTTGCTGCTTTGAGCCCATTCAGCACCCACTGTGCTCTGAAAAGACCACTGTGTTCCTGCAAAGAGACTTTATGGAGCTCAACTGTTGCTTAACGATGGATTCTGGGGTTTCCTTCGCACAGGAAGGCGGATGGAGGGGTAAACTTACCAAAAGGCCACATAGAGAAGATGTGCGTCAGAGGAGCTAGTGAAACGAGAAACTATTCTGGAAAACATACTTGATTGTAGAATCCAGTCAAACACATCTTGAACAAACAAAGAGGCAAAATTTGGTACAAGTGAGAGTTGTTGCATTGACATGTACACTGATTAACACATGGTTAATCAATCTTGGTGATTATAAAAACAATCAGAAAAAGTCCAACTGTCCAACCAGGTCTCTGGTGGTTTGAATCCACCAACATCTCTGCAGGAGGGAGATAGGTCGTCTCCTCCTTGGCAATTTACAGCCCCTGAAGCTGTCTGGAAGGTCAGCTGTGCGTCAGTTCTGACTTGATGACAAGGCTTTCAAGTCACACGTAGAGTTCACTGCCCACAGTTCGCCAGGCTGTACATCTCCCCACGGAGCCCCTGGTGGACTTGAACTGCTGGAGAAGCTGGACGGGCTCTGTCCCCAGGCTCTCAGAATCATGGTGAGAGTCCATCCCGCCTTGTAGCAAGCCTGTGCGGCAGAGTGGGGCTGCCCAGCGGCCAGCTGAGCTTGGAATCTGCACAGACTCCTGGGGCCTCAGCCCTCTGCGGGGCAGCTGGTGAGCCAGAGCTTCTCTGTAGCCGCTTCTACGCTGCTACGTAACCCGCCACGCCCCCAAGAGTCATCTCAGTAATTACACCCTGCACGCTGCTGCCAGGGGACTCGACTCAGTGGTTTCCCAAGATCTGGAAATATTTAGGGAGGAGACTGCCCATCCTTCTCCCACGGAGCAGCCGGTGTGTTCGAACTGCTGACTTGTTATTAGCAGCTCAGTATGGTTTGCACCAAGCTGACAGAGTCTTTACTGACCCTAAAAAAGTGACAGGAGATAAACTAGTAAAAGTGACAATCTCCCAAGGAAGCATCAGGAAGTGGGAGGAAGTCAACTGTATTAATTTCCAGTAATTCATACGAGGCTGTCTCAGAGGAGAGGCCACAAAACGCAAATGCACACACACACACACACACACACACACACACACATACACACACACGTCACTCAGATATCAAAGACTCTCCACTCTTGTATTTTTTTATTGAAAAGCTGCCAGGAGCCCACGTGTCTCGTGGAAAGGAGCGGAAGATCAGAAAGCCCCTGTGTTTCACTTCAAATTATTCTGCATGTTAGATTTAATTGAAATTAAATTGCCTAATCTAAAAAGTATGTATAGAAGTCGTCTTCCCCCTCCCCCTCCCGCCTCTCTCCTCCCTCTCTGACTTCCTTCAGATGAACAAGCTCTTGTGAGGCATTGGTAGGGGATACTTTTATTTCCATGTTTAAAGAAACATATTTCAGTGTCTGCATGTGATTTTCACAGCATCGAGGTGATCATGATTCTACTGCAGAGACCAGGTGTTTTCATGCCTGTGCGGACACTCCTGGCTTGTCCATTACATCCTGTGTCCTGAGGCAGATGCAGGCTGTAGAGGTGCTGTGGATATTTGGACATTCTTCTACAGGGACCTCATTTCAAGGCTCCCAGGAAAGGTAGCTGGTGCCAGGCGGGCAGGACCTAGGGCTTCCAGAGGGAGCCAGGTGTGGGGGGCGGGGGGAAGCTTGCAGGCTCTTTGCGCTGCACGCATCAAACCGAGTTCAGGTGTTCCATGGAGGACCTGGGGCCAGAGCTGCTCCTGGAAAGAGGTCACCACAGGTGTGAGCGTGTGTGTGTGTGTGTGTGTGTGTGTGTGTGTGTGTGTGTGTGTCCCCGCGCACATCCCTGCACAGAGACAGTGGACTCCAGAAGCAGCTAAAGCCGGTGGGACCCCAGCCCTGGCCAGCAGCACTCACTCCAGTAGAGGCGATCTGGGGGTGAAGACACTGGAATCCACCTGATTGTGTTACAATTTCTAGAAAATGTTCCTCTGGAGCATGTCAGCTCCTGAGAGGCGGCCAGGGCTCATGGCTGTCCTCCTGGTGGTCAGTTGTGGGATGAGAAGCCTTTGCTGGGTCTGTTCACTCACTCACGGTCTCAAAGGGAAGCGTGGCAGCCCTGCCGACTCCGCAGTCAGAGACATGGGGCAGACACCGGTGTTCTTTGTTTGCCCGTGTGTATGTGTATGTGCACAGCGGGGGTGAGTGTGTGTGTGCGTAGGCTGTACGCGTGTGCATTGTTCACATATGGGCACATGTGTGGTAAAGGTGTGCTGTGTGTGTCTGTGCTTGTGCCGTGTGCGTGCAGGAATGTATGTGTGTGTTGTGTTTATGCACGTGCACAAATGGGCCACACCCACACGCAGACACGTGTATTGTGTACATGTGTTCACACACGTGCTATATGTTTTCTTGTGCTATGTGTGTGTGCATGTGTCTGTGTCATGAGCGTATGGACATTCGTGTGTGGTGTACATGTTTACGTGTGCACCCGTGTGCATGTGTCTGCTGTGTTTACGTGCATGCACTCGGGTTGCATGTTTGTGTATTTTATGCATGTATTCATATGTATACTTGTGTGCTGTATGCATGACCGTGCTATGTGTGTACACACATGTCAATGCATCATGTGTGTGTAAACATCTATATATGTGTGCACCTGTGCGCATGTGTCTGCTGTGTGTATGCGTGTGCGTGCACACGGGTTGCATGTTTGTGTATTTATGCACGTTTGCTGATGTGTGCACACATGTGCTGTGTGTGTACACGAAGGTGCTGTGCACATGTGTGTCAATACTCGTGTGTGTACATGTGGTTCCCTGTGTGTGCCATGCAGGTTTGTGTGTGCACCTGTGTGCATGAGTGCTTGTACACCCACGCTACATGCATTAAACATGTGCGTTTGTATCTCTGGGGTGCATGTATGAGGTTTGCTGAAATCGTTCGTTTTATGAGTCAGTGCAGCTGGCCCTGCTCTCTGGGGGTGTTTCCCTCTGTCTCTGCCTCAGGAACGCGGGCCAGAAGTCTCAGTCTGTCCATGATGTGCCCTCACTCCGTCTGCCCAGCTCACGGTGGCCCTGGGCATCAGAGCAGCCCCATCCTGTTGTGTTTTCTAGCCCGCTCTCTGGTGGAGTCACGGGATGGATTTGAATCTCCAGCTTCCCATTAGCTACCGAGGGCTTAACCATTGCATCACTGGGGGGCCCCTCTGTGTCCATCTCCTTTCTGTCCCTCACCCACTCCTCCTTCTCTCCCTGTCAGCCCCTCCCCTCGCTCTGCCTCAATTCCACCTCTGCCTAATGTCTCCCCAAAACCTCCTACTGACTCATCTAGGTCAGAATCAACTCTCGAAGAAGAGCCAGAGGCTGACCTGCTTGGCCAGTGTTTTCCTGAAGAGAAGCGATACTTGGCCAGCAATTCGTGGGTCTGGTCTCATTCCACCAAAGTCGGCCCTCCCTGCCCAGGACACAGCCTGAGTCTGTGGCCCAGCAGGCCTGCCCTCTGCTGCTGATTCAGGGGGCTTCCCTCGCCTTGTGTGGTGTGGACCCCGTGCCGGGACAGGGATGTGACGGAGAGTCTACGAGGCAGAAAGGGAACGATTCTCATACCTCCGGGGGAAGACAGTATATCTTGGTTTACAAATAGGCCCAACAATATTAAGATCGGAATCTCCAGAAAAACAAAGTTATAAATCACAAAATAAGATCATAAAATAAAATCAATATTGAAATGATGGCAGTAAGTGGGCGCTTCTGATGCAGCCTGTGTTTTAAGATACAGGGTAGAATGTCCTCGTAAAATGCTAATAAATCATTTTGGCTTAATCACTAGAATAAAAATGGGATCGATGGTGTCATGCGGGCTGCATCCTGCCACACGTTGCCGCTCCGGTTATGACAGTTTAGAGGAAAGACGGTGTGACTGTCAGCTTGGTTACTGAATTTTATTTTAAAATTAATCGCTTATTAGTGTTCTACTTTTAAACACCTCCTCAGAGCATGGGTTTATGTTGTGTGTTCTGTTTGCTTTCAATTTTGCAGGTGATTTGGGGTCTTTTTGTTCTCATAGAAGCAGATGGCACCTGCTGGGCTTATCCTAAAAGCCGCCCAGGGAGTGGCCTCCTCTCTTGCTCCCAAAGGCTGCCCCTGTGGTTGGGCTGGATGATGTGGGCCCATGTATCGCCGTCTCCAAAGACACCAGCCTGGTAAAGTCGGGGGTCAGTAAAGGAGAGGGAGACCATCACCGAGAAGGACTGACGCATGGCTGGGACAGCGGACTCAGGCCTGGTGATGACGGATGGGCACAGCGGTGCCACAGCCTCTCCTGGGTCACCCCGAGGAACCTCGCTGTGGCAGACCTGGGGGAAGTGCCTTTGGTGCTGATCTGGGAGGACGTGCCTGGGGCTGTTCTGTCCCCGGGGGTGGGCGCGGGCTCATCACAGGCTGCCAGCAGCAGTGGGGTTTGAAGGAGCTGAGCCTGGGTGGTTTACAATGAGCATGGTGTCCTGGTCCACGCCACCCTGTCCACACCAGGCAGCTGACCTCGCCTGCCCGCAGGGACAGCATGCGTGGTGTCCTGGTCCATGCCAAGCAGCTGACCTCGCCTGCCCGCAGGGACACCATGCGTGGTGTTGTTCTGTGGAGCTGGCATGATGAAGCACCACTTGGTGCCGCTGAGGACAGTGACCGTACCCAGGTTGTCACACGGACGGTACACACTCAAACACAGACAAGCTCCAGGCAGCATCAGGCCAAAGAAGCCTTGCTGAAAATGTCCTACGTCCTTGTCCTGCGTCCCTGCCTTCAGATGCTTGTCCTCATGCTGCACGTTGTCTAGTGAAGGTCTTACAGCCCACCAGCAACACCAGGGCTCCACCGTCAGTTGTTTATTTTAAAGATAAACCTCAGGTTTTTGTGATTAGAGGTGAACCTAGCATCACAAACAATGCACCTATGTGCACGGAATCGTGACACAGAAACGCTGGCGGGGGGGGGGGGGGACGTTCTAGGAAGCCTGAGGAGACATGCTGAGGACCTTCCCGTGCGCTGAACTGCAGGAGCCCCATCTCGGTGCCATTGAGGCCAAGCTGGTCCACACAGCGGCGTCTCAGGGGCAGAGGTTAAACACTCAGCCACTCATGGAAAGGTCACTGGTTCAAATGTACCAGCTGCTCTTCGGGAGAAAGCGGCACAGTCTCCTCCGGTGACGATCTGAAGCCTCGGAAGCAGAGTGGAGGGTGACTGTGACTCAGGACCAAGTTCACGGCCGTGGGTTTGATTCCATCGGTTTTGGGGGCACAGGAAGGGCTTAGGGCAGTGACTTAGTGTGTGGTTGATAACCAAGGGCTTGGACGTTCTAAGTCCCAGTGACTTGTGACAGAAGGCTCGGGTGGTCTGCCCTGTGAAGCTGGCAGACAGCCTGGGACCCTACAGGCAGGTCGACGTGGGGCCACATCTGAGTCTCGACCAGTTGGATAGCATCTCCCAACAACACACATGGCCGTTGTGCAATCTACTCATCCTAAAACCCGTTGGAAGAAGGTGGTGGGTGTTGTGAGGTGACCCATGATGGCCCCGCTCAGAGCACCTCTCTGCGGAGCAGAAGGAAACACTGCTGGGGAAGCGTCTGGAAGCAGCTATGTTGATGAAGGAGGAGGAAGGCGCAAGGTCCGTCCCAGACCACACTCCTCACGCTGGGTCAATCTCAGGAAAGGGCTGACCCAGCACAGGGCTGGGTGGGCACTTGCGGCCTTGGCAGCCAGGGCCTTGAGAGAGTGACACCCAGCAGTCTTTCAGCTCAAGGGAAGCAATGAATAACTTAATCCTGAGCTCCTGCATAGACTTCCCTCGGAAGGACAGAGGACGTGGACACGAGCACTGAGGGGTGAATAGAACCTCCTTTCCAAGCTGTTTCTTCAGTTGTAGTGGACCTCACTGAGGTCGCCAACCCCGGGGAAGTCACGTGGATGAGGGGACAGGAACTCACCAGGTTTATAGCAGCTGGTTCTTGGGAGGTAAAGCCTTCTGAGGTGCACCTGGATGGACGCAAATCTCCAAATTCTTGGCTACTAGCTGAACACTTACTGTTGACCCTACACAAACACTCTTTGTAAAATCAGCCTATGGACAAACTGGATAAACTATGTGTACTGCATTGAAACAGATGAGGGAGAGAACAGTTTAAAAGTGATATATGATTGGGTATTCTGGTTATGACAAGAGTCCAGAATGAAGGTTGTGTAGTGGAGTGTACTCGGCAGGTGGGAGGATTATATACCAATGAAGGAATTTTTTTTTTTTTTTTACTTTTCAAATAGTTAACAGTTTTAATTTACTTGGCTCCACAGTCAGTGCTCTTGGTAACAGCAGCCAGGAAATCAGGAGACGAATTGCATTGGGAAAGTCGGCTGTGAGGGACCTCTCAAGAATACTGAAGAGCAACGATGTCAGGCTGGAGACTAAGGTGTGCCTGATCCAGGCTATAGTCTTCACAGTTATGTGCTATCCATCACAGAGTTGGACAGTGAATAGGGATGATAGTGAATTGATGCCTTTGAGCTGTGGTGCTGGAGACAAGTGTTGAATATATCATGGACTGCTAGGAGAACAAACAGGTTTGTCCTGGAGAGGGTGAAGCCAGAATGTTTCCTGGAGTCAAGGATTCTGAAGCTTCATCTGACATATTTTGGGCACGTTGCAAGGAGGAACTAACTGGTCCTTGGAAAGGGACGTCATGTTTGGCAGAGTGGAGGGGAAGTGAAGGAGAGGAAGACCTTTGGTGAGATGGATCGATTCTGTGACTGGAGCGGTGGGAATAAGTGCGTTTGAGATGGCTAGGTTGGCACAGGATAGAACAGCATTTAGAGCTCTTGTACTTAGGGTCGCTATGAGTCGCAAGTGACTCGATGGCTCATAACAACAACAACAACAACAACTTTTCAAAGAGAAGTGAGAACTGGAGGGGAGGGGTGGCCAGGGAGAAAAGTGCAACAATGAATGAATGGAAATCCAAAATCTCTGTAAATGTTCATTAAAATTAATACAATAAAATTAAAAAATGTATTGAAAGAGTGAATGAATTATTTCATTTGCCTTTTTTATCTTGTATATTAAATATCAAGTAAATAATAATTATAACTTAAAAAAAAACCAGCCTCATGATCCAATGAGGGAGGAGTGGCCCCTCAGCCCCTCACTCACCCACTTACTCTGTGGAGTCTGTTCTGACTACCTGTCAGGTGCCATCAAGTTGACCATGACCCGTAGTGACCCTGTGAACAGCAGGTCTGCACACCTCCTGTCCTGTACCATCCACACCTCTGATACACTTGAGCCCCATTGAAGCAGTGACCGTGTCGGTCCATCTCATCAAGAGTCATCCTCTCTTTCTCTGACCTTCACCTATCCTAGCATGATGTCCTTTCCCAAGGCGCCGCTCCTCCTAACAAAGTGTGTGAGATCAAGCCCCACCGTCCTTGCCTCCAAGGACACCCTAGTTGCACTTTCTCCTGGATAGACTTGTTTGTTCTCTTGGCAGTCCACGGACCAGACAGCACTTTTCTCCAGTGCTACAACCCCAGGCCATCGCTTCTTCTTCTGTAATCCTTATTCATTGTCCAACTTTCAGATGCACAGCCAGTATTTGAAAAGATCACAATCAGATGCATCTCAGTGTTTAAACTGACATCCTTGCTCTTGAGCCTTTGGGAAGGTCTCTGACAGCAGATTTTCCAAATGCAACAAGTCGTTTGATTTCCTGACTGCTGGTATCAAGTTTGTTGATTGTGGACCCAAGCAAGAAGAAACTGTTGACAGCTTCAGTCTTTTCTCCATCTGTCATGGTGATGCCTACTAGCTCAGAGGTGAGGATTTTTGTCTCCTGGATGTGGAGATGTAATCCATATTGAAGACTGTCGACTAGTCTTCGGCAGCTCGCTCTTCAAGCCCTCTTCCCTTTCGGTCAGCGAGGTGGTGTAGTGGCTCTGTGTGGGGTTTCCAAGGATTGTAGGTCACAAAGGGAGGAAGCTGCTCATTTTTCCTTCTTGGAGCCGATGGTGAATTTGGACCACTGGGGACACACAGTCCTTGAACTCATGGGACAGCTTGCCACGGACTGCTTTACCAGGCCTCCTTGGCTAGCACCACTCATTTCAGAGAAGTCAGAACTGACTCCTGGCTGACTCCGCAGGAGGTTTTCAGAGGCTGTGAGTCACTCGGGAGGACCTTGCCCATCTTTCTTCCTTGGAGTCCCCAGTTGATTTGAACCAGCAGCAGGGCTTGGCCTCTGGGCTCCAGGACAGCTCCCTGCAGACTGTGCCATCCGAGTACCTGGGGAGGACCCAGTCTTCACAAAGCCCTAGTACCTGCAGAGGACCCCATGCTCACAAACCAGCTGCCTCCAGTGGCAACAAAAATAGACTTGAACAAATACTTGAACTTTTAGTGGATTAAGGCCTTGAGTGTGAAAGACTTAATTACAAAGTGCAATATGAAGAAAATTGTTTAAAAAAAAAAGTAATTTTGGGATTTTGACCTGGTGAGTGATTTAGTGAATTTGGTTTTGTCATGGCTTTTAAAAATGTTGTAATCAGAGGAGAATGTAGAAATGAAAACCTCTTATGTAAATCGGCTTAAGTATATAAAACTTGAGGGTTTCTATTCAGCAAAGGAGATCATGACCCAGCTCACAGACACGGAGGGAGAAGCCGCTACCGAGCTAAGCTGATGGGCTTCTGTCTGGGACGCAGCAGAGGCGTCACAATAGCTTGGGTCTCAGAAAATCCAGACAGTTCACAAGGGGCTGCCACTTAGATGGAGAGACCAGATGGCCACCAGCAGATGCCCAGGAGCACAGACCCCACCCCCTCACCCCCCCCCTGAGGATCACAGGCCTGTGGGGGAGGAGACACTGAAGAAGGAATGCTGTAGGCCCCAGAGATGTACTGGGTCACAGACAAGAGCTGGGGTGGACTCGGGTCTAGGGAAAAAGACCAGAGACGGAAGAGGAGAAACAGAGGGAGGGCAGGAGGGAGGCTGTGAGAGGAGGGAAAGGAAAGAGGGTCAGAGATTAACTTGTGTCTCCTCAAAGCATTTGCATATAAAGATAAAACGTATAAAGCTATGTGATTAACTATAAGCATGCCCCAACACCCCACCCACCAACCCTTGTCCTCCTGAAAAAAAGCGAACAGTTGTAGGAGGATTGAGCAAAGTTGAATAAAAGATCATCACAAGCGATACCCTGGCGGACCCACCCCAGTCAGGGCTGCTGTGGAGTTATAGAGCACTGTTCTCAAAACCCACTGCCGGTGGGTGTCCAGGGGTGATCACAGGACGAGGCGCCCATCTTTCTCCTAAGGAGCCGCCACTGGACTTGACCCACCTGCCTTTGGACTGGCAGTGTAACTTCTTACCACTCGGCCACCAGAGCTCATTAGCTACACTTACCCTAAATCAGGGCTGCCTGGGAACCCCAGCCTCCCTCTTGTCTGATGCAAACCTTAGCTTTCAGCTCCCTTCAGTATAATGCTCAAAGCTCATGCTCTCAGTGCAGCTGCTGAGGGAGTCAATGTCCCTGCCGCAGCCTCTGTGCTGCAAACCCAAAGGTACATGGTTCAAATGCACCACCTGCTCCACGGTACAAGGATAGGCAAAATCCTTCCATGCACTTTATAGCCTCTGACAACTCACTGAGGGTCAGCGATGAGTGTGTTCCAACGTGAGAGCATGCACCGTCAGTCACCCTGATGCTCTGTTCTAAAGTCAGAAATCAGGTGGGATTCCAGCTGCGCTGGCACCGGGTGGACAAGGAACGGACATCAGACAGCACTAAGCAGACTGACAGGTCCTAGGGGAATGTTGTTGCTGTTGTTGTGTATTATCGAGTCACCTGCCACTCATAGTGACACTACGTAAAACAGTCCTAAACCCTGCCCTATCCTGTGCCAATCTCCCTGTCTCTGACACACCTACCCCCGTTACCTCAGTCACTGAATCAATCCACCTCATAGAGGGCCTTCCTCTCCTGCGCTGTCCCTCCACCCTACCAAGCATGACGTCTCTCTCCAAGGACCGGTCCCTCCTTGCAACATGTCCAAAGTACGTCAGAGGAAGCTGCAGAATCCTTGTCTCCAACGACCAACCTAGCTTCACCCTCTCTAGGATGAACTTGTTTGTTCTCCTAGCAGTCCATGGTATATTCCACACTCTTCTCCAGCACCACAACTCAGAGTCATCAATTCTCCTTCTATCATCCCTAGTCATTGTCCAACTCTCTGATGCATAACACATAATTGCAAAGACTATAGCCTGGATCAGGCACACCTCAGTCTCCAGCCTGACGTCGTTGCTCTCAGTACTCTTGAGAGGTCCCTCACAGCTGTCTTTCCCAATGCAATTCGTCTCTTGATTTCCTGGCTGCTGTTACCAAGAGTGTTGACTGTGGAGCCAAGTAAACTAAAACTGTTAACTATCTCAATCTCTTCACCATCCATACTGATGCTGCCAATTGGCCCAGTGGTGAGAATCTTCGTCTTCTTGATATTGAGCTTCAATCCATATCAAATGGAGCATAATTAATAACCAAGTTAGTACAGAAATCGTCACTTTCTGTCTGCCTCCTCACTGCCGTCGAGTCGGAACTGACTTGTCGCTGACCCTCCAGCAGGTTTTCAGGGACTTTATCTCCCACAGGAGGGAGGTGGTCCTGCTTTCTCCCATGGGGCTGGTGGAGTCAAACTGCCTGCCTTCAGATTGACAGCACAACTCCCTACCTACTGGGCCACTGGAGTTTCGGAAAGTCATAGCCCTAAACACGGGCCTTTTACCAGTGGCCATCATCACACTGTGTGGGACACGAGGCAGGCAGATGGCAGCTGTGACCAGCTGAGATGATGGGGCCGGGCAGTCTGAGGAAGAGGGCAGGCCGCCAAGTCCGTGTGTCTAGGCTGTCTCAGTTCACCTGGTCACCAAGAACTCCACAGCTCCTATGAGACTCTGCTGCCAAGTGGACCCTAACCCCCAGCTCTGCTCCATCAGGGTTCCAGAAGCGCACTGCCCAGCTTCTGCTGAAGAGTGGTCAGGAGGTGGTTCCCAGCCCAAAGCTTTGGGCCACCAGGTTACAGGAGGTAGGAACTCAAGAAATATCCTGCACCAGGCTCTCCCATCAAGCCCAGGAACATGCATGGTCACAGAGCCCCCTCCCTGCGGAGCTCTCTCCACCCTCACAAGCCTGGTTCAGCATCCACAAAGCGCAGCCTGGCGGGCTGTGGACTCTGCTCCCAAGCACGCCCCCTGAGTTCTCAGCCCTGCTACCTGCTCACAGGGCGTTCCGGAAAGTGTTCAAAGACAAAGCTCATCAAGTTGGTGCTGGCTTAGGGGGACCCAGGTTTGTCAGAGCGCAGCTGTGTGACCGTCCCCCCTGAAAGGGTTGGCGGTGGGAGACTCGGCCCCCATCCTGGGAGGTGACGGTGAGCACTTCACTATTTGCACACGTGGCCTCGCCCACAGGGAGTTGTACTGCTGTCCCAAAGACCACGTCTCTCTGGTGCGTGGAATTCACCAGCTGGTCCAAAGGTGGACAATCTCCTCTCATGAAATTTAAAGAAATCTGACAGTCAGCTCCTGGCCAATTCTGACTTGAAGATAATGACTTTTTTTTTTTAGTTAATCCGGAATGAAGACGTTTATCCCAAATATGATCAGAAAATCAGAGGCTGCTGGAGGACTCCTGGGCACTGCGGTCCTCTCTCAGAGCTCCAAGTGTGGGGTGATGTGTGGTAGAGAAATGACCACCAATCACCAACACTCAAAATAGAGGACCGATGACTTCTGAAATCAAGAAAAAAATATTTTGAAAAAGGCTTTGTAACCTGGGAGAGCCTGGAGAACAAGCATTAAGCTGAGTGAACTTAGTCTCTTAAGGGCAAATACTGCATAAGACCAGTATTGTAGAAATAAAAGGATAACTAGTAAAAAGTCTATAAGAATCTGGTAAGATGTGTATACAAGTCTAAAAGGAGAAGGGGAAGGGTAGGGGGTAGGTGGGGGAGGGGGAAGTCACAAGTTAGCAGAGTTTAGTGGGTGGAGGGAGGGGCTGGAGGAGTTAGGAAAGATCCAGTGGGGACCTGAGAAGATGGGGTGATAATGGGCATAGATCCAAGGTGATTAATTTTATAAAACCCACAGATAGTAGTTGTAGAACCCAGACTGGAAGTCAGTTGAAGGGCGGAGGGTGTGCAGGAGAGAAAGACACTGGACCATGTGATATGATGACTGCCGTAGTAGGCTCTCATGTGTCAGGAAGTGGGGCACAGGACAGGACTGGGTTCAGGGCTGCTCACAGGGTCACGATGGGTCAGACTTGATGGCATCTAACAACAGCAACATTGTATGGGAACTATGGTACGAAACACAAAATATCCATTCCAAGATGTGAAACACACGAGTAAGAATGAAACAAAACTTATATAAATTTTATTTTCAAGTTAATGTAAAATAATTTTTTCCCATTTAACTTTTTATTTGGAAATTTGAAAAATGGTACAAACTCTTATATATCCTTTACTCCTATTTACCCATTTTATTTTGCCATTTGATTTTCAAAATCTAGAGTTTAATCAACTTTTTGGAAGACCCAGTTCTCCCTCTAATTTTGTAAATGCCCATTCTCCTCCACCTGTATTTTGATACGGAGAAATGAACAAAGATGTGCTGGGTCCATTCTTTTTTTCTTTTTATTTTCCACTCATTCATTGTTGCACTTTTCTATTTCCCCATATCTCCCCTCCCACTCGCTTTTCTTTTTGAAAAGTAAAAAAAAAAAATTATCTCATTGTTATTCAATAAAATTTTTAAGGTGTAAAAAAAACCAAACCCAAACCGACTGCTGAGGAAGGAGAGGACGGCAGGGTAGAGGGGCCCATGAACGAGTCTGCAGACACAGACAGAAGCGGACAGCACAGCTTCCTGCCAGGCTGGTGGATTCCCTCCAGGACCCTTTGGTTAGCAGCTAGGTGCTTTAGTCACTGTACCACCAGGATCCCTGTAGACAACTTGTCCTTCTCAGTAGCTGTGGAGTCTCCCCTGAAGAGGAGAGTGACCTTACCTTCAGTGGGCCATGGTGGCTTCGCTGTCCAGCGTCCATGGTTGTGGTCACCCTGCCACTCTCTCTTGTAGAGGTCTTCCTTTATGCCACTGCCCTCTACCTTTTCCTCATATGAAGTATTTTTCCAAGCACTGGCCCCTTCTGATCAGATGCCCACAGCGTGTGAGATGAAGTCTCACCATTCATCGCCTATGGGACATTCGGGCTCCACTTCTTCCCAGACAGATTGGCGGGCTCTTCTGTGAGCTTTATTTATTTTGATAATCTAGATCGTGTATATTAATGCATCAGGATGGATGGTGAAGAGATTGAGATTGTTCACAGCTTTAGTTTGCATGGCTCCACCGTCAACACTCTTGGGATCAGCAGCCAGGAAATGAAAACACGTATTGCGATGGGAAAGTCTGCTGTTAGGGACCTCTCCAAAGTACTGAAGAGCAATGGTGTCACTCTGGAGACTAAGGTGTGCCTGATACAGGCCATGGTCTTTGCACTTACTTGCTATGCATCAGAGAGCTGGACAATGACTAAGCAAGACAGAAGGAGAATCGATGCCTGTGAGCTGTGGTGCTGGAGAAGAGAATATACCATGGACTGCTAAGAAAATGAACAGATTCATTCTAGAGAGGGTTAAACCCGGCTCCTTCTTGGAGACAAGGATTCTGAAGCTTTGTCTGACATATTTTGATCATGTTGAAGGAGGGACCAATCCTTGGAGAGGGACATCATGCTTGGGAGGGTGGAGGGACAGCACAGGAGGGGAAGGCCCTCTATGAGGTGGATTGATTCAGTGACTGGGGTAATTGGGATGGGTGTGTCAGAGACAGTGTGATTGGCACAGGATAGAGCAGGGTTTAGGGCTGTTGTACATAGGGTCGCTATGAGTTGCAGGGACTTGACAGCACATAACAACAACAACAACATACATTAATGCATACTTGTTAGAAAGAGCATATATAATTCTAAAAAAGCTTTCTGAAAATTAATTGTAATTGATTGCACTGATTGTATGAATCAAACTGAATCCTGTCATAATATACAGCATCACTTTTTCTGACTCACGTACATGGCATGTCACTCCATTTGTCTATTTTATTTTTTCCACAGCAAAAATTTCTAATTTTATATGTGCATGTCTTACACATATCTTGTTAAATGTATACATAAATATTTTGTTTGTTTGTTTGTTTTTTAAATGCTACTTTAAATGATCTGGAAGCAGAAGCGGCATCCACTTCCGAAATGGCTTGCCTCCGGAAACTCTATGTACGAACAATGCTCAGGCCGTTCGTTCATACGGTCGCTATGAGTCGTCTACGACTCGACGACATCAAACCACCACAACAACTTTAAATGATAGGCTCAGTTAAAAATGATTGTTCCTGGACGGTGTGTCCAGTGACAGAGCAGAGCAAAGAACTAATGCCGTGGAACGATGCTGCTTGCAAAGCACATTTCATATGAGATGGACTGTCGGCAGAGCCAGTGTATCTATCGTGAAGAAAGTGTATCCAGAACGCTCCTTGGAAGGGAGGATGTGAGCTTTGTCCCACATACATTGGATTTGAGGCAGGGCCGGTCTCTGGAGAAGGACATCATACTTGGAAAGATGGAGGGACAGCGAAGGAGAGGAAGACCTCTGATAGATGAGATGTGGGCTGCACCGCTGGGCCCGGACAGCATCGCGATTGTGACGGGGCTCTGTTCTGCCGTGTGCACGAGATCGCCATCAAGCATCACGTCCTCAGCAGCAGCAAGTAACAACAGTGGGAACAAACATCACAAGTTTCTTGACCTTGACCTTGACCTTCCTGGTTCTGGTGAACTCACTCATTCAGTTCCGCCTGCTTATGTCTTGAGATTTTCTGAGTACAGGTTCACTGCACCTGCAGATAAAATTTCTTACCAACGTATACGTTGAGAGTTTCCTCCTCATCGGAAAGCATTGGTTGCTCTTTTTAAATTTTCTATTGGTTTGCTCACAAAGTTAGTATACATTGTGTTTCACACTATCTTAACTCATATTGTATTTCATGCAATCATTCCCACCCATTATATTTTATAAAATCAATGACCACTGGACCTTGCCCATCATGACCCAATCTTTTCAGGTCCCTGCCAGATCCTTCCAATTTCCTTCAACCTCTCCCTCCATCCACCAAGCTCTGTGATCCTGTGGTTTTGCCCCTACCCATCCCCACCCATCTGCTTCCACCTTTCCCCTCTCGGGGTCCCCATACATGTCTGGATTGAAAAATTGTGGTATACTCACACAATGGAATACAATGCAGCACTCTGGAACAATGATTTCAAAAAATACCACAGAAATAAAAAAGCATATCACGATGAGAAAGTCTGCTGTTAGGGACCTCTCTAAAGTACTCAGGAGCAATGGTGTCTCTCTGGAGACTAAGGTGCACCTGATACAGGCCATGGTCTTTGCAATC
>NW_006399814.1:2984395-2986851 GCF_000299155.1 Elephantulus edwardii | reverse complement strand
GTGACTGGGGTAATCGGGACGGGTGTGTCAGAGGCGGTGCAGTTGGTGCAGGATAGAGCAGGGTTTAGGGCTGTTGAGCATAGGGTCGCTATGAGTCACAAACGACTCGACGGCACATAACAACAACAACAACAACAACCACAGAATGTGGGAGAGACTGGACAGCATCATGCTGAGTGAGCTAACTCAGTCTCGTGAGGATAAATACTGCATAAGACCATTATTGTAAAACAGAAGGATAACCAGAGCATTGGTTATTTTTTTAAATGCCTTTTGTGAATCTGTTGAAATGACCATGTCTTTCCTCCTTTATCCTGCTGATACAGACTGCGGGGATTGACCTTCTGATGTTAAATCAAATTTACATATTCCTGGGATAAACATATATCCCAGAATGCTTCATTGTGCTCATGTGAGCCAGGAAACAGTCCTCAGAACAGAGCAAGGAAACACTGCGTTGTTCAAAATAAGGAAAAGAGTGCATCAGTGATGTGTGTGGTCTCCATATCTTTTCAGTCTGGATATGGAACACATCAGCCAGAAGACTGGACTTACTGCAGAGGAATGTGGCATCAGGATTGGAGGCAGATTCATCAACAACCTGTGTGATGCAGATAACACAACCTCATTTGCTGAAACTGAGGAGGATCTGAAGCACTTGCTGCTGAAGGTCAAGGACTGAAGCCCTCAATATGGATAGAAGCTCAACATCAAGAAGGCAAAGATTCTCAGCACTGGTTAATTGACAGCACCATGCTAGACGGAGAAGAGATTGAAGTTGTTAAGATTTTCAGCTTACTCGGTTCCACAATCAACACTCATGGCACTAGCAATCAGGGAATAAAAAGATGGATTGTATCAGGTGACTCTGCTGTGAGGGACCTTTCCAAAGTGCAAAAGAACAATGATGTCAGTCTACAGATCAAGATATGCCTGATTTGGTCCATGGTCCTTGCAATAATGCATCAGAGAGCTGGACAATGACTAAGGATAACAGAAGAATGGATGCCTTTGAGTTATGGTGGTGGAGAAGAGTCTTGAACTACTATGGACCACAGAAAGAACACACATTTCTGTCTTGGAGGGGGTGAAACCAAGCGGGTCCTTGAAGGCAAGGATTTTGAAGCTCCATTTCACATACTTTGGGCATGTGGTCAGGAGGGGCCAGTCCCTGGAGGAGGACATCATGCTTGGAAGAAGGGTGGAGGGACAGCTCAGGAGAGGAAGACCCCAGATGACATAGGTTGAAATAGTAATTGGGGTAATGGGATTCGATGTGTTGGAGATAAAGAGACTGGCTCAGCATAGCACAGGGTTTAGAGCTATTTTACATTGGGTTCCTATGAGTTGCAGGCAACTCGATGGTACTTGACAACAACATAGTTATATCTCTATTTATTCTGCACACTCTCTAGCTGACTCCCCCAGATTCCGACTTACATTTTCATATGCATTCAGTTTGCAGTGTTTCCTGTGATTTCTTTCTAATCCCTTTCGTTATTTAGAGTTTTTAAAATTTGAAATACTTGTGGATTTTCCAGATACCTTTTCATAATTGATTTGCACTCTAATTCTGTTTTAGTGAGACATCATACTCTGTACAATCCTAATCCTTTTCTAATCATTGAAGCTTAATATATATTAATCTCCTGTCTGTTTCAGATTTTGGAACTATATTTTCAAGTGTATAACACCTGTCTATAATTTGGGCTAGGATAGTTCCTAGGTTTTTTGGCGGTTGTTGTTGGTTTTGGTGGTGTGTGTGTGTGTGTGTGTGTGTGTGTGTGTGTGTGTGTGTGTTTTACTGCTCTCTCTTAACCTTTTGCTCACTCTCTTTTAAACTCTTTCTCTCTCTCTTCCTATGGTCTAATATTTAGATTTTATTAGATACACAGTGGTTTGTAACTACTACAATAAGGATACAAAGGGTTTAATTACCCCTGTGACCTCCTTTGTGCTGCCTGACCCACGTCGTCACACCACAGACCAACCCCTGGTAATGATAGAACATTTCTTCACCATCACAGCTCTGATGTCTGAGAATACCAACTCGGTGTGCCATTTTCCTCACTAGCCATAACGGCCCTTTCAAAACTTACAGAGAACCATTGTTTTTTTCCCTGGGTTTCTGCATGTTTCGTTTTATTATGAAGGGGTGATGACATTTGTCCACTGCTTTCCGAGTCTGTCACTCCACTTTTCCAGTGTCTTGATATGGTGGACTGCACTGACTCATTAAATACCAAAAACCCTTTGCATTCTCAGCATAAAATTATACGCTATTACTCATTTTATATATGAAGATTTGATTAGCTGGTACTTTGACACTTTCTGTTTTTTAAAAAATTCTTAAAACAATTATGAGATATCATCTCACTCCCGTCAGAATAGCAACATTTAACAGAACAGCAAGCAACAAATGCTGGCGAGGTTGTGGAGAAACTGGAACCCTTATT
>NW_006399814.1:2956846-2983327 GCF_000299155.1 Elephantulus edwardii | reverse complement strand
ATTCCTTTCAGACAGTTCTTCCCTCATCTGCTCTCCTGCAGTGTCCATTACCTATCCACTCTTTCCCATTCCCTCCCCCATCCCCATGTCTGTCCTATGCTACAAGAGAGATGTTGTGTGGTATTTATCATTTTGTGACTGAGATATTTCCCTTAGCATACTGTCCTCAACTACCCCCGTGTTGTGTAATGTTTTACTATTTCGTTCTTTTTCAGTCCTGCATAATATTTCATTCTGTGAATGTACCATAGTTTTTCTATCCATTTATTGATGGGTATTTGGATTGCTTCCACATTTTTGCTATTGTGAATAATGCAACAATAATCACAGATGTTCATACATCTGTTTGAGCTGTGTCTCTGGTTTCTTGAAGATTTATTCCCAGTAGTGGAATTTCTGGATTGAATGACATTTCTTTTTTTTTTTAATTTTAAAAATGACATTTTATTATACATTCTTTTTTTAAAATAATTTTAATGAACACTTACAGAGAATTTGGATTTCCATTCATACATTGTTGCACTTCTCTACTCTCCCAGCCCTCTCCCCCCGCCCCCCTCGAATGATATTTCTATTTCCAACTTTTTGAGAAAGCGCCATAGTGATTGTACTATTTTACATTCCCATTAGCAGTGAATAAGAGTTCCAAACTCTCCACAACCTCATCAGCATTTGTTGTTTGCTGCCCTTGTTGCTGGGGTGAGATGTTACCTCATAGTTATTTTGATTTCTATCTCTCTGATGGCTAGGGATTTTGAACTTTTCCTCATGCGTTTGGCATCTAAATGTCTTCTTTGGTGAAGTGTCTATTCAATGTGTCCATTGGTAGTTGGATTGTTTGCCTTTTCTTGTTGAAGTGTTTTTACGTTTTATTTAGGATTTCCCCCACATCTGTGTTCAAGAGCAAGACCCTGCACAAGACGAGTGGCTGCCACGATTGGCTCAAATGTGGCCGCCAGCCACGAAGATGATACAGGACTGGGCTCTTAATTGTCATTGCTGTTTTAGGTGTTTTCAGTAAATTAGGACTCATAATCATTTCATAGGGAGTTAGGGGCCTGGTGTGTAGAGAGTTGAACTGCAAACCTAAATGTGATGCTTCTCTGGAAGTTCAAAACCACCAACTGTTCCAAAGGAGAAAGGCAGACAATCTTCTCCCATGCAATTTACAACCTCTGAAAACCTTCTGCAGGTTTTCAACTGGAAGGTGGTTCCAACTCATGGCAGTAACTTTTTGAGAGCAAGTCCATAGAATAAAACACTGCCAAGTCCCGTTGTACCAACTTGAGAGTGGTTACGAGTAACATTTTCAGGAGAATAAATGCTTATAATAGAGTCAAGTGTGTGTCTGTGTTTGTGAGTCTTGGTATCCTGGTAGTGATGGCCCATGACACAAAGCTCTGCATCACGCAGGTTCCACTCCCACTGGCTCTCACAATCAGAATGTCCAGTCTCACCTCTTCACACCTTGTGTAGCATCAGCACGTCACACTAAATGTACAACACTCACCTCAATTTGGGAGCTGTTTTCACTCTCTGCTCTACTTGTCATAATTCTGTATGAATTACATCTACTCATACGGAGAACCCACCTAGGATCTGTAAACTTTCCTTCAGCCATCAGACTTATTTTTGATAATTAATAGGGGGCAAATGTTCCTTCTATTTCCTAGACATTTCTGAGATCCCTATTTTCTCCCTGAAATCTGTTCTCTTCCATCTGAACATCTTTCTTTAGTATCTTTCACAGAAAGCCTGTGAGTGATAAATGTGGGGTTGTTTGTTTTTTTTCCCCTTTCTCTGATATGGCTTTACTTGAGCATAAGTGATTCTTGCAGGAGGAGAATTATAGAGAGGAAGAAAAGGAGAGAAAGGGAGAGAAAGAGAGGGAGAAGAGGAGAGGAGAGGAGAAATATGTTATTGTTGTTAGGTGCTTTTGAGTCACCTATGACTCATAATGGCCCTATGAACAGCTAATCTGAACCTTGTCCTATCCTGAGCCCTTCTCACAGTCTCTGATATGCTTAAGTCCATTGTTACAATCCTTCTTGTTGGGAGGTCAGTCCTTCTTGTTGGGGTGCTTCATATCCTTCTCTGAATTCTCCACATTTCCCACCAGGATAACCTCTGCAAAGGGCTTGCCCTTCCTGACAATATGCCTAAAGTATGTGAGACAAAAATCATAGGTGGAGAAAAAGAAAATTCAGTCCATGATTGTGCAATTACCTCTTCTATAGTCAGTAGGAAGCTCCTTCATCTCACATTTTTTTTTACATCAGTAAAAAAACACTCTCCTTCTCCTTCATTGAGGTCTAGTGCTGCCTCCATGATATTGCTACAGGCTAGGTTGGGGTTGTACATGGCACTTCAAAGACCTGTAACTTTGGAAGTGGATGGCCAATCCTGATTCCTAATCTGTCTTAATTTTGGTGCTCAGATTTAGAGCAATCTTTGACAGACAAACATTTAACTAAAAGAGAAGATGAGAGTATGCAGGTAACCTCAAGTCTTGATCCTAGAACCCACCCCTGAGGCACATGCATTATGTTCCCACCTTCACCTCGCCCTGCCAGCATCCAGCTCTGATCTCTCAACCTGCCCTCCAACACCTCCCACCTCCTGCCTGCCAGCCCACTCTGATTTGATGGTTCAGGTCTTCCACTACCTCTGTCCTCCCATTCCCTGTCCACCTCTGCTGGTGCACGGGCAGCAGGCTCCACAGAGCAGAGTGGGCTCCACACAGTGGAGTGCGCTTCCAGTCTTAGCAGCATTGGGATGAGAGTCTGCTGAAGACTATTCAAAAACAACCAGGACAGTACATTAACAGAGAACTGCCATCTGTGCAGGCTGGCTTTAGGAAAGGTTAAGGACATTGTGGATCTTAGATGAAAAGAGAGAGTCCCAAAGAATGTCTATCTGTATTTCATTGGCTATACAAAAACATTTGATTGTGTGGGCCACAACAAACTGTGGCTAACCTTGAGAAGAATGGAAATCCCAGAACACTTGATTGTGCTTATTTGAAACCTATATTTGGACCAGGAGACAGTCATCAGAACAGAGCAAAAAAACACCACATAGTTAAAAATCAGAGAACGCATCCTACCTATATACCTTTTCAATCCATGTGTGGAACAGATTTTTCAGGATGCTGGACTTTATGAGGAGGATGGAACAGATTTTTCAGGATGCTGGACTTTATGAAGAGGAATGTGGCATGAGAATTGAAAGAAGACTAATCAACAACCTGTGTCATGCAGATGACACAACTGTGCTTGCTGAAACTGAGAAGGACCTGAGGCATCTGTTGCAGAGGTCAAGGACTACAACCTTAAATATGGATTGAAGCCCAACATCAAGAAACAAAGATTTTCACCACTGAGCTAATTGGCAGCATCATGATAGCTAAAGAAGAGGTTGAGATTTTTTTTTTTAATAGCTTCAGCTTGTTCAGCTCTGCAATCAACACTCTTGGTACCAGGGGCCAGGAAATCAATAGATGAATTGCACTGGGAAAATCTGCTGTCAGGGACCTCTCCAGACTGCTGAAGAGCAATGATGTCAGTCTAGAGACTAGGGTGCACCTAACCTAAGCCACTTTCTTTGCAATTACTTGCTATGCATCAGAGAAATGGACAATAACTAGGGATGACAGAAGAAAAATTGATACCTTTGAGCTGTGGTGCTGGAGAAGAGTCTTGGCATGGACTGCCAAGAGAACAAACAGGTCTGTTCTGGAAAGGATGAAACCAGGCTGCTCCTTGGAAGCAAGGATTTTGAAGTTTTGTCTCACATACATTCTGCATGTTGCCAAAAGGGACCAGTCCTTGGAGAAGGGCATCATGCTTGGAAGGGGGGAGGGACAGCACAAGAGAGGAAGACCCTGGATGAGATGGAATGACTCAGTGATTGGGGTAATGGAGGTGGGTGTTTCAGAGAGAATGAGGTTGGCTAAAGATAGTGCAGAGGGTTCAGAGATATTGTGCATAGTGTCACTGACTTGGAAATGATTCAACAGCACATAACAACAGTAAGTTGGGGTAGGTTTTTCAGAGGCTTGTTATTTCAGAAGTAGATGGCCAATCTGTCTTCCTAGTCTTTCTTAATCTGAGATCTCCACTAACCCTGCCTACCATGTTTGATCTCTCTGACATCATTACAGCAAACCACAAGTACAGCAAACTGACAGACAGATGCTGCAGTAATAGAACCCTGATAAACAAGCAAGAATACAGATATCCAAGCTATAAACTAATTAGCAATATGCAGGTAAATTTCACAACACAACAAACTGACAGCAAACCAACATCAAGAGAACAAAAATTCTTGCCACTGGATCAATAGACAGCATTATGACGGATGGAGAAAGGATTGAGACTGTCAGCAACTTCATCTTACTCGGATCTACAGTACATTGTTAACCAGCAGTCAAGAGACCAGGATCAGGAGATGACATATTGGGCTGGGAAAACCTGTGGTCAGAGACCTCGCCAAATTATTGAGGAACAATGATGTCAGTTTGAGGGCTAAGATGTGCCTGATTCAGGTCATGGCATTTTCAGTCATTTGCTATGTTTGAGAGTTGAACGATGACTAAGGATGACAGGAGGAGAATTGATAACTTTGAACTGTAATGTTAGAAAAGAGTGCTGGACTTCCCAAGGACTGCTGAAAGAACAGATATGTCTTGAGGAAGCACAACCAGAGTGCTCCTGGAGGCAAAGACACTGAAGCCTTGTCTCACATGATTCGGGCATGTTGCTCGGAGTGGAGAGGCTGTCAAAATGAGGAAGACCGAGTGAGTTAACATGGTGACTGCTGTAAAACGGCTGTGTCAGGTGTTGAGAGGATGATACAGGATAAGACACGGTTCAGACTGGTTGTTCACGGGATACTATGAGTCATACTTGACTCAGTGACCCTTAGCCACAAAGTTGGCATAAAACTGACAGAAAAAAGAACTAAAGGTCTTTTTTCTTTCTCTGACAGTTGTTGCTTCAGATTACAAAACAGGGCTTCTTTGAAGATCCTTTTCCTCTGGGCTTCACATGTCAGGAGGCCTCACAGCAAGTAAGGATGGTAAATTCCCTGTGAAACTGATGGCTCTGCACATTCTCGCTTTCCCCCAGCTTACTTGTCCCATTTATCTTTCTGGTTCTCAGACAGCTGCCCCGTGTGCTCTGTCCAGGACATGGGCTTCACCATGATGAACAGAGTATAGTGTCTTCATTCATTTTTGTTAGAACCAGAAGCTCCAGAGACAGCTAATTTTGATATAGTCAGATTCATCAACTTTTTCCTTCCTATGGTTTAAGATTCTTGACTTTTGGAAGCATCAGTCAAGAAATCAAACAACATACTACATTGGAAAATTCTGCTTCCATAATCTCTTTTGATAAAAAGCAAAGATGTTGATTTAAAAACAAAGGCATATCTCACCCAAGCCTAGGTATGTTCAATTTCTTCATGTTCATGTGAACGTTGTACAATGAATAAGGAAGACCAAGGAGACATCACTGCTATTGAATTCTAATACAGGTGAATATCCTATGGACTGCCAAAAGAGCGAGCTAATTGATATTGGAAGAAATAGGGCATTCCTTAGAGGCAAGAACGGGGAGATTTCATCTCACATACTTTGGACACATTATCAAGAGGGGCCAGTTCTTGGAAAAAAGACAAACAAATCAATAAACTCTCTGCCACCTGTTGTTGCTGTTAGAGGCCGTTGATTGGATATGACTCCCACAAGCCTTATGGACAACAGATCTGAACCCTGCCCTGAGCCGTCCTCACAATCACCGACACACTCAAGCCCATTGCTGTAGTAGCTGTGTCAATCCACCTGGTCAAAGGTCTTCCTCTCCTTTACCAACCCTCCACCTTCCCAAGCATGCCCCTTTCTAAAGAATGGCCTCTCTTAGCACCATGTCCAAAGTGTTATATTTGCTTCCAGTGAGCATTCTCTCTGCACCTTCTCCAAGACATGTAAGTTTGTTCTTCTGGAAGTCCGTGGGACGTTCAGGACTCTTCTGCAGCCCCGCCATTCACAGTCATATTGGACCGAGAGTCTGTTGTCAGAGAACACTCTATTGCCATCTAGTTGAAGGTATTATGCTGAGTGAACTATCTCAGCCACAAAAAGACAAACACTGTATAATACCACTGTTATGAAATTGGACTTAGATGGGGGTTAGAGGGAGAACAGGAAAAGAGGGCACAGTGCACCAGAAAAGATGAGGGGAGGTCTGTCTAAAAGAAACACATGATTCAGCACTATACGTATGACAATTAACAATCTGGAACAAGAGGTACATTACAAATTGGACTGTAGAAAGAGGAAGGGAAGGGAAAGGAGGAAAATGTGCAATAATGAATACATGAAAACCCAACCTTTCTGTAAGGTTTTATTAAAATTACGATAAAAGTAGCGGTGGGGGGGACCCAAAAATAAAACTCGAAATGACTTCATTTGTTTTCTGAGACTAAATCTTTGTCAGAGGGGCTTGCCCATCTGTCTCCTTTGGAGAAGCTGGTGAATTTTAACCAGAGGAGAAACAGGACCTTTTGGTTAGCAATGCAACATGCTCAGGATTACATCACCACCACCAACATAAACTGATATTTTCTCATCTGTGCTTTGCACATGAAATCCCTGCAAAGTCCTAACAGTTAATGAGCTAATCTTCTAAGTGAAAGGTTAGCAGTTCAGAGTTACTCAGTGGGCATCTCACAAGAAGGGCCATTTGAGCTTCTTCTGGCAAACAAGCCATATAGCAACCCAGTCATACGGTTCTCACCATGAGGAAGACTTAACTCAACGGCTGCTGGTCATGGGGCTGGTAACCTGCACGTGTATCGTCCCTGTAAATTGTAAAATCTTGCCTTCCATTATGGTTTACATGCCAATATGATCTTAAGTCTATCCAACCTGAATTTAAAAATAATCTTAAGAATAGGTTTGAAGCATTGAACACCAGTGATCAGAGACCAGAGGAACTGTGGGATGACCTCCAGGATATCATCCATGAAGAGAGTAAAGGTCAGTACAGAGACAGAGGAGGAAGAGAAAATCCAAATGGATGTCAGATGAGACCCTGAAAATTGCACTAGAGTGTCCAGAAGCCAAACAAAAGAAGGAGATCTTGAAGTAAAAGAGCTGAACAAAAGACTTCAAAGGGCAGCTTGAGAAGACAAAGCAAATTGCGATAACAGAATACTCAGAAGAGGCCGTGGCACGAGGGATATTACAGCCAATGTAAGATGGATCTTGGCTGAAAGCAGAGAGTAGCAGGGGAATGTCTATTTGATTGTGTGGATCACAACAAACTGTGGCTGACTCTGAGAAGAATGGGAATCCCAGAACACTTGATTGTGCTTATGTGAAATTTATACTTTGATCAGGAGGCAGTCATCAGAGTAGAGCAAGGAAACACTGCATTGTTCAAAATTGTGAAGGGTGAGTCAAGGATGTGTCCTACCTCCATGTCTTTTCAATCTATACGCAGAACACATTATCCAGGAGGTTGGGGTCTATGAGGAGAAGTGTGGCATCAGGATTGGAGGTAGACTTCATCAACAATTTGCATTATGCAGATGACCCAACCCTGCTTGCTGAAACTGAGGAGGACCTGAAACGCTTGCTTTCAAGGTCAAGGACTGCAGCCTTCAGTATGGATTGAAGCTGAACATCAAGAAAACAATAATTCTCACCACTGAGCCACTTGGCTGCATCTTGATAGATGTTGAAGACATTGAGATTGTTAACAGCTTCAGTTTGCTTGGCCCTACAATCAACACTTGGTACTAGCAGCCCGAAAATCAAAAGACGAATTATGTTGGGAAAGTCAGCTGTCAGGGACCTCTCCAAGGTACTGAGAAGCAACAATGTCAGTCTGGAGACTAAAGTGCACCTAATACAGGGCATGGTCTTTGCAATTACTCACTATGCATCAGAGAGCTAGACAATGACTAGGGAGGATAGAAGGAGAATTGATGCCTTTGAGCTGTGGTGCTGGAGAAGAGTATTGAATATACCATGGACTGCTAGGAGAACAATCAGGTTCATCCTGGAGAGGGTTAAACCAGGCTGCTCCTTGGAGGCAAGGATTCTGAAGCTCTGCCTGACATACTTTGGGCATGTTGAAGGAGAGACCAGTCCTTGGAGAGGGACATTATGCTTGGGAGGAAGGAAGGGCAGTACAGGAGATGAAGACCATGGAGAGATGGATTGACTCAGTTACTAGAGTAAAGGGAGTGAGTGTGTTGGAGACAATGAGGTTAGCTCAGGATAGAGCAGGGTTCAAAGCTGTTCTACACAGGGTCGCTATGCGTTACAGACGACTTGAGAGCACATAACAAGAACAAGAACCACCATATGATCAAGAGCTGATGAAAATGAAGGAAGAAATTCAACCTGTAATTTAGACATTGGTAAAAACAAAGCCCCAGGAATTAATGAGATACCAACTGATAAGTTTCAAATGACGGAAGAAAATCTGGACCTGCTCACCAGTCTATGCCATGAAATTTTGATGACAGCTGTCTGGCCTACTGACTGGAGGAGATCAATATTTTTCCCCCCATTTTCAAGAAATGTGATCCAAAAGAATACATAAATTATTGAACAATATTATTAACGTCATATGTAAGCAAATTACTGCTGAAGATCATTCAAAACAAACGGTAACAGTAGACATATAGAAACCTGCCAGAAGGCCAAGCTGAGTTTAGATGAGGCCCGTGGCACCAGGGATATCATTGCAGATGTCAGATGGATCCTGGCTGAAAGCAAAGAATACCAGAAGAATGTCTACTTGTGCTTTGTTGACTAGGCAAAGGCATTTGACTTTGTAGATCATAACAAGTTATGGCTAACACTGGGAAGAATGGGAGTCCCAGGACACTTAATTGTGCTTGTGCAAAACCTATACGTTGACCGAGAGCTGTTGTACAGACAGAGCAAGAGAACACTAGATGGTTTAAAATTAAGAAAGGTGTGCATCAGGGTTTCATCCTATCTCCGTATTTATTCGGTCTGCATCCTGAGCAAATTTTTTTAGAATCTTAATTCTATGAAGAAGAATGTAACATCAGGATTGGAGGAAGACTCATCAATAACCTGTATGCAGATGACACAGCTTTGCTTGCTGAAAGTAAGGAGGCATGAAGCGCTTGCTACAGAAAATTAAACACCGCAGCCCTCAATATGGATTGCATCTCAATGTCAAGAACACAAAAATTCTCACCATTGGACAAACAAGTAACTTCGTGATGTTGTCGTGTGTGTCGTCGAGTAGGAACTGACCCATAGCTTCCCTTCTAGTGGGTTTAAGAGGCAGTTAATCATATGAGAGGAGATTGCCCATTGTTATCCTGCAGATGGACTATTATGATAAATGAAGGAAAGATTGAAGCTCTCAATAACTTCATCTTGGATCCACAATCAATACACCTGGTACCAGCAGTCTGGACAGCAGGAGACGTATCACACTGGGAAAGTCTTCAATCAGGGATCTCTCCAAATTACAGAGGGCAAATGATGTTAATTTGAGGACTAGAGTGTGCCTGATTCAGATCATGGTCTTTCCAATGACTTGCTGTGCATCTAAGAGCTGGACAAGGAATAATTATTACAGGACAAGGAGGAAAGACTTGATGCCTTTGAACTGTGGTGTTGGAGAAGAGCACTGACTATTCCATGGCCTTCCAAGAGAAACAAAAAATAGATAAATCTTGGAGAAGGTGAAGCCAGAGTGTGCCCTGGAAATGAGGTTGTCGAAACTTTGTCTCACATACTTCAGGCATGTTGCTAGGAGAGGCTATTCCTTGGAGAGGGCCTTGGAAAGGTGGAGAGTTGGTAAAGGAGAGGAAGACCTTCAACTAGATGGATTGATAAAGTAACTGCAGCAATGGCTCAAGAGAGTCAGAGATTGTGAGGATGGCACAGGAGAGGACAGTGTTCAGTTTTGTTGTTTGTAGGGTTACTGTGATTTGTCCTTGACTCAGTGTTGCCTAACAACAACCTCCTTCCATACCTATCCTTAAATCTGGATATAATCTTGTGGATGTAGGACAGTAGAGATCTGGCTTTATCTTCCCCCAGGCAGGGATTTTGTTTTCTTTTTCTTTTTTCTTGACTCAGGTGTTTACTGAGCAGAAACATTACTATAGCTCGTCCTTTGTTTGCTGCTGTCAATTGATGTTTGTATATTTTATTACAAATAAAGTAATCTTGCATGACACAACAATCTGTCTTCTCACAAAGAAGACTAAGTAGTCCTAAAGGAATAGGATAGCTCCAGGAACCCAAGCTTCTTCTAAATACCAACAAACTACACACCTGGTGAGCCAGGCACTTAACTCTGTGCTGTCTCTGTAATCAATGCACAAATATAAGGATTTATTAACCTATATACAAATATCTTGTACATCAAAATATGTCCATGGATGTAGCAGCATCAACACGGGACATGCTTTGTCAGGTTCTTAATTACAACCCCACATCCTGAGGGAATGGATTGCTGGTTCTGAGATCTTTAGGCCATAGCCTCAGGGGACATTGAGGTTAACTGCCTCTACATAGTCCACAAAGGTAATGTTTTACATCCAGCTTTGATGAGTGCTGAGTGACTGGGATCTTAAAAGCTTTGGAGAGGGCAGGTACAGCACAACTACTGGCCTCTCCCTGCTTGGGACAAGGAAGTAGAAAGAACAGCAAAGACATACTGAAATAATTTGTCCAAAAGACTAATGAGCCACTTACATCAGCTTCCACAATTTTGAGACCAGAAAAAGTCGATGGTGCCCGCTACCACCACTGACCACTCTAAAAGTCATCACAGTAGATGATCCTGAAAAGACGAGGAGAAAATGTCACAAAACTCACTGACAGGAAAAAGGTCATATTTCTCAGCCTGCTGAAGACCGAGGTAGAACCCCAAGGACTATTACCCTCAGTCAACCTTCAAACGTGGAACTAAGGTCTCCTCATGGACCAACTCTCAGTCAAACAGCAGATAAACTTACAAGGTGAGCAGTAACGCATGGAGGCACACACTCATCAGAAGAACAACCGTGTAAGATCGAGCAGCATTTGTCCAAAGATAGAGCCCAGCAGGCAGGAAGAGGCGAGAAAGAAAGACAAATGAAGTGAGACTCACAAGAAGGGAGTGGGGAAAGTGAAATTGCATTGTGGGTATTGCAATTAGTATTACAAAACAAAATGTGTATGAATGGTTGAGTGGAAAGAGAATTTTTAGATTCATTCAAATTATAATAAAATAAATGGAAAAATAACACAGTATGATAGTGTGGAAAGAAAGAAGTTTGCAGCATCTGGTTTTGGGGCCTAACATGCTTCACAACTTGCTGCAGCTTCATCGTCTGTGTTCTCTGTGAATCCACAGCCACTCCAGTGAGGCTTCTCCCAGCTATCGCTTAGTGTTCTACTTGTGTTCTGCTTGCGGCTCCAAGCCTCGTGCACTGCTTCCCTCGACCTCTTGTCTTCTCTTTCTCTAGTCTAGAGGAGAGGACACTAAGCAACCACATCTCAGAGTTTTGGAAACAATGCAGGAATCATGGGCTCCAACCTCAGGGTCAAGTATCGAAACGCTATCCTGTGAGAAGGCACAGCAGTGCAGCTGCTGCTGTGGTTTAAGATGTGGAGCTCTGGTGGCTTAGTGTAAGGGACTGCACTGCCAATCCAAAGGCAGATGGTTCAAATCCTCGAGCTACTCCATGAGAGAAAAAGAGGCAGCCTCCTCTCGTGTGATTTACTGTCTCTGCAAACCCGTTAGAGGATCACGTATGAGTTAGTTCCAACTCAAGCGTATATTAAAGCTATCTAAAAGGTCAGAAGTTTGAATTCACTAGTCCCTCCTCAAGAGAAAGGTGGAACAGTCTGCTTCAGCAAAGAGTACAGCCTTGGACAGCGTGTGGGCGGTTCTATTCTCCAGGGTCTCTGTGCGTCAACTCTATGCCAGGGGGTTTGCATTTGGGGTTGTTCACTGAGCACACGAGTTTGGTGCTGATTTCCAGATTCCTGGTTCTCATGTGGGCCAGCTGCTGCGAGCGAGCCCTGTGGAATCTCACAGCCATGTGCTCATTGCTGTTTACCAAGCAGGGAGCAGAACATCTCTTGGACATCAGGTGAGCTGAGCAAGGATGGTGCTGGGTTTGCCATCAGGAGCATTCTTACAGCATCTCTGGGATCTGGTCCTTACCTTCCTCCTCACACCCTCTGACATTATCTGCCTGTGATTTATGGAGTAAAGAGGTTGATACCTGCACGGCATCTCATCATCACCCATAGACACCATGAGTCACATTTTATTATGTTATATGTGAAGAGCATCAGTGACATATGTAAGATTCTCCATCTGCTGCATAATGAGGAGGGAATTTGGGTGTCATCGGACCACCTTGGTCAATGTTGGCAAATTCAATGTCACACGGCTTCACTGGGCCTCCAGGAGTCAACTCTACAGAGTGGATTTGCAGACCCTTGAAGTTGAACAAGCGGCAGTGCTTTGCCCCTCTTCTGGCTGGTTTCTCCGGGCAGAGCTGACAAGGCCTGTGATGGGCTCCTTCCTCCACCACTATAACCATGAGCCCAACCCTGGGTCTGCCTCATGAGGAAAGGAAGCCTGGCAGGAAACCCTCAGTCATCTGGACTGTATCTGAGGGTGGAGCTTACATGGTGGGCACTTCCAGCTCTAGGGCAAACAGAGAAATTCTGGTGCAAACCAGACTTGGGTAAGTGTTTCTATGTGTTCCCTACCTATTCCCACTCATTGCAGCTCTCAACCTCTGAGTAAGCAGATGCCAAATTCTTCTAGAAGGGTGTTTTCTTGGTGGTGTTTCCCATGTCTCCTCCAACATCCTCCAAGAGGCTCCCACAGATGGGAGCAGAGAGAGTTCCTGGTCTGTCCACAGCCCAAGAAGCCATGTGCTCAGTGCCAGGGCCTTGAGGTTAAGGAAGAGGGTTGATAGCTGCTTCTGGGGAGCAGATCATCATACTTTTCTTGCCTTGGTGGAAATTGAAAATCAAAGCAAATCAAACACACTGATGTCAAGTTTCTTAGTGCAAGACATAGATACTGGCATTGGCATGGCCCCCATGGAGTCTCTCACCACAGGATGCAGGCCGTGGTATGTTGTGGTCTTAGTTGACAATGACTTTCTTATAGTCTTGGGCCTCACCCCAAAGAGAGCCTCTAGGCTGGAGGTCAGAAGTATTTTCCCACCAGCATTCCCTATAATCCACCATCCCTAACATTCCCCATCTTTTAGTATATTTTCTAAGCACTGGGTTCTGAAAAGCCCAGAGATCACAAACATCGGTGGGATAAATGCTCATGAATGTAATAAATCCATCATGGCTGACCTGCTAAAAGGTTGGCAGTGAGGCCCCAGCGACTGCTCTTCAGAAGAAGGAAGCTGAGCTCGACTTCCGGGGAAGCCCAGTGTGGCAGCTCCACTCTATTCCACGGGCTCACTGTGAGTCGTAACTGACTCGACAGCAATTGGATTGGTTTACTTGGGTCTATCAACTTGTACCTGAGTCAAGAAAAATGCCATTACTAACTCCCCGGGGACCCCCACATATTTTTCACTCAGTCACTACTGTTTAGGGTCACAGTGTCCTGACTTCTAACTCTGTATTAGACTCAGCTTGTCAGGCAATTTCCATAGTGGAGTCTGGTTCTCCCAGGTCTGGCTGGTTTCTCTCAGCACTGCTTTTGAGATGGAATCCACTTGCCTCCAGAAACCCTATGAACCTGGAGAGAGGATGAAAGGCACCCAAGCGTCTAGGACTCTCCTTCATAGAGTTGCTGTGAGTTGCCTGCGACTCCACGGCACTTAACAACAATAATATCAACAAAGAGAGAGAGAGCAGCTGGCCCAGTGGACAGAAAGCAATTCTACCAAGCCAAAGGTGGATGACCTTTAATCCACGGCCCTCGGGCCTGTCTTTCATTATTTTTGTTCAGACATTGCTCTAGGTCGTATAGCCCTGGTGTACAAGTTGTCATACCGCAGTCACTTGTAGTTGCCGTGAGGCTGAACACTGTGACAATGACGTGTGTCAAATGCGTTAACGATTGGCTACCCAATGCAGACAGAGTGGGGTGGAGCTCCCCAATTAAAACAAGCTTGGAAGGAGGAGTGGCATCCACTTCCATAATACCTTGCCTCCGGAAACCTTATGAACCTGGAGAGAGGAAGAAAGGCACCCAAGCGTCGAGGACTCTCCTTCATAGGGTCGCTATGAGTCACCTGCCACTTGATGGCACTTAACAACAACAGCAACAACATCGTACTTCGGTGGGAGACTCGTATTGCTGGATGTTCTTGTGAGAGCTTTGAAGAATAGGCATGTGTTCCTCGTGGCATATTCAAGCTGTGAAGGTTTTGAGTCACAGAGTGGTCAAATACTCAGAGATGGGAGCAAGATCCTTGTTAAGATTGTCATGCCCACCACACCGCTATATAAGGACCATGTGGAAGTCCTGTTTGCTCCTCAACTTCTCTGACTGGTAGAATTTTTGTTTCTTTATAAAATTCTGTTGTGGTTCCATTGGAAGTTACAGAGACAATTTGTTTTCCACTTAACAATTTACATACCTTTTACTTTAAAACGTCAGTTGCAGTTCCCTTACACGGCAGCTGGGAACTTTTCACTACTCGGAGGCCGTTTAGGACCACGTTGGCCATACTGCCCGTGCCAGAGTGTGGGAGGACCTGAAGCATTTGCTGAAGAAGGTGTGGATGGCATCCTCTAATATCGATTGCATCTCAACATCAAGAAAATTAAGATCCTCACCACCAGGCCAGTAGGCAGTCTCAGGATAAATGGAGGGAGAAAAAAAATGAGATTGTTAATGATTTCATCTTGCTTAGATTCATAATCAACAGGCTTGCCACCTGCAGTCAGAAACCCAGAAGACATGTTTCACTGGGAAACTCTGCTGTTAGGGGTCTCTCCAGAAGGTTAAAGGGCAGCTTTGGCAGTCTAAAAACCAAAGGTATGCCTGATCCAGGCCATGGTCTTCTCAAGTGCTTGCTATGCATTTTAGAGTTGGACAACGACTAAGGATGACAGAAGAATCTGGTTTTGAATGTCTTTGAGTTATGGTGCTGGAAAAGAATATTGAACATACCATGGAGTGTCAAGAGAACAAACAAATCTCTTCTACAGAGGATGAAGCCAAACTGCTCCTTGGAGGCAGGGATTTTGAAGCTCTCTCTCATGTACTTTGGGCATGTTTCCAGGAGGGACAAGTCCTAGGAGAAGGACAACATGCTTAGAAAGGTCAGTGCAGGAGAGGAAGTTTTTGGGTGAAACTGATTGACACAGTGACTGCAGTAATGGGGTTAGTTAGGTGTGTCAGACATGGTGAGTTTGGCTCGGGGTAGGACAAGGTTCAGAGCCATTGTTCACAGGGTCACTTTGAGTCATAGTTGACTTGAAGACACATAACAACAGTTTTATAATGACTTAGCTGTAGGAAGTTGTTCTGACAACCAGAAGGCGGGTGTTCTGAATCCACCAGCTGCTTCATGGGGGAAAGACAGACAGTCTCCTCCTGTGTGAGTTACTGCCTCTGGAAATTCACTGGAAGGCCAGCTGTGGGTCTGTTCCAACTCAACAGTACAGAAAAACATCAATAATTCTGTCTGCAGTTTCTGTTGCATTTCTGGGTACACGAGGATCATCTTTTAACAAAGGTAGTTTTATTTAACACCTGTATCCTAGCATGTATGCAGCACACGGGGAAGGGAGGAAGAAGGAAAGGGGGAGGGAGGAGAGAGGGAGTGAAGGAGAGAGGGAGAGAGAGAGAAAGAATGGAAGAGGAAGTTAGAGAAAGAGCGAGTTAGGGAGTTAGAGGGAGAGAGAGTAAGAAGGAAGGAAGGAAGGAAAGAAAGAGAAATAAATGCCCAGAGCATTTTCTACCATGTTCAGCAGACATGGCAATAATACACTATTTAAAAACACAAAACTTGTGTTTTGTCTGATTCCACTGGGAATCAATTTAAAGTTTCTTTCAAGTGTGATATTTAGTGTAAGTTTTTATTATACAGCTTTAATGAAGCAAAGTCCCTTTAATTCCTAGCCTGCGAATAAGCTGGTTTTGTTTGGTTTTGGTTTTGTCCCCAAACAGGCTCTAAAATCTTTCAAATAAGTGTTCTCCATTTCTTCAAGTAACCATGCAATTTTTATCTTTTAATCCACTCATTTGGGGGATTTCATGGACATATTTTGTAATCTTTAAACATACTTGTATTGAAAGGACCAATTCCTCATACCAATCAGTTTGCCAACACACGCTTGAGTTTGGGCTTTTTGATGAGGACTTTAGCATCTATGGTCATAATTGAACATATAACTGTCTTGTCTTGGGGTGTAAATGATCTGCTTTGGAATGAAGGCTGAAGTGGCCACATTCATCTGCTCGATACTTGTCAAGAAGAAGTCTGGGCTTTGTTGTTTCTTGCTGATACTGGCTTGCACATCTTCTGAGCCTGGAGCACTCTGTCAGGTGGACTTCAGTGACCACTGTCCTAATGCAAAGGAGCTCTGGTTAAGTGTTGAGTGGCTAACCAACAGGTCAGTGATAAAAGCCCGTCAGCTACTCTGAAAGAAAGGTGCAAAGTCCCCTCTTTCCTCCCATTAAGATTTACACCTGTCTGGGGCTTGGGGGAGAGGTCTGCAGTAGCTGGAATTGACTCAGCTGCAATGCATTTGATTTTCTCTTGATCCTACTTAGTCCTTCTCTTTCTCCTTGTTACACATTCATCACTTAAAATTTATCCAAAAAGGTCCTTCATCTGGAGTTTTCAACTCACTGATGCTAACTGCTTGGGAAAATATCATTCTATTTATTGCTTTTATCATACTCCTTTTTATTCTGATTCTTAATACGTTTTATCTTTCTTTCCTTCTTCCTTCATCTGGATTGAAGCTAAACATCTTGTTAATATGTTCAGACATACCTCCTGTGTATTTTCATTTATTACTCCCAATTTCATTGCTTTCTGAACTTATTTTCCGCAATTTCTTTGTTCTTTCTCGCAGGGCATTTGGGTAGGTGGAGAAATTAGTTTTGCTGCTTTTTTTATAACTTCCCATCTTAAAGACTCAGCTTCCTTTTAAAATAATTTTCCTGATAAATGTACTTTTAATCATACATCCCTCATAGTGCTTTAACTATATCCCACAAATGAATGTAATATTTTCATGTTCATTCTGTTCTAAGTTCTTTAAAAATTTTCTTATGATTTTATTTTTAGCCTAAAGCATATTGAATTGCACGTTACTTTGGATCCAATGAGATTTTTAATGATTTGTTAAAAATAATAGTTTCTAATTTTGCTGTAAAAGAACTCTTTAAAGTTTTAAAAAGCAAAGCTGTCACTTTGATGACTAAGGTACGTCTGACCCAAGCCCCGGTCTTTTCAATCACCTCATATATATGCAAAAGCAGGATAATGAGAAAGGAGGACAGAAGAATTGATGCATTCTCACTGGTGTTGGCAAAGAATAGTGACCGTACTGTGAGCTGTCAGAAGAATGAAACCCTTAGAAGTGCAGTCAGCGCAACTTCAGCTCAGTTATTTTGAGCATGTCAGGAAGGAGCAGTCATGGAGGTAAGGCAGAGGGTCACTATTACACTATATTACTATCACCAGGATCCTCCTGGAGATGGATTGAGGAAGCAGCTAACAGGGTGGGCTCTACCACACCAGAACCATGAAGCTGTCAGCGGGGACAACGTTCTTTGCCATTGTAGGTAAGGTCACCATGAGTTGGAGCTGACTCAAACGAACACCGACAACAGTCCATGAACGTGGGACACTGGTGTGGCCCTGTAGGTGCGTTTCACTGAGGTTCTGTGTGGAAGGGTCCACCTGTCGTAAAATTGTGATTTCCCTTTTGCAGGTAGTAAGGTGGCTCTCTGGATGGTGCACACAATTAAGCACTCACCTGCTAGTCAAACCACTGGAGATTTGAGTCCACTCTTTTGTGGTATCTCAAAAGAGGATTAATGACCTCTCATCAAAGAATCATCCTGAAAGCCCCACGGAGCACGTTCTACGCCTCCAGGCCACCACTGATCAAAAGGTCAAGCTCATCGTCGAGTGAGAACTGACCCAGAGCTGACCCTGCACTGGGCTTCCAAGGCTGAAGAGCAGATGGAGGGAGATTGTCCATCTTTCTCCCTAGAAGCTGTTGGTCGGTTTGAGACACCAAAGGCATGACCTTTGTGTTAGTAGTACAACTCCTCATAGACTAGGTCACCAGAGTCCCTTAGGTATTGTTGTTGTTGTTATATCCTGTCGAGTCGCTTCTGACTCATAGCAACACTTTGTACAAGAGCCCTAAATCCTGCTCTATCCTGTGCCAACCTCATTCTCTCCAACACACCTACCCCATTACCCCAATCACTGAATTGATCCATCTCATCAAGGGTCTTCCTCTCCTGTGCTGTCCCTTCACTCTCCCAAACATGATGTCCCTCTCCAAGGACCAGTCCTTGCAACACGCCCAAAGTATGTCAGACAAAGCTTCAAAATCCTTGACTCCAAGGAGCATCCCAGCTTCACCCTCTCCAGGACAAACCTGTTTGTTCTCCTAGCAGTTGATGTGTTTCTCCAGTCGTTTTTTTGTATTAATGAATTATTTAATGAATAGCCTGCAGTAAGCTAATTTAAGATTATAGGCCTGTTCTTTTATCCATCAAAGTGTCAGCCATGGATAAATTGTACCTGCGCAAATTACTACTATTATGGTTTTAAGAAGCCTTCGTGGTACACAGTGGTAAGCACTGGTCTTTGAACCCACAGATCAAGGTTTCAAACTCACCCGTTACTCCAGGACAGAAAGAGGAGTCAGTGTGCTCTAGTAAGACGTTCAGTCCTGGGAACCCTAAGGGACAGCTCTGCTGTTGTCCTGCAGGACCGCCCTGAGCGGAGGCAATGCAACAGTGAGTCTGGGTTGAGTATTCGGCTGGACAGGAGCTCTGGTGATGCAATAATTAAAGGACTAAACAGAAGGCTGGCGTTTGAACTAGCCAGTTACCCCTGGTATAAAGATGAAGCCGTCTTTCCTCACAGATCACAAACTGATGCCAGCCAGGTCCCGAATCACAGCCACCCTCTCCTGTGTCTCTGGGGTTGTGAACCTTCACATCGGAGGCAGCCTGCACTTCACTCACAGAGCGGCTAGTGGATTCCAACCACTGAACTTTCAGTTAGTAGATGCATACACAGTCCCACTCTCTTCTACAGGATCACTCAGAATCAGAGACAACTTAATGACTAATGATGATTTTAAAATGCTTTTTCAGTTCCATACGACTCCCTGTCTGAGTCAGCTAACACCGTGGAAAGTACTGCTCATTTCTTTGTCCCTTTTCCATTTCTGGTCTCTTTCACGTGAGTACGCTCATGGGGTCTTACTTTGATCAGTACGGAATTCCTACCGCCATTGCTCCTTTTGATGCTTGTGTATCTGTGTGGACATGACGGAGGAAGCTTTTAGGACTGCCAAAATCCATTGCCGTTTTCACTGGACACACACAGGGCTGTGTTTTCCATATCAGATGAGTGAAATCCCTGACTTAGGGCCAGTGGAGGGCAATTTGGAGAGGCGACGCCCCTTCTGTTTGCTCTTGTCTCTGCTGTCTCCCCTCTGGGACCAGGCATAGGCGGTCTGGCAACACCGACATAGGTCGTTCCTGACTTTAAACCCAGCAGGTCTACTTGAATGATTGCCTCTTGGTCTTTGTACAGATTCCACAGAAGCACAATTAAGTGCTATAGCACTCCCATGCCTCACAATGTTATCCATAATTTGTTATAATCCACACAGTCAGTTGCCTTTGCACAGTCAATAAAACACTAGCATTCTGTACTTTGAGCCAGGACTCACCCTACATCCGCAAATGCTGTCCTGCTTTCCAAGCCTTCTCGGCATTGTGGCTGGGATTTCCAGCAGTTCCTTGTTAATGAAATACCAGCTAAAGATGTTATTGAAATATCTTCAGCTAGATTGTACTTCCTTGATATTAGTGAAACTGCGCAGAAAAATATCTTCCGAAGATTGTTCTTGTGTGTGATATTGTTGACGTAATTTCTGCGTTCTTCTTTCTTTGTAATAGGTGCAGATGTGGTCGGTTGGCCAGGTAGCCAGCTGTCTTTTTATGTCTTGGTGAATACAAGTGAGCACCTCCAGTGCTGCTTGTTGGAGCATCACTTGGAATGCCCTCATATCCTGGAGCCTGTTTATGGGTCAATACTTTCAAGGCCGCTTGCAATTCTTCCTTCAGTTCTAGTGACTCGTGATGATATGACTTCATGAAACCGTCCAGTGTCAACCAATTCTTTTTGGTAAAGAAACTTTGGGTGCATCTTCTTTGATACTTCCTATATCATTTAGTATTTTGTCCATTGTATCCTTATTCGTTGCAACTCAAGGCACAAATTTTTTCTCCAGTCCTTCCCGCTTGTGAAATGCCGTTCCCACTTTGTGTTCTAATGCCAGCTACTTGCACATGTCATTATAACATTTTCTTTCTTTCTGAGCTGTCCTTTGACACCTTCTTTTACCTCTCTTACTTCATCATTTCTCCTTTCACTTAACTTTTCAAGTTTCAAAGTCTTTTCTGACATACATTTTGTTCTTTCCTCTTTGTTTCCTGCTTGCTTTTATTTTTTATTGAAATTTTAATGAAAGTTTATAGAGAAGTTGGATTTCCATTCATTCATCGTTGCACATTTTCCTCCCTGCCCCTCCACCCTCCCAGTTGGCTTGTTTTTAAGGAACCTTTTATTTTCACCATATATGGCATCCTTGATGTCCTATCACCACTTGTCTGGTCTTTAGTCATTAGTGTTCAACGCATGAAATTTATTTTTTATGTGGTTTCTAAATTCATGTGAGATATACTCAAATCATACTTTGAACCTGTGGAATCATTTTTATTTTCTTTGGCTTCAATTTGAACTTGATATGAGTAAATAATGGATTTCTCCATAGTCGGTCCTTAGTCTTGAACTCAGTAACAGTGTTGGGTTTCTCCATCAACTCTACATCTTTACAGATATGGTAACTGTCTATTCCATTTGGCGAGGTCCATAAGGGCAAATAAAGGTGACTTACACAGTTGGAAAGTTTCTTGCAATGAGTAAGTCATTGAGCATAAGAAATTCCATCATTTGATTATCAGAGTCAATTCTATTACCAAGGACACACTTTATAACTTCTTATTCGTATTCATTTCCAAATCCTGCTTTCTAAACATCAGTCATTATCAGTTTCTAGATTGCGTGACCGACCAGTTTCAGACTGTTGATATTAGTGGTTGTTGTTGTGTGCCCTCCAGTGAACTACAGTTCCTCACTGCCCTATGAGCAGCAGAAAAAAGTTTGCTGCATCCTGTACCATCCTCACGTTCTCTTACATCCTAAGGTTTTGTACAGCTGCTGCATCAATCCAATGTAGTGCAGGTTTCTCTTTTCTCTCTGACCCTCTACCAGTTCCAGGATCATTTGTTTTCCTGAGGACTCATCTCTTCTGGCAACTAAAAGTAGGTGAGAAGAAGAGTTTGGTGCATAGGGTCGCTTGAGTTGTCCTTGACAGCACCTACAGTACCACAGCAAGTGTTCCTTTGGCAGGTGTTAGTGGAGATCGTCAATGTCCTCACAGCTGGCTTTACCGGTTGATGTGTGTATTTTAGTAACAATATTGTTGTCATTGACATGCATCCCAGGCACGTCATGGGTATTTTCTTAGTACTGGCAACACTTTCTGCAGGGCAGATCTTGGGATGTTCTTTATTGTAAGGAACGTGGCGTAGCACAATTCCCCTTCAATTTTTCATTCCCACTTTGGCACTTCATATGATAATCTGACTCAAAATGGCCAAGACCAGTCCAGCTCGTTAATACCCAAGACATCAATCATTCTATCCATTTCATTTCTGACAACTTGCAGTTCTCCCAGACTCATACTTAATGTAATTCATAACCCAATTATTAATGAAGATTTGTTTTCATTTTTAGTCAAAGCACATCAGCAAATGAAGCTCCCTAAAGCTTAACGCCATCCATTCTCAACTTTAAGATACATCTCTTCTCCAGTTTTATTTTGTGTCTTCTAACCTGAGGAAGTCATCCTCGGTCACAAGGATCCCTTGCCATTCACCCATTTTTTACTGACAAGATTTTTTTCTTGTGTTGAATTTGTTTTTCTCGTTCTCCCCACTTCCAGAAATAGACTCTCTATCCTTCTTCTTATTCTGAGTTAGAAAGGTCCCCTGAAACCTGTCCAACATTAATGACTCTGCTCATATTCTAAATACTGGTTGCATTAGCTTCCAGCATCACGGTAACATGCAAGTCACTACATTATAACAAACTGTCAGACAAGTGGCTAAATGCTTAAACCCAATGTCATAAAGTCAATCCTAGCTCACACAATTGCATACGATACAACAGAACTTCTCATACTTAGCTGGGCTTGAATGGTTGATAAAAAAATCTAGGGTAAAGTGGTATGTTATTATCTCTCAACACACACACACACACACACACACACACACACACACACCCCTGTGAGATGGGAATGTGGGCAGGAAAATATGAGTCTGAATCATCTGGCCAACAGGGATAGATAGCCATGAGGTCGACCCATGCTGGCTGATGTCTGCATGGTACAGAGCACCCAACATGCACACTTCCCAAGTCTACAAGGCGATTCATATAGGGAATCAGTGTCATCCCTGCTTTACAGATAAGACGATCAAGAGTCAGAGTAGTTGCTGAACCTACTCTCTCAGTTCTTCATTCTTCCTCCTTGTGAATTAGTCTTTCTACTCTCACAGATTCTGGGTCCCATGCTTGGATGGCTCCCCTCAGTGAGTAAAGGACATTTATTCACTTATTCACAGTTATTCACACTTTGGTGTAATCAGCAGATATTCTCTAAGTGTCTGCCATGCACCCCTTCCTGGAGTCAAGCCCCCCACAGTGATCCCAGCAAGGACAATAAACACACATCGCCTGGTTCGTAAGAGCAGAACATCAGCTGGTAGACTGCTAAGAAAGTACATGACCAGCTAGGATGGGAAGGGAGGGTTTGAGGCGCTCAACTGGTCAAGGTGACAAAATAAGCCTCCCTGATGAAGTGTGAGCAGAAGCTAAAGAACAAGTTTGACCAGAGTGGCCATTTGTGTTTGGTCTATTGCTCATTTATTTAGTAATTATTACAGAACACCTGCTCCATGCCAATCCCATGCCAGAATCTGGGTGCACACCTTTGTGTTAATCAAAGAAGGCTCCATTTGCCCAAGGAAAGTTGACCAGAGCAGGCACTGGGACATGTGGGCTCATTGCTTCAGAACTGGCCTGTGAGATCTTAGAGGTCAAGGCTCCATCTTTATGAGCTGCCCAGACACAGGGGTACCACCCCCCCTTCTTGTATCTCAAATGAAGTTCTCATCTCCATCACACAGGTCATGTGTCAAGCTACTTCCAGGTCATGCAGGGTCAGTAGAAGGCTCTCTTTCTTTTCTCTGTGCACACAAGGTGGCCTTTGTGGAAGCAAGGACGTCAGTGTGGCTGAGAATGCTTGTCCTGGATAAGGAGGATTCAGTCTTGTCTGGCTCTTGTTGGGAAGCCTTGGCGCAGTGGCTGACCTCTGCGAAGGCCAGGTTTTCGACTTTAAAATGAGGAATCATTGAAGCTGTGGCAAGGGTGATTGGATGTTCCTGGGACAATTCCCTTGCACAGGGACAGATATGGCCAGTGTGGCCATCCTTGATGACTTAGCTGAGGACACCTTCTACCTCAATGAGTGGTCACTCCTCTCGCAAAGCCCAGAGACTTCTGGTGGCACGCTCACAGAAAATTGTGTTACTAACCTAACACCTGTGTGTCTCTGGCAGTTTGACTCCACAAGCAGCTCCGAGAGTGAAAATGGGCAATCTCCTCCATGCGAATTAAAGCCTTGGAAACTCACTGGAGGGTCAGTTATTCATTGATTCTGACTTGAAAGCAATGCATTTCAATGTGCAGTCCTACAGGTTAGAGGCACTGTCTTATAGTTCACGGTCTTCTTTCTATGAACTGGACCTACCTATGGTTCTTTGCATTTCCCTAGAAAACTATCAGCATGTGAATTTTTTTCTCCATTATATATCCATCCAATCACCACACCTATATTCATTTATCATCCATCCACCCATCCATCCATCATCTATTCACCCTTCCATCCATCCATCATCCATCCATCCATCCATCCATCCACCCAACTATCCAACCATCCAATATCTATCTATCCATCCATCCATCCATCCAATCATCCACTTCCTATCCATCCATCCATCCATCCATCCATCCATCCACCCACCCATCCATCCTTCACCATCCATTATCTACCTGTCTGTTTCTCCATTGCTCACTCTTTACTGAATGAGATGTCCCAGCATGTCAGGCTTACCTCTGATGGAGAAGAGCTTCCTAGCCATTCTTCCATCTCCCCAGCACACACTCTATTGGAGGTGCCACTTACAGTGTTTCCAATATGATCACACCAGAATTTTACTTAGAATAACAGTTCTCAGTAGTGACTGCTCATGAAGCCGTCTTGGAGACATTTGAAGAAGGTGAAAATGTGGGTTCCTTTCCCCAAGTATCCGGTTTAATTGACCTGAGGTATAGCTTGAACATCAAGATTTTTCAGGGAACTCCTCCAATTCCTAAACAACATGCCTCTGGAAACACTGTGAACTTTGAGAAATGACTATAGTTATAGAAAGACTTCAGGTCCTTTGTTCATGGGGTTGCTGTGAGTTAAGCTCAACTTGACGGCAATCAACAACAACTGTCATACCACTAGATCAGTGGTGACTTCCAAATATTGGGGACAAAAGGATGACAAAGTAGACCTCAAAACCCACTGTTCATAGATAGAAGGGCTTGGTCACCTGTTTTTTTATTCATACCCACTTGAATTTAAGGTCTTTGTGTATGTCAGTGCCAGAATGAGTTGGTCAATAACTGCTTCATGAATGAAGTAAAAGATGGACACATTTTCTCCTGCTCCTGCCCTGTCCTCTTCCCAGGGGTGTCTTGTCAGTGGCAAAATTAATGTGGTTGTCAATACTACGTGAATGATCGGGGCCCTTGCCCTGGGAAGAGCCAGCAGAAAGTTTGCGTGTCACCGGAGTCGAGGAAAGCACAGTCCAGAAGGTGACCGGAGCTGGCTGAAGAGCTGCCAGCCCTGAGCCCCATTTCCATGCAGTAATCCCATAAGCAAATAGTGTGATTGTATTAGTTGAGGGTAATTTTTCACACTTCACAGTAGCTGCTCAGTTTGCCTCCAGAATCTGCTGACTCTATGAGGAATTTGCACAATAAAATAATGGAAAAACTACAATAACCAGTGAAGCCAAACCCAAAATCACATTCAATCAAACTCTTCAAGCAGAAAGCTCTAACGGGCCCGGTCAGTTTGCTGCTCTGAATGTGCCGGGGTCTGCAGGGCTTTCTCCTCTGCCAGGCTCCTGAGGCCACGACTGGCTCAGCTCTGCAGCCCAGATGCCTGAGGCACCATATTGGCTTGGCCTTGCCTTCCTCTCATTTTTTTTTTCAGCTCAGGTGGTTTCACGGCGAAGATATTGTTGAACTTCAAAGTCGGACTCTGACATGGTGAGACTGGAGGCTTATTACCTGGTAAGAGGGTGTTATTGCTGCTGAGTGCCATCAAGTCGCTTAAGACTCGCAGCTTGAAGGACTGACTTTTCCAGAATAGCGCAAATGTCACCCGGTCCTGTTCCACCCTCACAGACATTGGTATGCTCGTTGCTGCAGTCCCAACATCAATCCTCCTCACTGAAGTTCTTAATTTCTCCCCTTTCCTGGCTTTCTTTTATTATGAAGCTCTGGTGGCCTAGTGGATGAAAAGTTTCTCTGCTGAACTAGAGGCATGTTGAATCCACCAGCTGATATGTGGGAGAAGGTCGGGCAGTCTCCTCCTGTGCGATTTACTGCCTCTGAAAACCTGCTGGAGAGTCGGCTCTGAGTCGGTTCTGACTCCACAGACACCACAGCGACGTGATGGACTTTCCAGAGGCGTGTCCTTTTCCGGGGACTGGTAACTCCGAATTACCTGCCCAAAGTCTGGGAGAGGAAGGTTGCCACCTCTACTTACAAGACGCCTTCTGGTTGCTCTTGTTCTATGACAGATTTGCGTTTTCCTCTGGCCTTCCATACTGTTTCCAGTCTTCTTCCTCAACACCATCTTCCAAAGGGTTGTACTTAGCAGGAATGGAGCCCTGAACAGAAGGTTGCAAAAGGCAGCATGGAATGACAAGGCAAAATACTACAATGAAATGTGCGAGGAGCTAGAGTCAGAAAATCAAAAGGGCCGAACTCGCTCAGCATTTCTTAAGCTCAAGGAGCTGAAGAACGAAT